>NC_041383.1:355468091-355809657 GCF_002162155.2 Triticum dicoccoides
AATTAAACCCCCGGGCTTTTCGCATTCGTTTGACGCGTGGAAGATGGTCATTATGGGGCACAGAAGCCGAGGAGGACAGCACACACTAGAAGCCGGACACTATTCGATGGATACAGAGAATTTGCAGGAGAACCCGCCTTGCAATGCCGAAGACAACTTGCGCGCCGGACTCGTCGTCATTGAAGCCTGGTTCAGGGGCTACTGAGGGAGTCCTGGATTAGGGGGTGTCCGGATGGCCAGACTAAGACCTTTGGCCGGACTCCCGGACTATGAAGATATAAGATTTAAGACTCCATCCCGTGTCCGGATGGGACTTTCCTTGGCGTGGAAGGCAAGCTTGGCGATACGATATGAAGATCTCCTCCCATTGTAACCGACTCTGTGTAACCCTAGTCCTCTCTGGTGTCTATATAAATCGGAGAGTTTTAGTCCGTAGGAAAAACAACAATCATACCATAGGCTAGATTCTAGGGTTTAGCCACTCCGATCTCGTGGTAGATCTACTCTTGTACTACCCATATCATCAATATTAATCAAGCAGGAGTAGGGTTTTACCTCCATCGAGAGGGCCCGAACCTGGGTAAAAACATCGTGTCCCTTGTCTCCTGTTACCATCCGCCTGGACGCACAGTTCGGGACCCCCTACCCAAGATCCACCGGTTTTGACACCAACAGTGGGTATGAGTCCACTAGTGAATATGATGAGGAGGCTTTGACGCTTATTACAAGTGAAGAACACGGTGGAGCTGATTCTGATCATGAGACGCAATACATGGCTCTTGAAGACGCTGACAGGTATGAATGTTTAGTTGCCCAACGTGTTTTGAGTGTGCAGGTCACACAAGCTGAGCAAAATCAGAGGCACAATTTGTTCCATAAAAAAGTAATTGTGCAGGACCGTTCTGTGCGCGTCATCATGGACGGAGGGAGCTGCAACAACTTGGCTAGCATGGAGATGGTGGAGAAGCTATCTCTCACCACAAGACCACATCCACATCCACATCCTTACTACATCCAATGGTTCAACAACAGCGGCAAGGTTAAGGTAACACGTACTGTCCACGTGCATTTTAGTATCTCTACATATGCTGATTATGTTGATTGTGATGTGGTACCTATGCAAGCATGTTCCTTATTACTTGGTCGACCATGGCAATTTGATAAAAATTCTGTACACCATGGTAGAAACAATCAGTATACTCTTGTTCATAAGGATAAAAATATTACTTTGCTTCCTATGACTCCTTATTCCATTTTGAAAGATGATATTAATAGAGCTAATAAAGCAAAACAGGAGAAAAATAAGAGTGCTAATCAGATTGTGGCAAAATAATTTGAGCAACAAATGAAGCCTAATAGTAAACCATCTAGTATTGCTTCTGAAATTAAATTGAAAAGTGCATGTTTACTTGCCAGTAAATCAGATATTGATGAGCTAGATTTCAGCAAATCTATTTTCTATGCTTTTGTGTCAGAAGAGGCATTATTTTCATTTGAGGACGTGCCTTCCTCTTTGACTCCTGCTGTCACTAACATTGTGCAGGAGTTCGCTGACGCCTTTCCACAAGACGTGTGATGAGGACATCAATACCATTGTTACACCCACATCCCCTACTGTTACATATACTGGACCAATTACTAGACCTCGCGCACGCCAATTAAATTACCAGGTACTTTAGTTTCTTGGTAATGATTCTAATGTTCATGAGAATATGATGCTGCCTAAATTGGATACATTTGTTTTGCTTACAAATGAAGGGCCTAGGTTGGAGAAGGATGTACATTAGAGCAAGAACACGCATGGAGTTGATGGCATGCGCAAGGGGATCAAGAACGGAGTTACAAGTGATGATTTCAGGACTTTGAAGCCACCATAAGGAGTGCGTGAAACCTTGGACGAAATATACAAGATGCCACTTCATAAATTTCGTCTAGAGGCTATTCTAGGTGATGCGTCACCTTAATATTGGGCCAGGCCCATGTATTTTCGAAATACTTAAGTATAGGCTGTTTTTAGAGTCCGTATGTGTGGGAAAACAAGAGTTACGGTTGGTTTCGGACCCCTCCTCCAAGGGCCACAAAATTCCCCCCTCTTCCTCCATATATACAGCCCTTAGGGCGTCGTTTAGACTTTGGGTTTTGTTTAGATTAAAAGTTCGCCATAGGTGCAACTTCGCGTACTTCGTTTGTGTTCAACGACCAGACAAAGGCATCACAGAACCCCACCTTGATCAATAAACCTTTCATCTTATATTCGCAATATCCAGATTGCAATCTCAGTTTCTTGCTTGTTCTTCGTTTGCTCGCAGGAAACAGACCCTCGTGGTCAGGTTGATCATGCTCTGGCATGGTCAATAACCTCTCGGAGTTGGTTTAGCGATTGCTAAGGCGCGACGTCCTCGCATGTTCGTAGTCGGATCGTCAAAGTCGACTTCCACCAAAGTGATATCCATCATCTCATCGAAAGACGGGACACCTTTGCCTCTATCAAGTGGTATCAGATTTCTAGGTTGCTCGGTGAGATTTTACAGTTTTTCGTAGTTTAGATCGAGTCGGTTCTTCATACCTACAGTCCACGAAAAAGCCACAAAAAAAATTAGGGTTAGTTCATCATATCCGAACCAATCTGAGCCTTTGCATAATCTTTTTAGGGTTTTGCTTTGTTGAATTTGCGGTTGCATCGTCGTGTTTAGTTGCTGGTCTTAGCGTCTAGTTATTTAGAGTTTCGAGTTTTGTCATAGTTTGTCACGCGGCCGCCGCACCATCTTCATCGTTGTTGCCTTATGCCACCACCGTTGCCATATACCACCACCGCTGCCATATCCCACCAACGCTGCCATATACCACCGATCCATATCCATATACCAGCACCGCTATCATATACCACCACCGCTGCCATATCCTACCACCATATATCCACTACCAATCCGAGTTCTTTTCGTAGTAGGTTTGTTTCCGAGATCCATCTAATTTCCGATTCGTGTTTCCTTGCCTGATTAGGTTTCTGGAGACCCCCGGGCAGTTTTTAGGCCAAAATTTCGGCGATCGAAAATATTTTTTCCCTATCCTATTTTTAGGTCCCCAGTAGTGTTTTGAGACATTCGCCATCATAGTGATTTTTTGTCACACTTTTTCATCATCGCTGCCCAGATTTCCAAAAAAATTTGTCAAAAAATTTCGTGCCCATCTTGTCAGTTTGACCTGGGAAGAGTTTTGAGACACTCGCCATTATAGTGATTTTTCGCACACAAAAAAAGAGCAGCGCAAAAAAAAGAGCGAAAAAAATTCCAGAGTGTGCTTTTCCCTTGTTTAAGTGCAGCGCCGTCATTTTGTTAGTGTTCTAGGCTCGCGTCTCTAGCACGGTCTAGCCTAGGACCAGCACAGTACCGTCATTGAGCGTTTATTCAACTTTGCATCTCTGAATTGATTATTGCTGATCCTTTTTGCTACCATATTTTAAGCCTTCCCAGCTCCACATACATCTACTCGTGTGTTTGACTCTCCCTAGTAATTGCTCTATACAAGCTTTGAGAGTTTTGACTACAACGGTTGTCGATCACCACCAGCTGCTGGGTAAGAACTGGTAAGAATTTGAGATTCGCTTGACGGATTTGTGACACCCCACCACCACCATATTCCAGTAGTCTGTAGGATCATATTCTTGTTTGTTTCTATTGCTGCTAACTGTGGCAGGAACACAAGTCGACGAGATTTACTGGGAGAACATAACCAACAAGGAGCTTCATGATAAGTTTCATCAAATGTTGGGTCAACAGGTGGAAGACGTGATGGCCAGCTTTGGAAAGGCAATGGAGAAGATGGATGACATTGAGAAGTAAATTGACAC
The DNA here is from genome assembly GCF_002162155.2 of Triticum dicoccoides. Classification (NCBI taxonomy): domain Eukaryota; kingdom Viridiplantae; phylum Streptophyta; class Magnoliopsida; order Poales; family Poaceae; genus Triticum; species Triticum dicoccoides. Next base: position 355,471,939 of record NC_041383.1, read on the forward strand.
CAAGTTGGACGCCAAGTTTGATGAATTACTTAAACGTCTCCCACAACCAGCTCTGTGTCGCGATACAGTAGGGCGAGCACAGCGTGGTCCTATTGAGCAAGGACAAAATTCTAGTGCCGCTGCTACTGCTATTAGTGCTTCTGTAGCTCCTACTGTTACTGCAGAGGTGGAGGACTATCGGTGTCAAAACCGGCGGATCTCGGGTAGGGGGTCCCGAACTGTGTGTCTAGGCGGATGGTAACAGGAGACAAGGGACACGATGTTTTCCCAGGTTTGGGCCCTCTTGATGGAGGTAAAACCCTATGTCCTGCTTGATTAATATTGATGATGTGTGTTACAAGAGTGGATCTACCACGAGATCATGGAGGCTAAATCCTAGAAGCTAGCCTATGGTATGATTGTTTTTCGTCCTAAGGACTAAAGCCATCCGGTTTATATAGACACCGGAGAGGGCTAGGGTTACACAAAGTCGGTTACAAAGGTAGGAGATCTACATATCCGTATCGCCAAGCTTGCCTTCCACGCCAAGGAAAGTCCCATCCGGACACGGGACAAAGTCTTCAATCTTCTATCTTCATAGTCTTGGAGTCCGGCCGATGATGATAGTTCGGCTATCCGGACACCCCCTAGTCCGGAACTCCCTCAGTAGCCCCCGAACCGGGCTTCAGCGACGACGAGTCCGGCGCGTATATTGTCTTCGGCGTTGCAAGGCGGGTTCTCCTTCAAACTTCATGTTCCTGTCGAATAGTGTCCGGCTTCCTCATAAATGTTGCGCTCCTTGGCTTCTACGCCCAATAATGGCCTTCTTCCACGTGTCGTATGAATGCGAAAAGCTAGCGTATTTTTACATTTTACCCCCTAGCCGTGCGAACGAGCCGCCTATAAGAGAGGCGAGGATCTGGATCCAGCTCACACCATCCTCCATCCGCAAGTCCTCATCGAAGCGCCTCTGACAAAAACCCATTCCATCATGGATAGTCGACGCGGCTCCTCCTCTCGCGCTCCCAGCCCTAAGCCAGGAGATTGGGGGAGATGCTCCGTTCCACACAGCGAGCTAGTGGCGCTCCAAACCGAGGGATATCTTCCCCCAGCTTTCATGGTTCCGGTTCGAGCCGGACTGGCCACCTTCAAGGGTGGAAAGCAGGCGGAGAGCGTCCCCAACCCTTCCAAAGGAGAGTGGGTATGCTTCGTCCCTTATATAATAAGGGGACTCGGATTTCCCATACACCCGTTTCTCCGGGGGCTCCTGGAGTTCTACGGACTCCGGCTTCACCACCTTACACCTGCCTCCATTTTGCACATCGCGGGCTTTGTAGCTCTTTGTGAGCTGTTCCTGGGCATCGAGCCCCATTTTGTGCTGTGGAAGAGATTGTTTTGCCTCGTACCCCGTTCCTATGAGGGGTCGATATATCAAGTGGGCGGAGCCGAAATATGGCGCATCGCTGGGACCGGATATCTATCCGGCACCCCGAAGAAGGCGTCCGAAGACTGGCCTTCGGAATGGTTCTACATGGAGGACGCCCCTCTGCCGGATCCAGTTCGGATCAGCCTCCCGGAGTTCAGCAATGCTCCCTTGAAGAAACGCCTAAGTTGGCGCCCGCGGAGCCCTCAACGGGAGGAGGATGGGAGCGTCCATTATCTGATGGGCCAAATTAGGTTACTGGCCCACTCCGGATTGACCATGATTGGAATCATGGCCACGTGCATTATGCGAGGGGTGCAGCCACTCCAATATAGGGGCCACCCTATGTGGGATTTCAACAGGGAAGACGACGCCACCCGTCATGGCCGCAAAGGGCCGAGCTCGACAGCCGATCTGGCAAAGATCCTGTCCGGCTTGTACAAGGGGGAGGAGGAGGACTTTCTCCGCACGAATCCATTGAACGGATTCTCCATGAATAACCCTTGGAGCTGGGTAAGCGGACGTTTATCTACCCGATCCATACTTCCAAAGCCAAGTATTTTACTTTGTGATTTTGACGCAGGAGCTGCGCCGGGACGTGGAGGGCATACAAAGCCTAACTCCACAGCCCGAGGATCCGGAACGATCCCTTGATCTGACCTCCGAAGAGGACCCAGACATAAAGGTGGAGCTGATTGACGGGGTGTTCCACCAACTTAGCATGGACAATGCTCTAGTCGCCATTACGGCTGACTACCCCAGTTTGTTTCCGGCCTCCCAGGTGACTAAGACCAAGGTTTTGACACCATCATTTGATCCCTGCTCAATTCTTACCATCCTATACTGATGGTGCATCGCAGGAGGTGCCTTTAAGGTGGGAAGCCGAACCTGCGGCGGCTGACCAGCAAGGGTCAGTTCGGCCCAGCAGGCGGAAGAGGAGTGCGACGCGAATCAAAACGTCGCCGCAACGGTACGGTGCACCGTTGTTTTTAAGGGAAGGATCCCTATATTGATGCTCATAACTTTTTCCAGGAGAAAGAGCGCTCGCCGGACGGTGTCCGGAGAGGTTGCCAATCAAGCCTCCGCCAGCCATGCTCCATCGTGTGGTCCAGAAGTGGAGGCGAACACAAGGCAAGAGCCGGATGCTCCTCCGACGGAGGATGCCGACAGGCTGTCCGCCACCCGATCTGAGGTGGAGAGTGCCATGAATCACAGGCGTCGCCGGACAGTTCTTCGTGACGCGTGTTTCTCCCCGGAGGCGTTGAATGCCTTTGATGCGGGAAACGCGCACCTCTGTGCCGCTCAAGATGGTTTAACCAGAGCCACGGAGCAGTATGTGAAGGACATACATGTAAGTAATTTTAATAGTTATATATGCTAGTAGCCCCCGAGACTTAAAATAGTTAAAATAACTGATTTAAGGATCATTTATTATGCAGGATCTTACGGAGAAGAATACCCACCTGTCCAAGGAGCTCCAAGAGTGCAAGGCCCAACTTGAGGCTGCACTAGCCACCACAGGGGGAGCCACAGAGACCCCCGCTGGTAATACGTACTTCGAAAAGATAAGTAGTTACCAAAGTGTGACGTGTGCGTAAATCTGACAATAATATTGCAGAGGGCGCCGGACTAGATCCGGACAAGCAACAGCTACTGCGTCAGCTAAAGGCCGGCGAGAGGGTGCTTATGAAGGTGCAGCAGGAGAGAAACAAGCTCCAAGATGCCCACACCCAGCTAGGAGAAGAGCTGAAAGGTGTTTGGGCCCAGCTGTCTGGCTCCGTGAAGGAGAATCAGCGGCTTCGTCGCGACATTTATAGTAAGTGTTTAAGCAAATTCCTTTGAAAAGAAGAATTCTGCGAGGAAGTCGATTGACAGAAATGTGTCTTTAGGTGTGCTCACAGGCCGCCCTGCGGAGGAAATGCCTGGTTCAACGGGTGACCAACTTCCCGAGCTGGTGCAACTGCTCGAACGTGTTCGGCAGGCGATGAGTGGCGTCGTTCAGGCTTTATGGCCATCTGTCTCCCTACCCGAGGGCCTTGGAGGGCTTGCTGAGAAGCTTCAGGGAGCACGGCGTCGCCTCCGTCTGTGGAAGATATCGGCCTGCCGTCAGGGCGCCAGGGAGGCCCGGGCCATGGTGAAGACGCGGTACCCGAAGGCTGACCCAAACCACATGGCCGAGGTCGGACCTGCGGGGCCTGATGGGAAGGAGATCCCTGTGAGCTTGATGTACGGCCAAGTAGAACTGGCGGCGAAATATTCCCAACAGGACTGTAAATTAGATAGCCTGTTAGATGGAATTGAGGAGGAGTACAATCAGTCGGTTTGACGATGTAATTTGAAATGGCATGTAAAATGCCTTCTAGCCGGATTGTAGATCGTTTGTCTTTGCGGACCTTTTCGCTTCAACCTCGGGACCCAACAGTCTGGAGTGTTTCCGAATACCCTTACGGTTATAGAAGAACCTGGGCATGTATGGAGACAAGGCGTCGGGGTCATAATTGCTTTATCAGACAAGTGCCCAACTAGCTATGTTATATTACATGGTTAGTAAGAAACATCTTCCAGGGAGAATAGTTCCGTTAAGGGTTCTTTTCCCTGGGAGGCATGCCCTAAAGTGCATGTCCGGACTGCGAAAATAGCAGAGAAAGCATCTGGGGGCAAATAAATAAGTAATAAATCATCTTTCAAGTCACCGACCGAATATTCTCTTAAGAATGCTAGCTTTAGGCTTCACCCAGTCTGAGGTACACATCCGGCTGACCCGGCAGTAACAATCGCAGAGGTGCTCCCTTTACCTCCTAGCCGAACAATCGGGAACGTAGGGGTAAGCACAGGAGCCAGGCAACCCAGCTTGGCCAAAACTTAAGTCATATCGATGCATATAATGGTCAAAAAAAGGCCTAGCCGAACAATCGGGAAGTATGACACATGTGTCGGGCATGAAGCCCGTATAATTAAGCTTCTGTTAAAGAAGCCCCCAGGTATAATGAGTGCTAGGAGCACATCAACTGTGTGCGAACAATGCGCAAATCAGCCTATCCAAGGTATTTGAAAAAAATAGTGGGAAGAAGGAGGGGGACAAGAGACAGTGAAAACGTAAAAAGGTGGACGGAGGAGTGAGACAAACTCTGAGTCCGGCGTTAGGCGTAGAATCTTCGGAGACAGGCTGCGTTCCATGGGTTCGGCTCGAGTCGGTTGTCAGATGCGTTGCATAGACGGTATGCTCCGCCGGTTAGGACTTGGTCGATGATGAAGGGACCTTCCCACTTGGGCTTAAGTTTGTCGTTTTTCTTGTCCGGCAGGCGTAGAACAAGTTCGCCAACATTGTAAGCTTTGGCCCATACTTCTCTGCTTTGATATCTTCGAGCCTGCTGTTGATAAAATGCGGAACGAGCTTTTGCCACGTCCCGCTCCTCCTCTAAGGCATCCAAACTGTCCTGCCGATCCAGCTCGGCTTCTCTTTCTTCGTACATGCGCACGAGAGGTGAGTCATGAATTATATCGCAGGGCAGAACTGCCTCTGCGCCGTATACCATAAAAAATGGTGTGAATCCGGTAGTTCGGTTTGGCGTGGTCCGCAGCCCCTAGAGTACGGAGTCGAGCTCCTCTACCCAGTGCGTGTTAGATTCCTTGAGGGACCGCACTAGTCTGGGTTTGATGCCGCTCATGATTAGACCATTTGCTCGCTCGACTTGGCCGTTAGTTTGGGGATGGTAGACTGAAGCGTAGTCGAGCTTGAGCCCATATTTTTGCACCAGAGTTTAACCTCATCGGCCGTGAAATTCGTGCCATTATCAGTGATGATGCTGTGGGGGACGCCAAAACGGTGTACTACCCCATATATAAAATCTATCACAGGTCCGGATTCTGCCGTTTTAACCGGCTTGGCTTCAATCCATTTGGTGAATTTGTCCACCATGACCAATAGTATTTGTGCTTGTGGGTTCCCCCTTTAAGGGGTCCAACCATGTCAAGCCCCCAGACCGCGAACGGCCAGGTGATGGGTATAGTTTTGAGGGCGGTGGGTGGCATGTGGCTCTGATTAGCGAAGAGCTGGCAACCGACGCATCGTTGGACTAAGTCCTGATCATCTGCCCGGGCTGTCGGCCAATAAAATCCTGTACGGAAGGCCTTGCCTACAAGGGCCCGGGCTGCAGCGTGGTGCCCGCCGAGTCCCGCGTGAATTTCAGCCAGGAGATTACGCCCTTCCTCTTCGGAGATACACCTTTGAAGGACTCCGGTTGTGCTTTTCTTATAAAGTTCTCCCTCATGGACCTTGTAGGCTTTAGATCGCCGAACTATGCAGCGGGCCTCATTTTGGTCTTTGGGAAGTTCCTGCCTAATTAAGTAGGCTAGGAATGGTTCGGTCCACGGGGCAATTACTGCCATTATTTCGTGGGCTGAAGGTGTTATTTCATTTGCTGAGCCGCCGATTGTTTCAGAATTGTCTGGGTTAGGTGCTGCAGCTGGCTCCGGATTGTTATTTCTGGACTCCTCTTCCCATAATACGGATGGCTTAAAGAGCCATTCCAGGGAGATGTTTGGAGGGACAGCGTCGCGTTTTGCGCCGATGCGTGCTAACACGTCTGCTGCCTGGTTATTATCCTGGGCTACATGGTGGAATTCGAGTCCTTCGAACCGAGCTGACATTTTTAAGACGGCGTTGCGGTAAGCTGCCATTTTCGGATCTTTGGCGTCAAAGTCTCCATTTACTTGGGATATTGCGAGGTTTGAATCCCCGCGCACCTCTACGCGTTGAATGCCCATGGAGATTGCCATCCGGAGGCCGTGCAGGAGGGCCTCGTATTCGGCTGCGTTGTTGGAGTCCATGTACATTATTTGAAGTACATATTGGACTGTGTCTCTAGCTGGGGACGTCAAGACGACGCCAGCCCCCAAGCCAGCCAACATTTTGGATCCGTCGAAATGCATGATCCAATTGGAGTACGCGTCGTACTCTTTAGGGAGTTCGGCTTCGGTCCATTCGGCGACGAAGTCAGCCAGAACTTGCGATTTTATAGCTCGCCTTGGTTTGTAGGTTATGTCAAATGGTAAGAGCTCAATGGCCCATTTTGCAATCCTGCCCGTTGCGTCGCGATTGTTTATAATATCGTTGAGAGGTACTTCGGAGGCCACCGTTATGGAACACTCTTGAAAGTAGTGTCGCAGCTTCCAGGATGCCATGAACACCGCATATGCTATCTTTTGATAATGTGGGTACCGGGACTTGCATGGAGTTAAGACAGTGGATACGTAGTACACTGGTTTTTGAAGAGGGAATCTATGCCCTTCTGTTTCTCGTTCGACGACGAGTACCCCGCTGACAACCTGATGTGTTGCTGCGATATATAATAACATAGGTTCGCCTAGGTTGGGCGCGGCTAGGACCGGATTTGTTGCCAGTATGGCCTTGATTTCTTCGAGTCCGGCCGTGGCGGCATCCGTCCATTCGAAGTGTTCGGTGCACCGGAGGAGGCGATAGAGGGGCAGAGCCTTTTCTCCCAGACGGGAGATGAAGCGGCTTAAAGCCGCTACACACCCTGTTAGTTTTTCTATTTGCTTGAGGTCTTTTGGGATATCCAATTGTGACAGAGCTCGGATCTTGGCTGGGTTTGCTTCAATTCCCCTACCGGATACAATGAAGCCCAAAAGCTTTCCGGCTGGTACTCCGAAGACACATTTTTCCGGGTTGAGCTTAATGTCATATGCTCGAAGGTTGTCAAATGTCACCCTCAAGTCGTCTACTAGGGTTTCGACGTGTTTGGTCTTGACGACCACGTCGTCTATGTATGCCTCTACTGTTTTGCCTATCTGGGTAGCCAGACATGTCTGAATCATGCGCTGATATGTTGCGCCGGCATTTTTGAGTCCGAAGGGCATTGTGTTGAAGCAGAATGGCCCATATGGAGTAATGAATGCCGTTGCGGCCTGGTCTTTTTCTGCCATCTTGATTTGATGGTATCCGGAGTATGCGTCGAGGAAGCACAATGAATCGTGCCCTGCGGTAGCATCGATGATTTTGTCGATGCGAGGGAGAGGGAAAGGGTCCTTTGGACAGGCCTTGTTAAGGTCTTTGAAATCGACGCAGAGGCACCAGGATTTGTCCTTTTTTGGTACCATTACTAGGTTGGCTAGCCAGTCCGGATGTTTGATATCTCTGATGAATCCGGCTTCTAAGAGCTTGGCTAGCTCCTCTCCCATTGCCTGTCTTTTTGGTTCGGAAAATCGCCGAAGAGCTTGTTTGACTGGCTTGAATCCTTTTAGGATATTTAGGCTGTGCTCTGCCAGCCTGCGTGGGATTCCTGGCATGTCTGAAGGGTGCCAGGCAAAAATGTCCCAATTTTCCTGGAGGAATTCTCGTAGTGCGGCTTCTACATCAGGATTTAATTGTGCCCCAATGGATGCCGTCTTTGTGGGGTCCGTTGGATGGACTTGAAATTTGACTATTTCGTCTGCTGGTTTGAAAGAGGTGGACTTGGACCTCTTGTCGAGTGTCACGTCGTCCCTATCCACCATGGAGCGCAGCACAGTTAGTTCCTCTGCCGCTAGGGCTTCAGATAATGCCTCTAGGGCCAGTGCGGCAGTCCTATATTCAGCGCGTAGTGCTATATCTGGATTACTGGCGAGAGTGATTATTCCATTGGGTCCGGGCATTTTGAGCTTCATGTACCCATAATGGGGTATAGCTTGGAAGATTGTGGATGCCTCTCGCCCTAACAAAGCGTGATATCCGCTGCCGAATGGGGCCACTTGGAACGTGACCTCTTCGGACCTGTAATTGTCCGGCGAGCCGAACACTACATCTAGTGTTATTTTTCCTGTGCAGCGTACTTCTCGACTAGGGATTATTCCCCTGAAGGTTGTGCTGCTCCGCTCGATGCGGCTCCAGTCAATTTCCATTTTTTGAAGAGTTTCTTCATAGATGAGGTTTATTCCGCTGCCGCCATCCATGAGTACCTTGGTAAGACGAAAGCCGTCCACTATCGGACTGAGGACCAATGCGGCTGGTGCTCTAGCTGTTCTGAATTTAGGTTCGTCGCTGGCATTGAAGGTGATAGCTGTGTCACTCCATGGATTTGTTGTTGCGACTTGGTAGACTTCGGCGAGGCTGCGGATTGTTCGTTTCCGCATGTTATTTGATGCGAAAGTCTCGAAGACTGTTAATACCGTACTGGTGCTGCTGGGCTGGTTGCCCGGGGCTAAAAAGTCTTCGCCACTTTTGGCCACCTGCCGTAATATCCAACATGCTCGAAGGCTATGTGTTGGGGTGGCGCCCTCCGTACTGTGGATTTTGCAGGGTCCGTTGAGCCATCCCTCCAGTACGGTTCCGTACCCTTTAGGGGTTTTTGCTTTTTGGTTTTTAACCCAGGTGCTTGAGTATGACGCACCCTTTTATTTCGGACTAGGGTTGTATTCAGGGCCGGATTGTCCCAAAACCTAGTTTCGGTTTTCCAGGCACTTTCCATCGCGCAGTATTTTTGTACAATGGTCGCTAGGTCGATGAAGCGTGTCACTTCGCGATGACTGATGGCGTTTATGATTCCCTTGTCCGTGCAATTGTTGCAGAAGATTGAAATCGGCTTTCTTCACGGCAGTCCTTTATCCTGTTCATAACCAGGAGGAATCTGGCCCAGTAATGATGTACTGTTTCATCGGGCTCTTGCCGTATTTGAGATAGATCGCTTATGTTTGGGTGGGCGGGTGGAATCAAGTTTGGAACCCCGCCCGGTCTGAGGCTCAAAGGCCAAGAAGCTTCCGGATTTGGAAGCTTGGTTTGCTGGACGCTTTCCAACAAATCTGGTCTGATGCCTGACTTTATGTTCAATATTTGAATAGCGTCCGTCCCTCCGCGGAAATCCGGCATGGAGGGATCAGGAATCCGGACATAGTTGGTTTTTAACATAGAAGAAGAGTCGCCGCATTGTTCCTCTACCACAACAACATGGTGGGTAACCTGGGGAGAGTTAATTTCTCTCAGATCAGTTTTAAGCCCAATCTGATCGTAGTCGGTAGCGACTCCCAGGGCGGCGATGCGATCCAAGAGCTCGTTTACGGAGCAGAGCTCACTCGGATCTAGCTGCTCGGCGAATTCCGAACTGACGTGAAGATCACTTTTAATGACCTGAGAGGTCATTGTCGGAGCGGCGGCCGAACAGGCGGTCATAAGAAAATCGCCTAGCCGGATAGTTTGGCCAGCGGCCAAAGCTCCCTTGACGACGGTGCCGTCTTTAAAGACGGGAAAGGGCATCCTTCCTGATGGTGACGGCACAGAGGAACTCTCAATGAAAGCACCAATGTCGGTGTCAAAACCGGCGGATCTCGGGTAGGGGGTCCCGAACTGTGCGTCTAGGCGGATGGTAACAGGAGACAAGGGACACGATGTTTTACCCAGGTTCGGGCCCTCTTGATAGAGGTAAAACCCTACGTCCTGCTTGATTAATATTGATGATGTGTGTTACAAGAGTGGATCTACCACGAGATCAAGGAGGCTAAACCCTAGAAGCTAGCCTATGGTATGATTGTTGTTCGTCCTAAGGACTAAAGCCATCCGGTTTATATAGACACCGGAGAGGGCTAGGGTTACACAAAGTCGGTTACAATGGTAGGAGATCTACATATCCATATCGCCAAGCTTGCCTTCCACGCCAAGGAAAGTCCCATCCGGACACGGGACAAAGTCTTCAATCTTCTATCTTCATAGTCTTGGAATCCGGCTGATGATGATAGTTCGGCTATCCGGACACCCCCTAGTCCGAAACTCCCTCAATGACTATTACAAGGATGAGGTTGATCAAAATCAGAACTACGTGCAGCCACCAGCACCACCACCAGCAGGTCGACCTCAGGTATATATTCGCAATGGTAGGCCTGCACCACCACCTCGGGTACGAGATAAAGACCATATTCCTAAACTGAAATTAAATATTCCACCATTTGAGGGTAGATATGTTCCTGATATATATCTTACTTGGGAGTTAGAAACTGAACAGCGTTTTACATGTTTACAGTATCCCGAGGAGAGACGGGTTGCTGCTGCTGTTTGTGCTTTCACTAGTTTTGCATGTGTATGGTGGTCTGAACATTGTAGATTATATCCTATTCCAACTACTTGGGCTGCTTTGTAAACTACTATGCATACTCGTTGGGTTCCATCATATTATCAACGTGAATTGCTTCAAAAATTGCAGCGTTTAAGACAAGGAAAGAATTCTGTAGAAGAATATTATCAGGAATTACAAACTGGCATGATTAGATGTGGTATTGTTGAGGAGAATGAACCTATGCTTGCATGTTTTATGGGTGGATTAAATAGAGAGATTCAGACCATTCTAGAGTATAAGGAGTATACTAATATCACTCGTTTATTCCATCTTGCTTGTAAAGCTGAACGTGAAGTGCACGATCGACAAGCATTGGCGCGAACTAACTTTTCTGCAGGTCGACTTTCATCATGGACACCACGTGCATCCTCTACTTCGACTGCACCAGCACCTCCATCAGCTGCTACCTCCAGCCGTGATACAAGAAAGCAGGCACAACCAGCACTATCTGCCAAGAGAGCACCTGTCGGGCCTGCACAGAGCTCTTCTTCGTCCATGGCATCAACGGGGCACACAAGTGATATTATTTGTTGTCATTGTAAGGGAAGAGGACATTATGCGCGAGAATGCAAATCTCAGCGTGTGATGATTCCTACCGAGGATGGTGGGTATGAGTCCGCTAGTGACTATGATGAGACTTTGGCCCTTATTACAAGTGAAGAACACGGTGGAGATGATTCTGATCATGAGACGCAATACATGGCTCCTGAAGATGCTGACAGGTATGAATGTTTAGTTGCTCAACGTGTTTTGAGTGTGCAGGTTACACAAGCTGAGCAAAATCAGAGGCATAATTTGTTCCATACAAAGGGAGTTGTGAAGGAACGTTCTGTGCGCGTCATCATAGATGGAGGGAGCTGCAACAACTTGGCTAGCATGGAGATGGTGGAGAAGCTATCTCTCACCACCAGACCACATCCACATCCTTACTACATCGAATGGTTCAACAACAGTGGCAAGGTTAAGGTAACACGTACTGTTCGTGTGCATTTTAGTATCTCTACATATGCTGATTATGTTGATTGTGATGTGGTACCTATGCAAGCATGTTCCTTATTACTTGGTCGACCATGGAAATTTGATAAAAATTTTGTACACCATGGTAGAAACAATCAGTATGCTCTTGTTCATAAGGATAAAAATACTACTTTGCTTCCTATGACTCCTAATTCTATTTTGAAAGATGATATTAATAGAGCTAATAAAGCAAAACAGGAGAAAAATAAGAGTGAAAATCAGATTGTGGCAAAAGAATTTGAGCAACAAATGAAGCCTAATAATAAACCATCTACTGTTGCTTCTGAAATTAAATTGAAAAGTGCATGTTTACTTGCCACCAAATCTGATATTGAGGAGCTTGATTTTAGCAAATCTGTTTGCTATGCTTTTGTGTGCAAAGAGGCATTATTTTCATTCGAGGACGTGCCTTCCTCTTTGCCCCCTGCTGTCACTATAATTTTGAAAGAGTTCGCTGACGTCTTTTCACAAGACGTGCCACCGGGATTACCACCTATTCCAGGGATTGAGCATCAAATTGACTTAATTCCCAGTGCATCGCTACCCAACCGTGCACCATACCATACCAATCCAGAGGAGATGAAGGAGATTATGCGTCAAGTACAGGAGCTGCTCAAGAAAGGTTATATACGTGAATCTCTTAGTCCTTGTGTTGTTCCTATTATACTAGTGCCTAAAAAGGATGGTACGTCACGTATGTGTGTTGATTGTAGAGGCATTAATAATATTACTATTCGTTGTCGTCATCCTATTCCTAGGCTAGATGATATGCTTGATGAATTCAGTGGCTCTACAATATTCTCCAAAGTTGATTTGCGTAGTGGATACCATCAAATTTGTATGAAATTGGGTGATGAATGGAAAACAACATTTAAAACTAAGTTTGGTTCATATGAGTGGTTAGTCATGCCTTTTGGGTTAATTAATGCGCCTAGTACTTTCATGAGACTAATGAACGAAGTTTTACGTGCTTTCATTGGATGATTTGTGGTAGTCTATTTTGATGATATACTGATTTATAGAAAATCTTTGGAAGAACATTTGGAACATTTACGTGCTATTTTTATTGCTCTACGTGATGCACGTTTGTTTGGTAACCTTGGGAAGTGCACCTTTTGCACCGACCGAGTATCTTTTCTTGGTTGTGTTGTTACTCCACAGGGAATTGAAGTTGATAAAGCCAAGATTGAAGCTATGGAGAGTTGGCCGCAGCCCAAAACGGTCACACAAGTGAGGAGTTTCCTTGGCCTCGGTGGTTTCTATAGGCGTTTTGTGAGATATTTCAGCACCATTGCTGCACCTCTCAACGAGCTTACAAAGAAGGATGTGCCTTTTGTTTGGGGTACCGTACAGGAAGAAGCCTTCACGGTATTGAAAGATAAGTTTACACATGTTCCTTTACTCCAACTTCCTGATTTTAATAAGACTTTTGAGCTTGAATGTAATGCTAGTGGAATTGTATTAGGAGATGTGTTATTACAAGCTGGCAAACCTGTTGCATACTTTTCTGAAAAATTGAGTGGGCCTAGTCTGAATTATTCTACTTATGACAAAGAATTATATGCTCTTGTTCGGACTTTAGAGACATGGCAACATTATTTATGGCCCAAAGAATTTGTTATACATGCTGATCATGAATCTTTGAAACATATTAAAAGTCAAGCTAAACTGAATCGTAGACATGCTAAATGGGTTGAATTCATTGAGACTTTCCCTTATGTTGTTAATCATAAGAAGGGTAAAGAGAATGATATTGCTGATGCATTGTCTCGTCGCTACACTATGCTTTCACAACTTGACTTCAAAATATTTTGTTTGGAGACCATCAAACATCAATATGTGCATGATGCTGATTTTAAAGATGTATTGCAGAATTGTAATGAAGGTAGAACATGGAACAAGTTCGTTATTAATGATGGCTTTGTGTTCCGTGCTAACAAGCTATGCATTCCTGCTAGCTCTGTTCGTCTTTTGTTGTTGCAGGAGGCGCATGGAGGAGAATTAATGGGACACTGTTGTAGGGTGTAACCCTAGGTGAAGATCTTTCACGAATTGGAGGGGGAATCCCCAAGAACAAGATGAACACAAGAGGGAAAACAAGAGGAACACTCAAGAACAAGTCCAAATCACACATCCACTAGACTAACAATCACACAAGATCCACAAGGTACATGAACAATCAAAGGGAAATAAGATACATGGTAGAGTTCTTCCCAAATCCTATGAACGAGATGAGGGCTTGATGATCCTATGATGGGGATCCTTCCCCAAGGAGGAGGTCTTGATGTTTGGTCACTCCAAGAGGAGGTCTTGATCTCCTAGTGGAGTGGATCCATGGAGCAACGCTCACAAATGTCTATCAAATACTTTGCTATCCTCTAAATGAGCTAGGGGATGTCCTTATATAGCCTAGGGACGAGTTGGGAGAGGGGAGAGGGATACAAGGGCAAAAAGCCCAAAAGGCACGCAGGCCTCGGAGTGGTGCGAGCACCCGGGGGACTTAGGCCCGGGCACCCAGGGTCGGTGCAGGGGACTGGGCGGCTTCGGCCGGGCACCCGGGGCCTAAAAGCCCGGGCACCCGGGGGCGTACTGGGCCGGCGCGGGAGGTGGCCTGGGCACCCAGGGCCAAGGGGCCGGGCACCCGAGGTGCGGTGGCTGGCGGCTGGGGCAGGGGCCGGGCACCCGGGGTTTGAGGGCCCGGGCACCCGGGGCGTCGCCTGGGAGGATGAGGGCCGGTCACCCGGGGCTGGGAGCCCGGGCAACCGGGGTGCACCCAGGTGGAGGGACCGGGCACCCGGGGCTGTGGGGGCTGGGCACCCGGTGTGTCTAGGGGACTCCGGTTCTCCTTGTTCTTCTCCTCCATAGTTGCTTGTGTCTCCGTCCTTGCCTCTTCATGATCTTCTCCTTGGTACCTACGAATGCATAGAGTTTCCATTTGAGGTAGAATCCGACTCTTGTGTGAATCCGAATGAAACTCGAAGAGGAAGGAGTTCACCTCGGTTTCGACAACCGTGCGCGAGCTCTCATCGTAGGTCCTTTCCATGCTTGCGGTGGTGGTGTGGCGTCCATGGTGATGGTTGAGGGATGCTCCACATCATCTCCCCCCCTTGGGAGAGATCCGTCCACGGATCGTGATTTTCATCACCATGGGAAGGAGACGGTGTCGCCGTGCAGAAGTGGACAACCACCAAGCACTTGTCATGTGGAAGCTCGAAATGGTCACTCTCCAATGTCGCACCGTCTTGTGATTCCTTCAAAAGGAACGAGTAGAACAAACACTTGGAAAAACAAATGCGGTTAGCATTAGAGCAAAACCCAAGAGGTGAGTAACCAAACAAGTGTCATCTTCATGTATAGCATATGGTGTGACAACGGATTGTGGCATGGCATGTAAGCATATAAATTGAGCACATGGAGAAGCATCATGGAAACAATCATGCAAGGGTGAGGTAAATGTGCTAATATGTGGGACAAGTGAACAAGCATCTACCTCAATATCATAGCAAGCATGCATAAAGTGCTCGATAAATGGTCTATGGTATGCATAAGAATCATTCACAACACCAAATGAAAGGCAATGTCTAAACACATGGGTCAAGTGTAAGACAATCCAAGCATAATGTGCATAGGGTGTAGTGAAAATCGAGTGGCACTCAACACGATAGCAAGAGCAATTGTTCATCATGTGTGAGGCAATCAAATCAATCATGTGACAATCAATGGGACATGACATAAGTGAAGTAATGACATTGGTGCAACCAAGCATGTTATAGGACCAAGTAATCCAAGAATTGGATGCAACATGAGAAAGCATAGGAATCAAGTCGTGTGAACTAGTGGAGCGAAGATGCAACACACTAGAGGAAATCATGGCAATCATGTCAAGCGAGCAAAGAGTAGGCATAGGCAATGCACATGGCATATCACAAGCACGATCACAAAGCAAGATCATAGTATCATCGTAGGAATGGAGCACATAGCAAACATGGTAATAACAAGTAATATCTCCACCAAGCTTGCAAATACACATACAAGTAGTAGAGTCAATCATCATGTGTAATGCAAAGCATGGGTCACAAATGCATGGCAAAGGCATAGGGATCATGCAAAGTGAACATGGCAAGATGGGCATATAATATGTAATGGACGATAACCCATAACCATGTGAGAGCCATGAGGAAGAAATGCGCGAAGTCTTTGTGTGAAGAGAGCAGTGGGAAAGACACTCCAAGGAATTCCAAGTCATCGTTGCTCTCGAGAGCTCGTTTTGTCAACTCATGGGATTGTGAGGTTGACAACTATTCATGGGTACCTACACAAAAGAGACACAAACCAAAGAAATTGTGTGCGTGGTAAATGTACACATCATCCATCATGATGTGTATGTGCACATGTGAGTTAGCACAAGAATAGCATCGCTCAAAGAAATTTGATGCATGGTATAAGAACATGTCATCCATCATGAAAGAATAGTTATTGTGTATGACACGATGGGGATGCAAATTTAGCAAAGAAGTATATGGGACATCAATAGCATGTTTATTCATGGGAAGCATATTGTGCACACAAGTATTGGGATCATGCAAAGGATAGGATTGATCAAAATCTCCTAAAATGTATGAGGAAACTATGGGGGTCTCCTCATGGGCATTCATGCAACATCACATTGAGAATATTGACAACATCCAAAACAATGCATATCCAAAGCTAGGTGGTCATGGCATGGCATATGAGATAAATGATGCAAAGGGAGCATATCAATATCATCACAAGAAGAACAAATGCCAATAACCACGGGCTTGTCATCTATGCCATATGTGCAAATTGGGTTTATGTTGATGGCATATGCATAGTCACTAAGATGAGATTGCAAATAAGACATATGATTGATCTCATGCATAGCATATGACAAGTCAAGCGGATTATCAAACATGATGTGACCAAGAGAATTATCACAAGAAATCCTATGTAACATGGCATCACAACTAATAGACTCCTCATCGCAATCATCAAACTCATCATAAATGGGTAAATCATCGCATGGGGTAATCGCACTAGCATGAAGCATGTAAATAGGTGGATCAACATCATGCAAGCAATCAATGTCAAGAATGTCCACTAGTGGGACAAGAGCATCACCTTCACCTACGTTACCTTTCTCGTTCCACTCAAGTGGTGTAGGTGAGGTGGGAAATACGAAAGCATGGTCAACGTCATCATCATGATGGAACCATGTGGGAGGTGTATCATAGTTCACCATGGCCATCGTCCATAGGAAGGACGAAGTCGTCGCGGATCGGCGCATCATCATATATGGGACCTAGCACCAAATGAGAAGACACAATAGAGGTAGAGGTTAAGGTGTTAGAAATCGAAATGGCCTCGCATGCCCTATCAACTACCTCACTCTCTCTATGTGGTGGTGGCTCACTCACTCCCTCAAGGTAGGTGCACTCAATGTCACATATGGTGGAGTCACTCAAATCACTCAAGTGGTGGTGTTGGTGGCTCTCCTCACATGGAAATTGTGGCAACTCATCATATATGGGGCTAGTGGTGAAGTCACTCTCACTCTCAATATGGTGGCACAAGTGAAAGTGCAACTATCCCTAGGTGGTTTTGGTAATTCATAACAACATATAGCTCATTGAGCTAATGCTATTCCAAGACTATTATTTCAAGAAAGCTCAATGAATGGCATGGCATGGATTATGAAAGTGGATCCCTCAAAATACTAAGGACAAAGGATTGGCTCAAGCTCAAAAGCTCAAGACTCTTCATTTTACATTTTAGTGATCCAAGATCACATTGAGTCTATAGGAAAAGCCAATACTATCAAGAAGGGATGAGGTGTTGCTTAATGAGCCTCTTGCTTCATGTGCTTAGTGATAGGCTCCAAAACCCTCAACTACTTTCCCACATCCAAAAATGACCTAAACCCAAAGCCAAACTCAGTCACACCGATTCTTCCAATCCGGCGCCACCGATTCCAAAAGTCATAGCCACTGCCACAAACCCTAAGCAAATCGGTCTTACCGATAGGGATCTCGGTCTCACCGAGATGGGATTGTAATCTCTCTGTTTCCCTTCGTAACGTTTTGGTCTAACCGAAGTGAGCGATCGGTCCCACCGAGATTGCAATGTAAACTCTCTGTTTCCCTTTTGTAACATTTCGGTCTCACCGAAAAGAGCAAATCGGTCCCACCGAGTTTACCTGACCAACTCTCTGGAAAGCTTATTACCAAATCGGTCTCACCGAGTTTGTGTAATCGGTCTCACCGAGATTACGTTATGCCCTAACCCTAACCGAATCGGTCTCACCGAGATGCATGTCAGTCCCACCGAAAATCACTAACGGTCACTAGGTTTACTAAATCGGTCCGACCGAGTTTAACTATTCGGTCCCACCGAGTTTGGTAAATTGTGTGTAACGGTTAGATTTTGTGTGGAGGCTATATATACCCCTCCACCTCCTCTTCATTCGTGGAGAGAGCCATCAGACTAAACCTACACTTCCAACTTACCATTTCTGAGAGAGAACCACCTACTCATGTGTTGAGGCCAAGATATTCCATTCCTACCATATGAATCTTGACCTCCAGCCTTCCCCAAGTTGCTTTCCACTCAATCCCTCTTTCCACCAGATCCAAATCCTATGAGAGAGAGTTGAGTGTTGGGGAGACTATCATTTGAAGCACAAGAGCAAGGAGTTCGTCATCAATGCACCATTTGTTACTTCTTGGAGAGTGGTGTCTCCTAGATTGGCTAGGTGTCACTTGGGAGCCTCCGACAAGATTGTGGAGTTGAACCAAGGAGTTTGTAAGGGCAAGGAGATCGCCTACTTCATGAAGATCTACCGCTAGTGAGGCAAGTCCTTCATGGGCGACGACCATGGTGGGATAGACAAGGTTGCTTCTTCGTGGACCCTTCATGGGTGGAGCCCTCCGTGCACTCGCGCAGCCGTTACCCTTCGTGGGTTGAAGTGTCCATCAACGTGTATGTACGATAGCACCACCTATCGGAACCACGCCAAAAACATCCTTGTCTCCAATTGCGTTTGAATCCTCCAAACCCTTCCCTTTACATTCTTGCAAGTTGCATGCTTTATTCCGCTGCCTATACACTCTTTGCATGCTTGCTTGAATTGTGTGATGATTGCTTGACATGTCCTAAAATAGCTAAAATCTGCCAAACTCTAAAATTGGGAAAAGGTTAAGCTTTTATTGGTCAAGTAGTCTAATCACCCCCCCTCTAGACATACTTCAAGGTCCTACAAGTGGTATCAGAGCCTTGGTCTCCATTTGCTTTGGTTTCCATAGCTTTTGGTGGTCATAGCCTTGGTTTCACAACCTAGGAGAGTATGGCATCTAGCAAGGGAATTTATCACCGTAGAGGTCCTTACTTTGATGGTACTAATTTTGCTAGTTGGAAGCATAAGATGAAAATGCATTTTCTTGGACATAACCCCGCCGTTTGGGCAATTATTTGTATTGGCTTGCAAGGTGAATTCTTCGATGGGAGAGAACTGAACCGTGAAGCTAATGCGGAAGAATTGAAGATGCAACAATACAACGCTCAAGCATGTGACATCATCTTCAATAGATTGTGCCCCGAAGAATTTAACAAGATCAGCCGTCTTGAGAATGCAAAGGAAATTTGGGATACTTTGATTGATATGCATGAAGGTACCGAATCCGTCAAGGAATCCAAGTTGGATGTGCTCCAAAGTTAGCTTGACAAGTTCAAAATGAAGGATGGTGAAGGTGTCGCTGAAATGTACTCTAGGCTTGCTCTTATCACAAATGAGATTGCCGGCTTAGGGAGTGAAGAGATGACCGACAAATTCATCATCAAGAAAATCCTAAGAGCATTGGATGGAAAGTATGATACCGTGTGCACATTGATCCAAATGATGCCAAACTACAAAAATCTCAAGCCAACGGAAGTCATTGGAAGGATTGTTGCTCATGAGATGTCACTCAAGGATAAGGAACTTCACAACAAGTCAAGTGGTGCTTACAAAGCCTCAAGTGAAGCCCCCACATCATCAAGTGAGAAACCAACCTTCAATGAAGAATTGAGCTTAATGGTGAAGAACTTCAACAAATTCTACAAGAGTAGAAGCAAAGAAAGAAGCTCCAAGTCAAAGTCTTACAATGACAAGAGATCTTCTAGTCGAGAGCGCAATTGCTACAATTGTGGGAGACCCGGACACTACTCCAATGAGTGTACAACACCCAACAAAAGAAGAGAAGATTCTCCAAGAAGAAGGAGCAAAAGAGAAGAATCACCACCAAGAGAGAGGAAGAGTAGAGATGATCGTTATGAACGAAGACCCTCACGGAGAAGCAAGGATTCGGAAAGGAAGGACAAGTCATCAAGGAGCTACACAAAACGAAGACATCAAGCTCATGTTGGTGAATGGGTTTCCGGCTCCGACTCCGACAAACACTCCGAGAGAAGCTATCACTCCGACTCTGAATATACTAAAGATGAAGGTGTTGCCGGTCTAGCACTTGTGTCAACCAACTCCTACGACATATTTGATTCACCAAATGAAGGTGTTGGAAGATGCTTCATGGCCAAAGGTCCAAAGGTAACACATCCCGAGTATGTTGATTTTTATAGTGATGAAGATGACTTGCTTGTGGATGATGATTTACTTGTTGACAACTCTAGTGATGAATGCTATGATGAAACGTCAATTTATCATGATAATCAAACAAATGACAATGATAAGGAGAAAATTGAGCTTCTAACTAAAGAACTAAACACTCTTAAGTTGGCTCATGAAACTATCTTCGAAGACCATCGAGAACTTTTAAGGGCTCATGAGAAGTTACGCTTTGAAAAGCTCAATCTTGAGCAAGAGCATGAGTTCTTAAAGGCAATCAATGATGATCTCCGCAAGAAAAGTTCTTCTTACATTGCCAAGCATTTACTCTTATCTACTTACATGCCTCAAGTCAAGTCTAGTAACAAGTACAAGAAAGATACTTCCTCTAGTAGTAACAATAATTATGACAAATCCAATATTGTTGCTTCTAGTAGTTCTCTTGATTCCACTAATGATTCTCTTAGCCAAGTTACACTTGAGCAAGAAAATAGTTTATTGAAGGGAATTATAGAGAAAGTTGTTTACAAGAGCCTTGCCGGGAGTAAGCAATTCAAGGAAATTGTACGCAAGCAAGGAAGACACCGGAAGAATCAAGGTGTTGGTTTTGAACGAAAGTTCAACGCCAATGGAGTTGAGTGGGAAGAAGATCAATACCCCAGGACAAAGTTTGTTCCTCAACAAGAGAAGTATGATCCTACTTCCTTCAAGGGGACACAAGCTCAAGATGATCTTCCACCACAAGACCACAAGAACAAAGGCAAGGACAAGCTTCAAGAAGAGATTGATGCATTTGAAGAAGCACCTAAAGCCTCGTTCAGGTGGGTCCCCAAGACTACGTCAGGTTCTACTTCATCAAGTACAACTACAACTCCAAGGATTCCCATCAAGATTATGTGGATCCCGAAGAAGAAGAACTAGAGAGTTCTTGAGGGTGACTCCGCCAACATTCTTCACTCATATCATTTTGGCAAGAACAAGTGCAATCAACTTTCACATCTTGCACTAGTTCAAGGAGTCACAAACCCTCATGTTGGTAAGGCAAGGGACAAGGTAACCTAATGTTTTCATGGACATCATCTTGTGTGTGCATCACTCTATGTCTATGGATATTCCTGTTTGTTCCTTGTGGGACTAACCCATGTAGGCAAGTTGAAAGTGCAACTCACTCCAAAGGATTGCTCCGAATGATCTACATCAACATTGAGCATCTACATCTTCAACACCTACATGAAGTCATGATCGACAAAACCCAAGGTTAGTTCATCCCTCTAAGGGGGACCTCACATCTAGGGGGAGCTTAACTCTAAGAATTGAGTCAAAGCAACTCTAATGGTGTGAACACATTAATGCATTATGTAAAAGTGGTAACCCCACTTGAGCTTAAACGATGAGTATGACCTATGATCAAATGTTCTCATTTGACTCCTAAGTCAATATACTCATATATAGATGACCTAGTGATCGCCAATTGTTTGATAGATGCTAGAATTGGTTGTGCATGCTTTGCCACATATTTCAATTGCCATCTTATTGTGTGAGCATGTTGGTGCATATTTTACTCATTCAAGGACATCCACTTGTTGTTTTGTTTGTTTGGATTCTTTTTGTGTGCCAAGTGGATGGACAAGAATGCCTAAGAACCTTCTTTAGCTAACTATGCTTTTCTCGTCTCAAACTCTATTCATGCTACATCACAAAAATTGATCAAGTCAGATTCGAACCACTTTGTGTGAGGAGCACTCGGAGTCCCCGATTCATCATAGACTTAAACTTCCAAAACCTCTTAGTGATTCTCGGTCTGTCCGATCCTTCCATTTTGGTCCTACCGAGATCATCAAGTTGATCTGAGTTTTCAATCTCGGTGCAACCGATTTGCACTTTTCGGTCTCACCGATTTGCTGTAACTGAACATAGTTATGCATCTCGGTGCCACTGAGTTGTTCCACTCGGTCACACCGACAGGGTCGGGCTATATATAGCCACGGGCAAAATTTTGGAAATTTCTCCGAAACCCTTTGCCCGCGCAACAGCTCGCTCTGCCATCGTGGTCTTCGGATCATCTCCTCGTCGCCAGCAGCCTCCTGTCGCTGGTCTCCGCCGCCGTCAACGGATTTCGTCCCCACCGTTGCCGCCGTAGCAAGTCCACTGCCAAGTTAGGGTATGGACTTAATCTTTGTGCTATCCACATCTGATTCGTGGCACATTGTTTTCATATTGATTCTTGCTACGATTGAAACTCTTCTATCCAGCCAAAGTAGTTCATAGATTATATGTGATTCAAATTTTTAGGTTTAGGTTTCCGCCGAAACCATATTGGACCCACCGAGTTGAAAAACTCGGTCTCACCGATTTGGCTTATGCCATTGCACTAGTGACTCTCGGTCTGACCGAGAATTACTAATCGGTGCAACCGATTTGAGGATTCTATGAAACCCTAGCAGTCTCGGTACCACCGAACTGAAACTCGGTCCAACCGAGATCATCAATTTAGGTTCCAAAACTGCTTCGGTATCGCCGAGTTTGAAAATCGGTGGATCCGAAATGCTTTCTGTGGAAAACTAAGATTGAGCTTTTGAGTCATTCTTTTGCAAAAATCTCTGCATTTTGTGATGCTCATCTTTTCTATCTCATCTATAACTCTTCACAGGGTCAGCAGTCAGCTTTTGCAGTATGTCTGATCAAAGTGACAGCCAGAACAGGCCAGAAGAGCAGATGGACTTGAGTGAGGGCACTAGTCCCTCAACTTCAGATGAAGGGAGCAGAAGTACTCCTAGCAATTTGCGTAAGGCTGCAACTAGGCAAAGGAGGAAAAGAACTTCAGATTCAGAGGATGAAGATTACAAAGCTGAGGAAGATGAGGCTACTTCCAAGAAAGTGGTGCTCAAGAAGGAATATGGCTCAGCAAAGGATCTAAAGCCAAGCATGAAGATCAAAAGGCCTGCAAGAAGGCAACTTATGCCCAAGGCCAGAGCATCAACTCAATTGCCTGAAAATCCTGATCCCAAAGAGCCAGCTGATGAAAGCAAGAAGAGGAAGGAAAGGGTCAAGAAGACCATGGCCAAAGTTGTTGGTCAACCTTCCATGATGGAAGAGGAAGAGCTTTCTGCACCAGCACCAAAGGCACCAAAGCTTATGGGTGATCCTATTAAATCTGGGCCCGCAACATCTAAGCCCAAGGAAGCACCCAAAGCTGCCCCCAAGGCCAAGTCTGCACCAAAGAGGAATACCAGGAGTATTCCAGCTGCTGAGAAGAACAAGGCCCCAGTGCCTGAGGTTGCTGAGGAGGAAGATGAAGAAGGACAGGTTCTAAGGAAGCTCAAGCCAAAGATACCAGACCACAATGATGCCCATCCTGTGGCTGAGGACATGAGAATCAGGAAGGATTCAGGGCTGAGACTGTGGAGAACGTCAGATCCATATGCCACAAGGAGAAGAACTGCTATTGATTACATGTTCCATACAAAGGAACAACAGGACTTCTATGAAACAATTCTGTTGGACAAGAAGCCCATAGTCTGTGACATGAGATGGGTTGACTGGAAATTCATCAAGGAGAATGAAGAGCACTATCCTGGAGTGCAAGACAGCTTTGTTGCTTGTGGAGTTGCAGATTTTGTTGGGCAAAAGCTCACAAATTGGAATGATGAGCTTATCATGCAGTTCTACTCCACAACACACTTTTACCCAGATGGAAGAATAGTTTGGATGTCTGAAGGTACAAGGTACCAGTCCACTGTAGAAGAATGGGCAAGTCTGATAAATGCCCCAAAGGAAAATGATGATGATCTAGATGTATATGCTAAGAAGAAAATGGGACGCAATACCATGGCACACATGTACAAGGAGATCCCAGACAAAGCCCTAGAGACTTTCACTTTTGGATCAGTCCACTTTCTGCTGTCAGGGTTGCCAACCATAAATTGGATTCTGAGGCACATCTTGTTGCCCAAGTCAGGTGACCATAACATGGTCAGAGGGCATGCCATCAATATGTTGCATTTATTTGATGTGCCACAAAAATTCAAAGTCATGAGCCTTATAGTTGAAACAATTAAGAGGACTGCAGCAGATCAGAAGAGGAGCTGTGGATATGCCCCTCAGATTTAGGAATTGATAAACTCAAAGATGGGCACAGGAAAATATCAGTTGGATAAGGAACACTTTCCACTTTATCCAGACTTTGAGGACAATGAGGTTGTCATGAATGAAGATGATCCACAATTAGTTCAAGCTCAGGAGAAGAAGGAGAAGGCAAGGAAGGAGAAGGCTTCCAAGATGCCAACTCAAGAGGAGGCATCTGAGTATTTCTTGAAAACCAAACAGGAGCAGCTTGGTTACTTGATAGCATCATCTCTGAGGATTGAGAAGGGGTTGGCCACCCTAACTCAAAACTAGGAGAGCCTGGAAAGAATCATGGAACAAAAATTCTATGATCTAGATGTCAAGGTAACTGAGATTCAATCAGTTGTGGAGCAGCTGCAGGATGACATGAAGGAGAGGAAGGGCAAGACTACCACCAATGTGTTTGCCAGAGTGCCCAGAGCCCAGAGGTCAGTTGCAGTGCCAGTGACAGACACTAGAGCAACAACTTCAGCACCAGCTACTGCCCCTTCAGCTCCAGTGCAACCAGCTTCAACATCAACTCCAGCACCCTCTACATCAACTGAAGCCTTCGTCCTTGGAGTTATCAAGACACCACCGCCAGAAGATCAAGCCTGAGAGTCGATCTAGTACTATGCATTTTCTATGAACTTTTTGGTAACTTGTTGCCAAAGGGGGAGAAAAATGTATAGATCATAGGCTTCGAGAGAGAGAGTGTTGCTTTTGTTCTCTCTTTCTTTATTTGGTGGTTTTTCAATCTTTGTTTGCTTTTGGTTGAGATACTATGCTTGTGAGACATTGATGATCATGTGTTTGATCATAAGCTACTTATGCATGCTTGATATTATCCTATCTATCTTATGTGATCACTCACTATGCTTGGTGATGAGTGCATGTATTCATTGTTTATTATTTTGAGCGCTCCACCAAGATGTATGTGACATGGAAGAGTAACCCATGAGCCTAATTCATTGTGCATTTGCAGTCCAAAGCAAATCTAAAACTATGCACAAATTTATGGGGAGATCTTGCTTATCACATACTTCTCAAAGCGACGATGTTATTGAAATTTTATTATCATTTGTCGAAGCTTTGATCTATATGTTGTCATCAATTACCAAAAAGGGGGAGATTGAAAGTGCAACTATCCCTAGGTGGTTTTGGTAATTCATAACAACATATAGCTCATTGAGCTAATGTTATTCCAAGACTATTATTTCAGGAAAGCTCAATGAATGGCATGGCATGGATGATGAAAGTGGATCCCTAAAAATACTAAGGACAAAGGATTGGCTCAAGCTCAAAAGCTCAAGACTCTTCACTTTACATTTTAGTGATCCAAGATCACATTGAGTCTATAGGAAAAGCCAATACTATCAAGAAGGGATGAGGTGTTGCTTAATGAGCCTCTTGCTTCATGTGCTTAGTGATATGCTCCAAAACCCTCAACTACTTTCCCACATCCACAAATGACCTAAAACCAAAGCCAAAATCGGTCACACCGATTCTTCCAATCCGGCACCACCGATTCCAAAAGTCATAGCCACTGCCACAAACCCTAAGCAGATCGGTCTTACCGATAGGGATCTCGGTCTCACCGAGATGGGATTGTAATCTCTCTGTTTCCCTTCGTAATGTTTCGGTCTAACCGAAGTGAGCGATCAGTCCCACCGAGATTGCAATGTAAACTCTCTGTTTCCCTTTTGTAACATTTCGGTCTCAGCGAAAAGAGCAAATCAGTCCCACCGAGTTTACCTGACCAACTCTCTGGAAAGCTTATTACCAAGTCGGTCTCACCGAGTTTGTGTAATCGGTCTCACCGAGATTACGTTATGCCCTAACCCTAACCGAATCGGTCTCACCGAGATGCATGTCAGTCCCACCGAAAATCACTAACGGTCACTAGGTTTACTAAATCGGTCCAACCGAGTTTAACTATTCGGTCCCACCGAGTTTGGTAAATTGTGTGTAACGGTTAGATTTTGTGTGGAGGCTATATATACCCTCCACCTCCTCTTCATTCGTGGAGAGAGCCATTAGACTAAACCTACACTTCCAACTTACCATTTCTGAGAGAGAACCACCTACTCATGTGTTGAGGCCAAGATATTCCATTCCTACCATATGAATCTTGACCTCTAGCCTTCCCCAAGTTGATTTCCACTCAATCCCTCTTTCCACCAGATCCAAATCCTATGAGAGAGAGTTGAGTGTTGGGGAGACTATCATTTGAAGCACAAGAGCAAGGAGTTCATCATCAACGCACCATTTGTTACTTCTTGGAGAGTGGTGTCTCCTAGATTGGCTAGGTGTCACTTGGGAGCCTCCGACAAGATTGTGGAGTTGAACCAAGGAGTTTGTAAGGGCAAGGAGACCGCCTACTTTGTGAAGATCTACCGCTAGTGAGGCAAGTCCTTCGTGGGCGACGGCCATGATGGGATAGAAAAGGTTGCTTCTTCGTGGACCCTTCGTTTGTGGAGCCGTCCGTGGACTCGCGCAGCCGTTACCCTTCGTGGGTTGAAGTCTCCATCAATGTGGATGTACGATAGCACCACCTATCGGAACCACGCCAAAAACATTCGTGTCTCCAATTGTGTTTGAATCCTCCAAACCCTTCCCTTTACTTTCTTGCAAGTTGTATGCTTTAATTTCTGCTGCCTATACACTCTTTGCATGCTTGCTTGAATTGTGTGATGGTTGCTTGACATGTCCTAAAATAACTAAAATCTGCCAAACTCTAAAATTGCGAAAAGGTTAAGTTTTTATTGGTCAAGTAGTCTAATCACCCCCCCTCTAGACATACTTCAAGGTCCCACAACAAGTCACTCAAGTTATCATATGTCGCTGTGGTCGAAGGGAAAATCCCATGCTCAACCATCTCGTCGTCGTCGCCGTGGATGAAGGCCGAAGATGGCACATCATCGCTCTCCTCCATGACCGATGGGAAAATCCCATGCTCGATCATCTCGTCACCGTCGCCATGGAGGAAGGCTGAAGTAGGCATACTTGTTGGAGGTAGGCGAAGATGCCATACATCCAAAGGCGAAGATGCCTTGAGAACACTTGGCGAAGATGCCGAAGTGGTGGTAGAAGTCGTAGCTCCGTCTTGGTGGTGCTTGTCTCGCGGTCTTCTGTTGTGCTCATGAAGTTTGGCCGTAGCTTGATGTAGAACTTTTTGGGACTTGTAGGTGTACGCATCGCGAGCATCTTGATCTTGATGGTGTTGTAGTGCTTGAGCTCGATGACGTTCCGAAGATTGGCCACTTGAGTGTCGCCGCCTTGAAGATGATGAAGGGGAGGAAGACTTGTAGTTGGCCATCATGTCTCATACTTGATCCCTTTGTTCGGCCAACTTGGTGTCGAGGTAGTCCCTTATCCTTGCTTCGTTTTGGCGAATGTCGATGGCGAGTCTC
The DNA here is from genome assembly GCF_002162155.2 of Triticum dicoccoides. NCBI lineage: Eukaryota > Viridiplantae > Streptophyta > Magnoliopsida > Poales > Poaceae > Triticum > Triticum dicoccoides. The sequence goes on from NC_041383.1 coordinate 355,499,590, forward strand.
TCAATGCCTTGCATTTGTAGTCCGAAGATGGACGTTTTGGTGATGTAGTTGTTTGGGTTGTCGTTGTCGTGGAAGACCGGAGATGAAATGCCCTGCCTATCCATCACAAGACTGGAGTAGAGGTGAGTAGGAAATGAGATAAACAATACCAAGTTACCTTTTCCCAAAGTTGAGGATGTATCCCGTTTCACTCAATGTGAGATGAAAGAATAGTGGAATTGGTACCGGACTTGTTCACTCACACCTATCAAGTAAAGCTTATGGTGGAGCTCAGTGAGGATAGGGCACACAAATTTGATGCAAAATGTTAGCAAGATTCAATAATGTTGGAAAAGATTCACAAATTCGCAAGTGAAACAAGTAGACCAATAGCAATATGTGGCACACGGAAACACACACACGGATAGATAAATGGGGTCGTGCAACCAAGGAATGAGCACAAAATGTGGAATCCACGGAAAACGCGCGTGTTGCAACTCAAGAGAGACGCTAGCACGATTGCTCAATAGGCGGATACGAGACTTGTGCACAACCTATAAGATGCAAAATGTATGAGCTTTCTATCCCAAGTATGCTATGTGTATGATGTTCCCGGTGTTCTTCTCAAGATGATCCAAGATGATCGGATATGACAATATTATGTGCAATGTGGTATGATGCTATGGCTATTGCTTACAAGCTCTTTGCTCTCTTTTCCTTTTTCTTAAAAGCTTATTCTTTTTTTGATATGGCCACTTATGAAAAATGCACAAACCAAGATAGCAATTGTATATATGCGGGAACGATCTTGTGACACAAGGGTTGATATGATGATACCAAGATGATACCAATATGATATGGTATGTATGTAATGGAAGGTATAGATCACTAATGTGCACAAGTAACATTGCCGGCAATACTCAAATGGCTAGTCTCGATAGGAAAGTGACGCAAAATGGGCTAAGGGTTAACAATGTAATGGCAAGAATGTACAATGATAGGATACCACGATACCAAAGTGATACGGAGGTTACCGTTCTTGCTTACGGTTAGGTTGTCAAAAATGGTGAAGTGGTTGATGTCGATGACGACCTCATGGCGATGATGAGTGGCAGTGTTCTTGATGTAGATACCAAGATGATGTAGACCCATCCCTAAGTAGTCGAAACACCTTAGGAAACGGTAAAAACCCGCGAACTCAAAATCTCAAGGAAAATGTCAAATGGTGGTAGCGAAATGTGTTGGTGGTTACGGAGTTAGCAATGCGGAAGTGGTGGTGGTGGTTGATGATGAAGTGACCGTCCCTAAGTAGCCGAAACACCTTAGGAGACTCAAGTCACCACTCAATCAACCACAAATGCTATATGGATCAAAAATGGGTTAGGTTGCGGAAAGTGAAGGTGGTTTTGCGGATGATATGGTGGATGGCCTATGTAAAGATGCCAAAATGCCAAATTTTTTATGGAGTCAAATGGTGTTGTAACCTATCTAGGTGGATGGGGATGTCAATAGCTACTCAACGAGCTAAAGAACGCGAAAATCGGACTCTGGGAGCAAAAGTTATGGCCGAAAACGTAAAGTGGATGTGGGCTGGTTCGGGGGGTGCGGGTGCCCGGGGTTTGGGGGTGCGGGCACCCGGGGTGGTCCGAGGCAAACAGCCAGGGCTGCGGGTGCCCGAGGCTCGGAGGGGCAAATAGCTCGGGGGTGCAGGCACCCGGGGTGGTTAGCGGGGGGTGCACGGGGGTCCATGTGCCCGGGGTTTGAGGTCCGGGTGCCCGGGGGTGTCGGGTTTGGGCGGAAATTCGTGGCAAAATGGATGAAATTGGTGGATTTTGTGGAGGGAAAGGTGGAGATGGATGGGGGAATGCTAGATCCATTTGAAACCAAGCAAATCCACGGATCAGATCTAACAAAACTTCATCAAACCAACAAATCACAAAAAAAATTGGGGCTATTTTTGGTGGGGAATTTTTGAAATTGGGGAAGAACACACAAAATTAGGCTAGAAAATAAGAAGAGGGGCTCCAATTTCGTGAGAAACCATGGCTCATGATACCAAGATGTTGTAGGGTGGAATCCTAGGTGAAGATCTTTCACGAATTGGAGGGGGAATCCCCAAGAACAAGATGAACACAAGAGGGAAAACAAGAGGAACACTCAAGAACAAGTCCAAATCACACACCCACTAGACTAACAATCACACAAGATCCACAAGGTACATGAACAATCAAAGGGAAATAAGATACATGGTAGAGTTCATCCCAAATCCTATGAAGTAGATGAGGGCTTGATGATCCTATGATGGGGATCCTTCCCCAAGGAGGAGGTCTTGATGTTTGGTCACTCCAAGAGGAGGTCTTGATCTCCTAGTGGAGTGGATCCATGGAGCAAAGCTCACACTGTCTATCAAATACTTTGATATCCTCTAAATGATCTAGGGGATGTCCTTATATAGCCTGGGGACGAGTTGGGAGAGGGGAGAGGGATACAAGGGCAAAAAGACCAAAAGGCACGCAGGCCTCGGAGTGGTGCGGACACCCGGGGGACTTAGGCCCGGGCACCCGGGGTCGGTGCAGGGGGCTGGGCGGCTTCGGCCGGGCACCCAGAGCCTCAAAGCCCGGGCACCCGGGGGCGTACTGGGCCGGCGCGGGAGGTGGCCCAGGCACCTGGGGCCAAGGGGCCGGGCACCCGGGGTGCGGTGGCTGGCGGCTAGGGCAGGGGTCGGGCACCCGGGGTTTGAGGGCCCGGGCACCCGGAGCGTCGCCTGGGAGGAGGAGGGCCGGGCACCCGGGGCTGGGAGGCTGGGCACCCGGGGTGCACCCAGGTGGAGGGGCCGGGCACCCGGGGCTGGGAGGCTGGGCACCCGGGGTGCACCCAGGTGGAGGGGCCGGGCACCCGGGGCTGTGGGGGCCGGGCACCCGGTGTGTCTAGGGGACTCCGGTTCTCCTCGTTCTTCTCCTCCATAGTTGCTTGTGTCTCCGTCCTTGCCTCTTCACGATCTTCTCCTTGGTACCTACAAGTGCATAGAGTTTCCATTTGAGGTAGAATCCGACTATTGTGTGAATCCGAATGAAACTCGAAGAGGAAGGAGTTCACCTCGGTTTCGACAACACGTGCGCGAGCTCTCGCCGTAGGTTCTTTCCATGCTTACGGTGGTGGTGTGGCGTCCATGGTGATGGTCGAGGGATGCTCCGCATCAGACACTCTGGCATGAAGAAGACAGAGGACGTACTTGCTACACATTTCTTTTGGCCAAAGATGAGACGGGATGTTGAGCGTTTTGTTGCTCGCTGCACTACATGTCAAAAAGCTAAGTCACGACTCAATCCTCATGGTTTATATATGCCTTTGCCTGTACCCAGTGTTCCTTGGGAGGATATATCTATGGACTTTGTTTTAGGTTTACCTTGAACAAAGAAGGGGGGGATAGCTTTTTTGTTGTCGTGGATAGATTTTTGAAAATGGCACACTTTATACCATGTCATAAAAGCGATGATGCTGTTAATGTTGCTGATTTGTTCTTTCGGGAAATTATTCGCTTGCATGGTGTGCCAAATACTATTGTTTCAGATCGTGATACTAAATTCCTTAGCCACTTTTGGAGATGTTTATGGGCTAAGTTGGGGACTAAATTGCTTTTTTGTACTACTTGTCACCCCCAAACTGAAGGACAAACTGAAGTAGTCAATAGAACATTGTGTACTATGCTTAGGGCTGTTTTGAAGAATAACAAGAAAATGTGGGAAGAATGCTTGCCTCATATTGAATTTGCTTATAATCGTTCATTGCATTCTACTACTAAGATGTGCCCTTTTGAAATTGTGTATGGTTTCCTACCTCGTGCACCTATTGATTTGTTGCCTCTTCCATCTTCGGAGAAGGTTAATTTTGATGCTAAAGAACGTGCTGAATTGATTTTAAAAATGCATGAGTTAACTAAGGAAAACATTGAGCGTATGAATGCTAAATATACTTGTTGGAGATAAGGGTAGAAAACATGTTGTGTTTGCACCTGGAGATCTTGTTTGGTTACATTTGCATAAGGATAGATTTCCTAATTTGCGCAAATCAAAGCTAATGCCACATGCTGATGGTCCTTTTAAGGTGTTAGAGAAAATAATTGATAATGCATATAAACTTGAGCTACCTGCAGATTTTGGGGTTAGTCCCACTTTTAACATTGCAGATTTGAAGCCTTATTTGGGTGAGGAAGATGAGCTTCCGTCGAGGACGACTTCATTTCAAGAAGGGGAGGATGATGAGGACATCAATACCATTGTTACACCCGCATCCCCTACTGTTACATATACTGGACCAATTACTAGAGCTCGCGCACGCCAATTAAATTACCAGGTACTTTCGTTTCTTGGTAATGATTCTAATGTTCATGAGAATATGATGCTGCCTAAATTGGATACATTTTTTTTGCTTACAAATGAAGGGCCTAGCTTGGAGAAGGATGAACATTGGAGCAAGAACACGCATGGAGTTGATGGCATGCGCAAGGGGATCAAGAACGGATTTACAAGTGATGATTTCAGGACTTTGAAGCCACCATAAGGAGTGCATGAAGCCTTGGACGAAATATACAAGATGGCACTTCATAAATTTCGTCTAGAGGCTATTCTAGGTGCTGCGTCACCATATTATTGGGCCAGGCCCATGTATTTTCGAAATACTGAAGTATAGGCTGTTTTTAGAGTCCGTATGTGTGGGGAAACAAAAGTTAGGGTTGGTTTCGGATCCCTCCTCCAAGGGCCATGAAATTCCCCCCTCTTCCTCCATATATACAGCCCTTAGGGCGTTGTGTAGACTTTGGGTTTTGTTTAGATTAAAAGTTCACCATAGCTACAACTTCGCGTACCTCGTTTGTGTTCAACGACCAGACAAAGGCATCACAGAACCCCACCTTGATCAATAAAGCTTTCATCTTATATTCGCAATATCCAGATTGCAATCTCAGTTTCTTACTTGTTCTTCGTTTGCTCGCAGGAAACAGACCCTCGTGGTCAGGTTGATCGTGCTCGGGCGTGGTCAATAACCTCTCGGAGTTGGTTTAGCGATTGCTAAGGCGCGACATCCTCACACGTTCATAGTTGGATCGTCAAAGTCGACTTCCACCAAAGCGATATCCATCATCTCATCGAAAGACGGGACACCTTTGCCTCTATCAACGTGTCACCGGGATTACCGCCTATTCGAGGGATTGAGCATCAGACTGACTTAATTCCCGGTGCTTCACTGCCAAACCATGAGCCATACAGTACCAATCCAGAGGAGACAAAGGAGATTATGCGTCAAGTACAGGAGCTTTTCGACAAAGGTTATATACGCGAATCCCTTAGTCCTTGTGTTGTTCCTATTATTCTAGTGCCGAAAAAGGATGGTACATCGCGTATGTGTGTTGATTGTAGAGGCATTAATAATATTACTATTCGTTATCGTCATCCTATTCCTAGGCTAGTTGATATGCTTGATGAATTGAGTGGCTCTACAATATTCTCCAAAGTTGATTTGCATAGTGGATACCATCAAATTCGTATGAAATTGGGGGATGAATGGAAAACAACATTTAAAACTAAGTTTGGATTATATGAGTTGTTAGTCATGCCTTTTGGGTTAACAAATACACCCAGTACTTTCATGAGATTAATGAACGAAGTTTTACGTGCTTTCATTGGATGATTTGTGGTAGTTTACTTTGATGACATACTGATTTATAGCAGATCTTTGGAGGAACATTTGGAACATTTACGTGCTGTTTTTATTGCTCTACGTGATGCACGTTTGTTTGGTAACCTTGGGAAGTGCACCTTTTGCGCCGACCGAGTGTCTTTTCTTGGCTATGTTGTTACTCCACAGGGAATTGAAGTTGATAAAGCCAAGATTGAAGCTATTGAGAGTTGGCCACAGCCCAAAACGATCACACAAGTGAGGAGTTTTCTTGGCCTCGCTGGATTCTAAAGGTGTTTTGTGAGAGATTTCTGCACCATTGCTGCACCTCTCAATGAGCTTACAAAGAATGATGTGCCTTTTCTTTGGGGTACCGCACAGGAAGAAGCCTTCACGGTATTGAAAGATAAATTGGCACATGCTCCTTTACTCCAACTTTGATTTTCATAAGACTTTTGAGCTTGAATGTGATGCTAGTGGAATTGGATTAGGAGGTGTGTTATTACAAGATGGCAAATCTGTTGCATACTTTTCTGAAAAGCTGAGTGGGCCTAGTCTGAATTATTCTACTTATGATAAAGAATTATATGCTTTTGTTCGGACTTTAGAAACATGGCAACATTATTTATGGCCCAAAGAATTTGTTATACACTCTGATCATGAATCTTTGAAACATATTAAAAGTCAAGCTAAACTGAATCGTAGACATGCTAAATGGGTTGAATTCTTTGAAACTTTCCCTTATGTTATTAAACACAAGAAGGGAAAAGAAAATGTTATTGCTGATGCATTGTCTTGTCGCTATACTATGCTTTCACAACTTGACTTCAAAATATTTGGTTTGGAGACCATCAAAGATCAATATGTGCATGATGCTGATTTTAAAGATGTAATGCGGAATTGTAAAGAAGGAAGAACATGGAATAAGTTCATCGTTAATGATGGATTTGTGTTCCGTGCTAACAAGCTATGCATTCCAGCTAGCTCTGTTCGTCTTTTGTTGTTGCAGGAGGCGCATGGAGGAGGATTAATGGGACACTTTGGCGTGAAGATGACGGAGGACGTACTTGCTACACATTTCTTTTGGCCAAAGATGAGACGGGATGTTGAGCGTTTTGTTGCTCACTGCACTACATGTCAAAAAGCTAAGTCACGACTCAATCCTCATGGTTTATATATGCCTTTGCCTGTACCTAGTGTTCCTTGGGAGGATATATCTATGGACTTTGTTTTAGGTTTACCTCGAACAAAGAAGGGGAGGGATAGCATATTTGTTGTCGTGCATAGATTCTCGAAAATGGCACACTTTATACCATGTCATAAAAGCGATGATGCTGTTAATGTTGCTGATTTGTTCTTTCGTGAAATTATTCGCTTGCATGGTGTGCCAAATACTATTGTTTCAGATCGTGATACTAAATTTCTGAGCCACTTTTGGAGATGTTTATGGGCTAAGTTGGGGAGTAAACTGCTTTTTAGTACTACTTGTCACCCCCAAACTGATGGACAAACTGAAGTAGTCAATAGAACATTGTCTACTATGCTTAGAGCTGTTTTGAAGAATAATAAGAAAATGTGGGAAGAATGCTTGCCTCATATTGAATTTGCTTATAATCGTTCATTGCATTCTACTACTAAGATGTGCCCTTTTGAAATTGTGTATGGCTTCCTACCTCGTGCACCTATTGATTTGTTGCCTCCTCTGATGTAGGGTAGAACCCTAGGAAGGACCTTTTCACACTTGGAGGGGAAAAAAGGAGAGAAACCACAAGAACAACAAGAACACAAAGATGAACACAAGAGGTAATTACTCCAACAATTCCCAATTACACATCCACTAGGGTAACAACACAAGATCCACAAGTCACAAACACAATCAAAGGAAAGATACAATGGAAAAGTTCATCCCAATTCCAAAGGAAGAGGGGTCTTGAAGGTAGTCTTCTTCCAATGGAGGTCTTGAAATCCTCAAGGATTCTTCCCTATGGGGTCTTGATCCTCAAAGAGGGAAGGTAATGGAGCAAAGCTCACCAAGATCTCATCTAATACTTTGCTAACCCTAAACATGGTCCTAGGTGCGGAATATATAGCCTTGGGGTCGAAGGAGGTGAAGAGGAGCCGAAGAAGCCATCTTAGCCGGCCTTCCTGGGAGGCCCGTGCACACGGGGTAAGTTGGGCCCGTGCGCACGGGGTGCTCCAGCGCCTGTTTCCTGTGTAGCCCGTGGGCACGGGGTCTCGGGGGGCCGTGCACACGGGGTCACCTGGGACTTCCTGTGTTGCTGCTGTTGCACTCCGTCTTGATTTGTACGGCCTTGGGGTGGTCCTCCTTCTCCTTGGGGATGCTCCTGAGCTTCTTGGTGATGTTCCACTTCATATATTTATTAAAGGTGGACGTGCGGTGAGTCTGTCCGTCGTACCACAGCTGGGCCGTACGAAGACCTGACGTTGTATGGCGGTTGCGGTAGCTTTGTTTGGCCCATCGTGTGTAAGTCTTTCGCATCATCACGTTACTCCTCTTGTTACTTTAGCCAAAACAAAATTGTCTGACTCCTCTCACGTTGGCTTTTTTCTCCTCATGCATGATGGATGGGATGGATGGTTCGCTGGTGGAGTCCATGCATGCAAGGACAGTAAAGCACATGCATGCAAGGATTGCTGCTCTTCTTTAATTGTTTTTCTGATTTCTTTATTCCTGGGTATATATAAATCAAAATATAAGTGTAATATCGTATTATCGTCAGTTAAATCATATGTACAAGGAAACGATTGTACCTGGTTATTAATTTGTCCTGTAATATTTTTAGACGTTTTTATGATAGCTATGTCCACATCATCCTTCCTTCCTTGAAAATAAAGCCGTCCGCGGCTTTCACTTATCTGAAACACACCATAGAGCAAAGAAAAAAATGCATGCAACATAGTCTATATATGAGGCGTTAACGCATGAGGGTGTGATAATTTGGTCATAACAACATTATGAATATCATGATAAATTTGATCCCACACATAGTCTATATATGAATTATAGGGACACAAATGAACTACCCGAGCATTCGGTATGTCTAGTTCAGAAGGTGAGACACTCAACGGAAAAATTTCAAAATCGATAGCAAGCATACTATGCATCGTACGATCCATTGACTTAGATTTCTCATCATTTATTATTTCGTCGGGAGTCATAGGAAGCAGGTTAATGGTTTTTCCTGCAAACACGAGCATATACGAATTTGTTCTACCATGATGGATAACACTATTATCATATTGCCAAGGTCGACCTAACAATAAAGAACATGCTTGCATAGGTACGACATCACTGTCAACATAATCATGATACAAACCAAGTGTAAAATGAACTCTCACACGACGTGTTACCTTCAACTTACCACAATCGTTGAACCATTGGATATAATATGGATGGGGGTGTATTGTAGTGGTGAGGCAAAGTTTCTCTACCATATCAATACTTGCCAAATTATTGCAGCTTCCACCATCAATGATTACACGAACAGAATGCCCTTTGACAACAAACTTAGTTTAAAAAATATTATGGCGTTGAGGCATCTAAGTATGCCCCACCTGGGCACTAAGTACTCGCATGGTTACAAGGCTTGGGTATTGATCTGCCATCTCAGCATTAATATGTATCTCCTCCGTGTCATGCTCCTTGGTGTCACCTGCATCATTAGAGGCAAACATAACACGTGTATCTTCATCCAAATCACTAGCAGAGGAGTACTCACCATCTTCTCGCACAACAAAAGTACATTTATTTGGGCAGTCCTTCATTAAGTGCCTGCCACCTTTGCATATATGACACTTCATGTCCCTTGTGCGTCCAGACGAAGTGGTGGGTGCTAGATAAATTGTTTTCGAAGCCTCGGATGATTGTGGAGCTGATTTTGAACTTGATGGGTGTGCACCATTGTTCAAGATAATTGGTGTTGACTCAGTAGTGGACGGAACAGTAGGCGAGGGTGTCCATGATGAGCGGCGACCTGTAGAAAAATTACCTCATCCCTTGTTGTGACGTCCCTGTACTTCCCATTCAGCTTTACAAGCAAAATGACACAAACGAGTAATAGAATTGTACTCCTTATAGTCCAATATATCCTGAATATCACGATTCAAACCACCTAAAAATCTAGCCATCATAGCATCTTCGGTTTCAACTAAACCACATCGCATTAAGCCAGTTTGCAATTCTTGATAATAATCTTCTACAGAACTACTACCTTGTTTTAAACGTTGCAATTCATTCAGTTTATCACGAGCATAATATGAAGGAACATAACGTTGTCGCATAGCTCGTTTTAAAGCATCCCAAGTAGCAGGTATATTGTTCACATTAACATGGCAATACTCACTCCACCACATAGAAGCAAAGTTTGTAAATTCACTAGTGGCTGCCCTAACTCTTTGGTTCTCAGGAATATCATGACATGCAAATTTTTGTTCAATAGAAAGTTCCCAATCAAGATAAACATCTGGATCATATTTACCATTGAAAGCAAGCATAATAAATTTAATTTTAGCACTAGAGTGGTCATAATCTCAAACGTCAAACCTGGGCGGACCTCGTGCCATACCTTCACGGTTGAAACGCAATTGTTGATGAGCACGGTCATTGTGGTGGTCGACCGCTTGGTCGTCCTCGGTGTCACCGGAGTAATCCGCGTAGTTATCCCCATATTCATCGTTGACACGGGGAGGAATGCGTTGGTGCTGGTTTATGGTGGCGGCATCAGTGGTAGTAGCTGTGTGTTGTGGATGATCCACGGGCACACGCCGAGCTCGCGAAATAGATGCGCCACACATGGAGTTGCGAGGATCAACGTTGTTGTTGATGGGGGTGCAGTCCGCAACTCGTCCAGACATGACAAGATGTCCTTTAGCTGTGTGTTCGCAACACCCTATGCATCCTCTATGGCCTTGAGCCTCTCTTCGGTCGCAATCTGAGCACCCTCAAGTTGGGCGAGACGCTCGCTGGTGACATTCACATCCACGGTGAGGCCCTCAAGTGTGGGTTGATCCTTTGCCATTGTTAGCGAAAGAGAAAAAACACAATGTATAATCCCTATCAACTAACAGGATGTGGTGGACAAAATTCGCTCACACTCAAACTTAGTATCAAATTCTTACTTGTTCTTACCAATGCAACAGGTGGTGGTCGGCGCGTTAGTGTTGGCTTCAAACTACCGATGAAGATTGGATGGAGCGATAACCAGGAATCAGTAGAACCGGAACCTGTACTTATTGGTAAAAAAGTGTAGCTTGGCAAAGGCTTCTCAACTCACAATATTAGTGGCACAATTTAGCAAAAAGCAATGCAAGTTGAATACTTGCTCAAACTCCTAACTAGTGCTGGCAGTCGACTAGTAAGAGACAAAATAATCTAAGCCCAGATACTGAATCAAACGAGTGGAAGCCAGTGAAAATATGATAGCTCTAAGTAGTTAGATTTAAGTGAGGTATAAACTGCAGTGTATAGTAGCTGAGAGCAGAAAATATATGATAGATGCAGTGGCGACCAAGTAGCAGCAAAACTACTGTCTGAATAACAAATAGAACAAATTAGATGCTAGCCGGCCTAATTTTTTTTTTACTTTTTTCTTTCTTTCTTTTTTTCTATCTTTTTTTCTTTTTCTTCTTTTTTCTTCTTCTTTCTTTTTCTTTTTTTTTTCCTTTTTATCAAGCCGGTTACTAGCGACTGATGCCTACAGAGTCTAGGCTAGCAAGCAGTAAACAAGCCACCGGACCGTGTGCTATTAGAGCTGGCAAAGCAAACCAGTCCAAAGAAAAACAAAGCACAACTCTCTTGATGGGATGTGTCACGTGTATGCATGCAAGACCATGCAAGAAAACTATCTGAACAGCGGCGCAGAGAAGCAGAGGAAACAACAGACAGAGGTTGGCTTGTAACCGGGCAAAGCGGTGGACTCGGCTGGTTGGATACTGCCTAAAACAAACGCGTGTGTATATATGCGTGCATGGAAAGTCAAACGTGCGAGAAAGCTGGATGCAAGGATGGAAACTTAATCGCTTCTTTTTTTCAGAGGAAAGACAACGTGCGGCAAGAACTTTGGGTAGAGAAAAACAGGTGTGATCTAGTAGATACTTTTCTCCCAAACTAATCTAAACCAGCACTAATTCTAGAATGAATGCAACCAAAGATTCAACAAAGCAAATACTAGATGCAAAAATTTCTAAAGGCTAAAAAGATAGGTGCAGCGGATGAACTAACCTAATTTTTTTTGGCTTTTTTTTGGTGGGATGTAGGACTGAAAACAATCTAATCTAATAAAACCGTAAATCTCTCACCGATGAACCTGAAAACTGATACCACTTCATGTGAACTGAGGACCCGATCTTTCGATGAGAGGGAGATAACTACGATTTTGGGTGGGACTTGACGCTCACGATCCGGCTACAAACCGTAGAGGGAGAACCATACACGACTGATATCCACGGCAATCACGGAACCAAATCCACGGCGTTATCGACTGAGCCAACAACGCGATCGACCTATCCACGAAGGATATTTTCTGCAAGCAAATCGAAGAACATGCAAGAAAATAATAGCCTAGCTCTCAAAATTGTGAATATGCTAGGTGGAATTAATCTCACAAGATGCGGTTCCGATAGGATGTCTTGACGGTCGTCCTAGCCGTTACGTGAGAAGACAAATAAAAGTAGCAATAGCTAAACTTCTCTAAACAAAACCCGAGTATAAACCCTAACCTAGACCGACTATTTATTAAAGGTGGACGTGCGGCGAGTCTGTCCGTCGTATCACAGCTGGGCCGTACGAAGACCTGACGCTGTACGGCGGTTGCGGTAGCTTTGTTTGGCCCATCGTGTGTAAGTCTTTGGCCTCATCACGTTACTCCTCTTGTTAATTTAGCCAAAACAAAATTGTCTGACTCTTGTTACGTTGGCTTTTTGCTCCTCATGCATGATGGATGGGATGGATGGTTCGCTGGTGGAGTCCATGCATGCAAGGACAGTAAAGCGCATGCATGCAAGGATTGCTGCTCTTGTTTAATTGTTTTTCTGATTTCTTTATTCCTGGTATATATAAATCAAAATATAAGTGTAATATCGTATTCTCGTCAGTTAAATCATATGTACAAGAAAACGATTGTACCTGGTTATTAATTTGTCTTGTAATATTTTTAGACGTTTTTATGATAGCTATGTCCACATCAAGAGGAAAGGGACAAGAAAGGCATTACGGGGCACTTATCTTTTTCAATTTAAAATATGTAGGCACTTGCCAAACTTTATCTTAAATTATGCAATCTTCCATCCACATTGGTACTCTATATGATTTGTACTTGCTTATCCGCGTACTAGTGAAAAAAGAAATGTTTGTCGGGTACTCGTTCATGTATCATGTCCATGCTAAGGAGAAATTACTCAATACTTTCAAGTAAACAAAGATTTCCGGCAAGACATATTGCCGGTCCCTTCCGTTGCTACCGCTGGACCGGCCTGACTGGTCAGGAGGGTGGAAGGGAACCAGCCTTTCACTGACCCTCTCCAAATGCTACCGCGACCATCTTGACTAGAGCGAATCTCTAGATCAAAGGAAGGGAGCACAGATGTTGAGGGTGGTGAGGTTTTTCTATGACCAAGACTTCCATACAGGGGCGTATTTGTGGATGGGGAAGAAAACTTATCTGTGTTTGTTGTCCTTCTTATTGCCTCAATAAGAAGGAGTTGTCGTGGACTGATATACTGGTCCGCTCTCACTCCCCTCGGGAATCATGTTCACGGCAGGGGCCCTGTTGACAGTACAGGGGAGAAGCAGTAGCATATGATCCTACTTATAGCAACATCATACTTAATAAAACATGCATGCAAGTTTTAGGTGCCAGCGCTTCGTTTTATTATCTTTGCACAGGCTCTGCGTCTGACTTTGTACAAAGGGTTACATGCCCAACGATAAGGCTTGTACAAAAAGGTGGTTGCCAGGGACTGGGCCTGGCAACCGCGCCTTACGGGTAGAACTTACAGAAATGCTCAATGTTCCATGAGTTTGCACTTGGATACCATCTTCAGTCTCCAGACAGACTACGCCAGGTCTGGTGAATCATACTACCCTGTAAGGGCCTTCCCACTTTGGCGTCAACTTGTTGGAACCCTTGGCAGACTGAACGCACCTAAGGACAAGGTCGCCTTCCTCAAGGCTTCGGGCATGAACCCTGCGGCTATCATAGCGGTGCAGTGCTTGCTAGTAGCGTGCAGCATGCACAGCAACCCGGAGATGATCTTCCTCGAGGAGCACACTATCGTCATGTCGTAGCTACTCTTGCTCTACTGCGTCGTGGCCGTATATGAGTTCCGTGGAGAGCACTTCTTCTGCCCCATATACTAGGGAGAAGAGAGTGATGCGGAGCATCCAACGATCATCCCCATGTACACTATGACTACTCTCCAAGCCCCAAGTGGACATACGACGAGACCTCAAACATACGCCATTGGACACAAGGTGAACCCGCTCCTAAATGCTTCTCCTTTCTGTTCATGCGAGACATGGTTTCTGCCTAATGCAAGGACACTACACATGCCTAGGTACCAAGGAGACCCTTTCGGAGATCCTCGGAATGATGGAGAAGTCCCCAAGTACAAGGATGAAGGAGCATGACGAGAGGAACCGGAGAAAGGCTACAGGACCCGGACATCAGGCCCCTGAAGATGTGAACAACAGCAGCAACCCAACAACCGAAGTGCTACAGGGCTCGGACATCCAGCCAGACTCCGGACATCCGGCCCATCCCGCAAGCCTGGACATCCGGACACACACCGGAAATCCGGTGCCCATCACAGACCGCACCCAAAGCTGAACCTCGTCAGCCCGGACATCCGGCCAGAGGCCCGGACATCCGGCTCTTCGCAAGCCGCCGGACATCCGGCCCCCAGCCCGGACATCCTGACCCCGCCTATCCAAAAAGCTCTGAGACCGGCCACTCCAGCCCGAACATCCGGCCTGCTAGCCCGGACATTCGGCACCTCGCGAAGGCCCGGACATCCGACCCAATGCCCGGACATCCGGCCTCCTCTGCCTGTGTGCAGCGCATCTAGGCCGAGGCCCATGTACCCCTTCACCCCTTAGACTATATATACTCCCCCTCCACCTACATTTTAGGGTTAGCAAAGGATTAGCTCGTTTGAGATAGAGCTTTGCTCATCCATATGGATCTCCTCCTCGTGAGAGACTGCGGACTCTTCGGAGAAGATCCACCATGGATTCAAGACCCCTTTACGGGAAGATCCCTCGTGGATTCAAGACCTCCTCTCGGAGATGAGCTACCGCCACTTGTATCGTCCTTTGTTGGATTTGGACAGTGTATCTCTTTGTGTTTCTTGGATCTAGCATGTGTGTGATCATATTCTCGTTGGTTGAGTGTTTTCTCTTGTCTTTCCCCGTGATTTCCCTCGTTCCCCTCCGCACGTTCTTCGTGTTCCTCGTAGGGATCCTCTCCAAACATGAAAGATCGGCCCCTAGGGTTCCGCCCTACATCATCTTGGTATCATGAGCCACGTTAATCACGTTTTTGGAGCCCCTACCCTTTGTTTTCTAGCTTGATTTTGTTGATTTCGTCCTAAATCCGAAAATCCCCACCAAAAATAGCCCCTAATTTTTTTTGTGATTTGTTGGTTTGATGATGTTTTGTTGATTTTGATCCATGGATTTGCTTGGTTTCAAGTGGATCTAGCATCTCCCCAAGTTTCCCCATCTTTCATCTATCAAATTTTGCCCCCGAAATCATCAATTTCCGCCCCAAAATCGAATTCCTCGAGTTCATCCTCGGATTTGGAGCCCGAACATCCGGCCCGACCCCGGACATCCGGCCATCCCGGAAATCCGGCCATTAGCCCGGACATCCGGCTCCTGGAGCGCATTTTCGCGCAAGGTTCTGGACATCTGGTCCCGGACATCCGGCCAAACCCCCGGATGTCCGCCCCGTGGGAAATCAGCCTCCCGTGTTTCACCGTTTTGTCCATAACTTTCATATCCGGAGTCCGATTTTCACGTTCTTTCGCTCGTTGAGTAGCTATTGACATCCCCCATCCATCTAGATAAGTTGCATCATCATTTGACTCCATCAAATTTTCCGAAATTTGGCAAGTTTGCCTAGGCCCTCCACCATATCATCCGCATAGCCACCACCGACTTCCGCAACCTAACCCATTTTGATCCATATAGCATTAGTGATTGCTTGAGTAGTGATTCCAGTCTCCTAAGGTGTTTCGGCTACTTAGGGATGGTTACTTCTTCATCAACCACCACCATTTCCGCATAGACATGCCCACCATACACTTCCGACAACCCAACTTCACACCATTTTGTTTGAGCTTGTTTGAGTTGTGGCTTGTGTCTCCTAAGGTGTTTCGGCTACTTAGGGACGGCAAATTCAACTACGACACATGTATATCCCATCATTCCACTTCCGCATTGCCAAGTGCACACCACCACCGATTTCCGCTACCACCATTTTGACATTTGACGTTTGAGATTTTGAGTTTGCGGTTTTTCCGTTTCCTAGGGTATTTCAGCTAACTAGGAACGGGTCGACATTGACAACACCGCCTCTCATCATCGCTTCGAGGTCGTCATCGACTTTGACCACTTCACCATCATCCGTCCGTGGTGTACATATGAGAAACCCTCGACGGTAACCTCCATATCATCTTGGTATCGTGGTATCCCTCCATTGTATATTCCCCTAGCCATTGCATTGTTAATCCCTAGCCCGTTTTGCGTTACTTGCCTATTGAGCCTAGCCATTTGAGTATTGCCGGCAACGTTACTTGTGCACATTACTGATCTATACTTCCGATAGCATACATACTATATCATCGTGGTGCATATATTGCTATCATATCTTGTGTCACCAGTTTGTTCCCGCATATACACAATTGCTATCTTGGTTTGCGCATTGTGCAAAGTGGCCATACAAAAAAAGAGAATAAAGCTTTTAAGCAAAAGAGAAAGAGCAAAGAGCTTGTAAGCAAGTGCCATAGCATTATACCACATTGCATATAAGATTGTCACATCCGATCATCTTTGATCATCTTGAGAGAAACACCGGGAACCATACATACATAGCATACTTGGGATAAAAGTTACTACATTTTGCATCTTATAGGTTGTGCACAAGTGTCGTATCTGCCTATAGAGCAATCATTCTAGCGTCTCTATTGAGTTGTGCAACACGAGCATTTTCCGTGGATTCCACATTTTGTGCTCATTCCTTGGTTGTGCGACCCCATTTATCTATCCGCGTGTGTGTTTCCATGTGCCTTTCATTGCTATTGGTCTACTTGTTTCGCTTGCAAATTTGGGAATCTCTCTCAACATTATTGACTCTTGCTAACATTTTGCATTAAATTTTTGTGCAACTATCCTCACCGAGCTCCACCATAAGCTTTACTTGTGTAGGTGTGAGAACCGACAAGAATTGGTACCAATTGTGCTATTTCCATGTTACACATTTGAGTGATCATTGATCCATCTTCAACATTGGTCAAGGTACATTTGGTATAGTTCTTCTCTTTCTCCCACTCATATTTGCTCGAGTCTTGTGATGGATAGGCAAGGCATTTCCTCTCCGGTCTATGACAACAACGACGGCGTCAACAACTACATCTCCAAAGCGTCCATCTTCGATCTAAAACGACAAATGCAAGGCAGACAATCAAGATTGCGAGAGCGCATTGAGAACATCTCCATCGACATTTGTCACTCCGAAGCAAGGAAAAGGGACTACATCGACAAGAAGCTTTCGCACATAAAGAGGAGCAGGATGCAAGAATGGAGGCGATTAGAGCCTTGATCAAGTCTTCTTCCCCTTCGTCATCTTCAAGGCAGCGACGTTCAAGCCACAAGTCTTCGGAGCGTGACATCGATGCATGCGCAAGTCGTCCACATCTACGTGGCAACCACCATCACATTCGTGATCCACATCGTCATGAAGGGCAAGTCACCTCCAAGCATCATGTGCACGACGACGACGAACGACATCTACTACGAGCTCATGCACGACAACAACATCATCATCATCATGACGATGCTCCATAAGAGCAAATGCACAAGTCCCAACCAGCCCTACTTCATGCCAGGTCCAAGCTTCATGAGCAAAAGAGAAGACCGCGAGACGAGCACCACCAGGACAGAGCTACGGCTACACCAACCACCATTTCGGCATCTTCGCCAAGTGCTATCAAGGCATCTTCGCCTTTATACGTACGACATCTTCGCCTACTTCCCACGAGTACGCCTACAACGACTTCATCAAGTCCAAGGCGACCACCTACAAGCGAGGGCGACACTTCCATCTTTGGAAGCCCCTCAAGGAAGATGGCCGAGCATGGGAAATTCCCTTCGGTGACAAGACGGTGTCACATCATATGGGCCTCCCACACCAACACGGTGACAAGACGGTCGATTAAGGGCCATCCCCTTCGACTACGGCGACGAGCGCGAACCTCTTCAACAACATGAAGACGGCGCCCATATTGGACTCATACTCCGAGTCAAGCTATGTGCTCGCGCATGGAGACATTTGCACCTACATCTCTCCGACACCCACATATGTTGAGATGCCCCATTCGTCATGTGAGGAGAGACACCACCCCATGAGTGAGATGAGTGACTCCACCATACATGACATTGAGAGCATTTCCTATGAGAGGATCAGTGTGACCACCACTAGCCCCACACATGAGAGCATGCCACACATCATATGTGAGGTTGAGCGCCATTTTGAGTGACTCCACCAACCATATGAGTGAGTGCATCCTTGAGGGAGTGAGTGAACCACAACACTTAGAGAGTGAGGTAGTTGACACGGCATGTGAGGCCACTATGATTTCTAACGACTTAACCTCTACTCCTAGTGTGTTTTCTTCTTTGGTGCTAGTCTCCTACATGGCGACATGCCTATCCTCGATGAGTCCATCCCTCCAATGGAGACGACGATGGGCATGGTGGACGATGATGCACCACCCACATGGTTCCATCAAGATGATGATCAGGACATCAATACCATTGTTACATCCACAACCCCTGCCGCTATACATACTGGACCACTTACTAGAGCTCGCGCACGCCAATTAAATTACCAGGTACTTTTGTTTCTTGGTAATGATTCTAATGTTCATGAGAATCTGATGCTGCCTAAATTGGATACATTTGTTTTGCTTACAAATGAAGGGCCTAGCTTGGAGAAGGATGAACATTGGAGCAGGAACAAGCATGGAGATGATGGTATGCGCAAGGGGAACAAGAACGGAGTTACAAGTGATGATTTCGGGACTTTGAAGCCACCATAACGAGTGCATGAAGCCTTGGACGAAATATACAAGATGCCACTTCATAAATTTCGTCCAGAGACTATTCTAGGTGATGTGTCACCTTATTATTGGGCCAGGCCCATGTAATTCGAAATACATAAGTGATGAGGACATCATTACCATTGTTACACCCACAGCCCCTACTACTACATATACTGGACCAATTACTAGAGCTCGCGCACGCCAATTAAATTATCAGGTACTTTCATTTCTTGGTAATGATTCTAATGTTCATGAGAATATGATGCTGCCTAAATTGGATACATTTGTTTTGCTTACAAATGAAGGGCCTAGCTTGGAGAAGGATGAACATTGGAGCAAGAACAAGCATGGAGATGATGGCATGCGCAACGGGAACAAGAACGGAGTTACAAGTGATGATTTCAGGACTTTGAAGCCAGTGCATGAAGCCTTGGACGAAATATACAAGATGTCACTTCATAAATTTCGTCCCGAGGCTATTCTAGGTGCCGCGTCACCTTATTATTGGGCCAAACCCATGTAATTTCGAAATACATAAGTATAGGCTATTTTTAGAGTCCGTATGTGTGGATAAACAAGAGATAGGGTTGATTTCGGACCCCTCCACCAGGGGCCACAAAATTCCCCCCTCTTCCTCCATATATACAACCCTTAGGGCACAGTTTAAACTTTGGGTTTTGTTTAGATTAAAGTTCGCCATAGCTGCAACTTCGCGTACTTCGTTTGTGTTCAACGACCAGACAAAGGCGTCACAGAACCCCATCTTGATCAATAAAGCTTTCATCTTATATTCGCAATATCCAGATTGCAATCTCAGCTTCTTGCTTGCTCTTTGTTTGCTCGCAGGAAACAGACCCTCGTGGTCAGGTTGATCGTGCTCCGGCGTGGTCAATAACCTCTCGGAGTTGGTTTAACGATTGCTAAGGCGCGACGTCCTCGCACGTTCGTAGTCGGATCGTCAAAGTCGACTTCCACCTAAGTGATATCCATCATCTCATCGAAAGACGGGACACCTTTGCCTCTATCAAGTGGTATCAGATTTCCAGGTTGCTCGGTGAGACTTTATAGTTTTTCGTAGTTGAGATCGAGTCTGTTCTTCATATCTATAGTCCACGAAAAAGTGACAAAAAAATTAGGGTTAGTTCATCATATCCGAACCAGTCTGAGCCATTGCATAATCTTTTCTGTATTTGCGTT
The DNA here is from genome assembly GCF_002162155.2 of Triticum dicoccoides. Classification (NCBI taxonomy): domain Eukaryota; kingdom Viridiplantae; phylum Streptophyta; class Magnoliopsida; order Poales; family Poaceae; genus Triticum; species Triticum dicoccoides. The sequence continues at coordinate 355,519,780 of NC_041383.1, forward strand.
GTTGAATTTGCGGTTGCATCGTTGTGTCTAGTTGCTGGTCTTAGTGTCTAGTCCTTTAGAGTTTCAAGTTCTGTTCACAAGTGGTCATGCCGCCGCCGCATCATCATGATCACCGCTGCCATATACCACCATCGTCGTCACCGCTGTCATATACCACCATCGTCATCACCACTGCCATATACCACCATCGTCATCACCACTGCCATCTACCACCATCGACATCACCGCAGCCATATACCACATATCCACCTCCATCACGCCAATCCGAGTCCACCTGCAACATATATCCGCCACCAGTCCGAGTTCCACCAGATTCATCTCCGCCACCAGTCCTAGTCCGAGTCCAGTATTTGTTGCTTTTTTTTCGACTTCCAGATCATGCCATACTCCAAGTCGTGATAGAGATGGACTCCCAAACTTTTGTGTTACCCGCAGTAGAAAAATAGCTCCAGTTTCAAAAAAAAACTAAGTGTGGAAAATTCTGGCTAGGCAGTTTCTAGACCATTTGTAGACTTTTTCGAAAAAAATTGTCACGGAGCAAAAAAAAAAGAGGAAAAAAGTGCAAACAAAAAAAGAGAAAAAAAGAGAAAAAAAATTCAGAGTGTGCTCCTCCCTTGTTTACGTGCAGTGCCGTGATTTTGTTAGTGTCTCTAGCACGGTCTAGCCTAGGACCAACACAGTACCGTCGTTGAGCATTTTTTCAACTTTGCATCTCTGAATTGATTATTGCTGACCCTTTTTGCTAGCATATTATAAGCCTTCCCAGCTCCACATACATCTACATCGTGCGTTTGACTCTCCCTGGTAATCGCTCTATCCAAGCTTTGAGAGTGTTGATTACAACGGTTTCCGATCACCACCTGCTGCTGGGTAAGAACTGGTAAGAATTTGAGATTCGCTTGAAGGATTTGTGACACACCACCACCACCATCGCTTCCTAGTAGTCTGTAGAATCATATTCTTTTGTGTTTCTATTGCTGCTAACTATGCCAGGATCACAAGCCGACGAGATTGACTGGGAGAACATGATGAACAAGGATCTTCATGATAAGTTTCATCAAATGCTGGGTCAACGGGTGGAAGACGTGATGGCCAACTTTGGAAAGGCATTGGAGAGGATGGATGACATTGAGAAGACAATTGACACCAAGCTGGATGACAAGTTTGATGAATTACTCAAACGTCTCCCACAACCAATTCTACACCGCGATACAGTAGGGCGAGCACAGTGTGTTCCTATTGAGCTAGGACAAAATTTTGGTGCCGCTGCTACTGCTGTTGGTGCTTCTGTAGCTCCTGCTGTTACTGCAGAGGTGGAGGACCATTACGAGCATGAGGTTGATCAAAATTAGAACTACATGGAGCCACCAGCACCACCACTAGCTGGTCGACCTCAGGTATTTATTCGCAATGGTAGGCCTGCACCACCACCTCATGTACAAGATACTGACCATATTCCTAAACTGAAATTGAATATTCCACCATTTGAGGATAGATATGTTCCTGATATATATCTTACTTGGGAGTTAGAAACTGAACAACGTTTTACATGTTTACAATATCTCGAGGAGAGACGGGTTGCTGCTGCTGTTTGTGCTTTCACTAGTTTTGCATGTGTATGGTGGTCTGAACATTGTAGATTATATCCTATTCCAACTACTTGGGCTGCTTTGAAAACTGCTATGCGTACACGTTGGGTTCCACCATATTATCAACGTGAATCGCTTCAAAAATTGCAGCATTTAAGATAAGGAAAAAATTATGTAGAAGAATATTATCAGGAATTACAAACTGGCATGATTAGATGTGGGATTGTTGAAGAGAATGAAGCTATGCTTGCATGTTTTATTGGTCGATTAAATAGAGAAATTCAGACCATTCTAGAGTATAAGGACTATACTAATATCACTCGTTTATTCCATCTTGCTTGTAAAGCTGAACATGAAGTGCAGGATAGACAAGCATTGGCGCGAACTAACTTTTCTGCAAGTCGACCTTCATCATGGACACCACGTGCATCTTCTACTTCCACAGTACCAGCACCTCCATCAGGTGCCACCTACAGCTGTGATACAAGAAAGCAGGCACAGCCACCACTATCTGCCAAGAGCACACCTACTGGGCCTGCACAGAGCTCTTCTTCTTCCATGGCATCAACAGGGCACACAAGTGATATTATTTGCCGTCGTTGTAAGGGAAGAGGTCATTATGCGCGAGAATGCAAATCTCAACGTGTGATGATTGCTACTGAGGATGGTGGGTATGAGTCTGCTAGTGACTATGATGAGGAGACTTTGGCCCTTATTACACGTGAAGAACATGGTGCATATGATTCTGATCATGAGACGCAATACATGGCTCCTGAAGACGCTGACAGGTATGAATGTTTAGTTGCTCAACGTGTTTTGAGTGTGCAGGTCACACAAGCTGAGCAAAATCAGAGGCATAATTTGTTCCATACAAAGGGAGTTGTGAAGGAACGTTCTGTGCGCGTTATCATAGACGGAGGGAGCTGCAACAACTTGGCTAGCATGGAGATGGTGGAGAAGCTATCTCTCACCACAAGACCACATCCACATCCTTACTACATCCATTGGTTCAACAACAGCGGCAAGGTTAAGGTAACACGTACTTTTCGTGTGCATTTTAGTATCTCTACATATGCTGATTATGTTGATTGTGATGTGGTACCTAAGCAAGCATGTTCCTTATTACTTGGTCGACCATGGCAATTTGATATAAATTCTGTACACCATGGTAGAAACAATCATTATACTCTGGTTCATAAGGATAAAAAATATTACTTTGCTTCCTATGACTCCTGATTCCATTTTGAAAGATGATGTTAATAGAGCTAATAAAGCAAAATGGGAGACAAATAAGAGTGAAAATCAGATTGTGGCAAAAGAATTTGAGCAACAAATGAAGCCTAATAGTAAACCATCTAGTGTTGTTTCTGAAATTAAATTGAAAAGTGCATGTTTACTTGCCACTAAATCTGATATTGATGAGCTAGATTTTAGCAAATCTGTTTGCTATGCTTTTGTGTGCAAAGAGGCATTATTTTCATTTGAGGACGTGCCTTCCTCTTTGCCCCCTGCTGTCACTAACATTTTGCAGGAGTTCGCTGATGTCTTTCCACAAGACGTGCCACCGGGATTACCACCTATTCGAGGGATTGAGCATCCAATTGACTTAATTCCCGGTGCATCGCTACCCAACCGTGCACCATACCGTACCAATCCAGAGGAGACGAAGGAGATTATGCGTCAAGTACAGGAGCTGCTCGACAAAGGTTATATACGCGAATCTCTTAGTCCTTGTGTTGTTCCTATTATACTAGTGCCTAAAAAGGATGGTACGTCACGTATGTGTGTTGATTGTAGAGGCATTAATAATATTACTATTTGTTATCGTCATCCTATTCCTAGGCTAGATGATATGCTTGATGAATTGAGTGGCTCTACAATATTCTCCAAAGTTGATTTGCATAGTGGATACCATCAAATTCGTATGAAATTGGGTGATGAATGGAAAACAGCATTTAAAACTAAGTTTGGTTTATATGAGTGGTTAGTCATGCCTTTTGGGTTAACTAATGCGCCTAGTACTTTCATGAGACTAATGAATGAAGTTTTACGTGCTTTCATTGGACGATTTGTGGTAGTCTATTTTGATGATATACTGATTTATAGCAAATCTTTGGAAGAACATTTGGAACATTTATGTGCTGTTTTTATTGCTCTACGTGATGCACATTTGTTTGGTAACCTTGGGAAGTGCACCTTTTGCACCGACCGAGTATCTTTTCTTGGCTATGTTGTTACTCCACAGGGAATTGAAGTTCATAAAGCCAAGATTGAAGCTATTGAGAGTTGGCCGCAGGCCAAAACGGTCACACAAGTGAGTAGTTTCCTTGGCCTTGCTGGTTTCTATAGGCGTTTTGTGAGAGATTTCAGCACCATTGCTGCACCTCTCAACGAGCTTACAAAGAAGGATGTGCCTTTTGTTTGGGGTACCGTACAGGAAGAAGCCTTCACGGTATTGAAAGATAAGTTGACACATGCTCCTTTACTCCAACTTCCGGATTTTAATAAGACTTTTGAGCTTGAATGTGATGCTAGTGGAATTGGATTAGGAGGTGTGTTATTACAAGATGGCAAACCTGTTGCATACTTTTCTGAAAAATTGAGTGGGCCTAGTCTGAACTATTCTACTTATGATAACAAATTATATGCTCTTGTTAGGACTTTAGAGACATGGCAACATTATTTATGGCCCAAAGAATTTGTTATACATTCTGATCATGAATCTTTGAAACATATTAAAAGTCAAGCTAAACTGAATCGTAGACATGCTAAATGGGTGGAATTCATTGAGACTTTCCCTTATGTCATTAAACACAAGAAGGGTAAAGAAAATGTTATTGCTGATGCTTTGTCTTGTCGCTATACTATGCTTTCACAAAGTTACTTCAAAATATTTTGTTTGGAGACCATCAAAGATCAATATGTGCATGATGCTGATTTTAAAGATGTAATGCAGAATAGTAAAGAAGGAAGAACATGGAACAAGTTCGTTATTAATGATGGCTTTGTGTTCCATGCTAACAAGCTATGCATTCCTGGTAGCTCTGTTCGTCTTTTGTTGTTGCAGGAGGCGCATGGAGGAGGATTAATGGGACACTTTGGCGTGAAGAAGATGGAGGACGTACTTGCAAAACATTTCTTTTGGCCAAAGATGAGACGGGATGTCGAGCGTTTTATTGCTCGCTGCACTACATGTCAAAAAGCTAAGTCACGACTCAATCCTCATGGTTTATATATGCCTTTGCCTGTACCTAGTGTTACTTGGGAGGATATATCTACAGACTTTGTTTTAGGTTTACCTCGAACAAAGAAGGGGAGGGATAGCATATTTGTTGTCGTGGATAGATTCTCGAAAATGGCACACTTTATACCATGTCATAAAAGCGATGATGCCGTTAATGTTGCCGATTTGTTCTTTTGTGAAATTATTCGCTTGCATGGTGTGCCCAATACTATTGTTTCAGATCGTGATACTAAATTTCTAAGCCACTTTTGGAGATGTTTATGGGATAAGTTGAGGACTAAACTGCTTTTTAGTACTACCTGTCACCCCCAAACTGATGGACAAAATTAAGTAGTCAATAGAACATTGTCTACTATGCTTAGGGCTGTTTTGAAGAATAATAAGAAAATGTGGGAAGAATGCTTGCCTCATATTGAATTAGCTTATAATCGTTCATTGCATTCTACTACTAAGATGTGCCCTTTTGAAATTGTGTATGGTTTCCTACCTCGTGCACCTATTGATTTGTTGCCTCTTCCATCTTCGGAGAAGGTTCATTTTGATACTAAACAACGTGCTGAATTGATTTTAAAAATGCATGAGTTAACTAAGGAAAACAATGAGCGTATGAATGCTAAATATCAACTTGCTGGAGATAAGGGTAGAAAACATGTTGTGTTTGCACCTGGAGATCTTGTTTGGTTACATTTGCGTAAGGATAGATTTCCAGATTTGTGCAAATCAAAGTTAATGCCACGTGTTGATGGTCCTTTTAAGGTGCTGGAGAAAATAAATGATAATGCATATAAACTTGAGCTGCCTGCAGATTTTGGGGTTAGTCCCACTTTTAACATTGCAGATTTGAAGCCTTATTTGGGTGAGGAAGATGAGCTTCCGTCGAGGACGACTTCATTTCAAGAAGGGGAGGATGATGAGGACATCAATACCATTGTTACACCCACAGCCCCTACAGCTACATATACTGGACTAACTACTAGAGCTCGCGCATGCCAATTAAATTATCAGGTACTTTCATTTCTTGGTAATGATTCTAATATTCATGAGAATATGATGCTGCCTAAATTGGATACATTTGTTTTGCTTACAAATGAAGGGCCTAGCTTGGAGAAGGATGAACATTGGAGCAAGAACAAGCGTGGAGATGATGGCATGCGCAAGGGGAACAAGAACAGAGTTACAAGTGATGATTTCAGGACTTTGAAGCCACCATAATGGGTGCATGAAGCCTTGGACGAAATATACAAGATGCCACTTCATAAATTTCGTCTCGAGGCTATTCTAGGTGCTGCGTCACCTTATTATTGGGCCAGACCCATGTAATTTTGAAATACATAAGTATAGGCTATTTTTCGAGTCTGTATGTGTGGGGAAACTAGAGATAGGGTTGATTTCGGACCCCTCCACCAAGGGCCACGAAATTCCCCCCTCTTCCTCCATATATACAGCTCTTAGGGCACCATTTAAACTTTGGGTTTTGTTTAGATTAAAGTTCGCCATAGCCGCAACTTCGCGTACTTCGTTTGTGTTCAACGACCAAAAAAAGCCGTCACAGAACCGCACCTTGATCAATAAAGCTTTCATCTTATATTCGCAATATCCAGATTGCAATCTCAGCTTCTTGCTTGTTCTTCGTTTGCTCGCAGGAAACAGACCCTCGTGGTCAGGTTGATCGTGCTCCGGCGTGGTCAATAACCTCTCGGAGTTGGTTTAGCGATTGCTAAGGTGCGACGTCCTCGCACGTTCGTAGTCAGATTGTCAAAGTCGACTTCCACCTAAGCGATATCCATCATCTCATCGAAAGACGGGACACCTTTGCCTCTATCAATAAGTATAGGCTATTTTTAGAGTTTGTATGTGTGGGGAAACAAGAGATAGGGTTGGTTTCGGACCCCTCCTCCAAGGGCCATGAAATCCCCCCCTTCCTCCATATATGCAGCCCTTAGGGCACCGTTTAGACTTTGGGTTTTGTTTAGATTAAAGTTCGCCATAGCTGCAACTTCGCGTACTTCGTTTGTGTTCAACGACCAGACCAGGACATCACAGAACCCCATCTTGATCAATAAAGCTTTCATTTTATATTCGCCATATCCAGATTGCAATCTCAGTTTCTTACTTATTCTTCATTTGCTCGCAGGAAACAGACCCTCGTGGTCAGGTTGATCGTGCTCCGACGTGGTCAATAACCCCTCGGAAGTTGGCTTAGCTTTTGCTAAGGCGCGACATCACGCACGTTCGTAGTCGGATCGTCAAGGTCGACTCCCACAGAAAACGATAGCAACCATCTCATCGAAAGACGGGACACCTTTGCCTCTACCAAGTGGTATTATATTTCCAGGTTGCTCGGTGATATTTTATAGTTTTTCATAGTTTAGATCGAGTCTGTTCTTCATACCTATACTCCAGGAAAAAGCCACCAAAAAAATTAGGGTTAGTTCATCATATCCAAACCAGTCTGAGTCATTGCATAATCTTTTCTGTATTTGCGTTGTTGAATTTCCGGTTGCTTCGTCGTGTCAAGTTGCTGGTCTTAGGTCTAGTGCTTAGAGTTTCGATTTCTGTTCACAAGTCGTCACGCCGCCGCCGCACCATCATCATCGCCCTGCCATATACCACCACCGCTTATCCGCTACTTCTTTGAGTCCATATACCACCACCGATCAGAGTCCATATACCACCACCAATCCGAGTCCATATACCACCACCGATCCGAGTCCATATACCACCACCAATCCGAGTCCATATACCATCACCGATTCGAGTCCATATACCACCACCAATCGGAGTTCATATACCACCACCAATCCGAGTCCACATATACCACCGTCACATACCATCACCAGCGCGAGTTCCACCAGATTCATCTCCGCCACCAGTCCTAGTCCAAGTCCAGTATTTGTTCCTTTATCTTCGAGTTACAAAGGACGCGATACTACGAGTCGTGAACAAGTCTGGAAAATTCTGGCTAGGTAGTTTTTAGGCCATTTGTAGACTTTTTCGGAAAAAAATTGTTGTGGAGCAAAAAAAAGAGGAAAAAAGGTGCAAAAAAAGTGAAAAAAGAGAAAAAAATCAGAGTGTGCTCCTCCCTTGATTATGTGTTGCGCCGTGATTTTGTTAGTGTTCTAGGCTCGCTTCTCTAGCAGCGTCTAGCCTAGGACCAGCACAGTACCGTCGTTGAGCGTTTATTCAACTTTGCATCTCTGAATTGATTATTGCTGACCCTTTTTGCTACCATATTATAAGCCTTCCCAGCTCCACATACATCTACTTCGTGCGTTTGACTCTCCCTGGTAATCGCTCTATCCAAGCTTTGAGAGTTTTGACTACAACGGTTGCCGATCACCACCTGCTGCTGGGTAAGAACTGGTAAGAATTTGAGATTTGCTTGACGGATTTGTGACACCCCACCACCACCATATTCCAGTATTCTGTAGGATCATATTCTTGTCTGTTTCTATTGCTGCTAACTATGGCAGGAACATAAGCCGATGTGATTGACTGGGAGAACATGACGAACAAGGAGGTTCAGGATAAGTTTCATCAAATGTTGGGTCAACAGGTGGAAGACGTGATGGCCAGCTTTGGAAAGGCATTGGAGAGGATGGATGACATTGAGAAGACAATTGAAACCAAGTTGGACGCCAAGTTCGATGAATTACACAAACGTCTCCCACGACCAGTTCTACGCCACAATACAGTAGGGCGAGCACAACATGTTCCTATTGAGCCAGGACAAAATTCTGGTGCCGCTGCTACTGCTGTTGGTGCTTCTGTATCCTCCTGCTACTGCAGAGGTGGAGGACTATTACGAGGATGAGGTTGATGAAAATCAGAACTATGTGCAACCACCAGCACCACAACCAGCAGTCGACCTCAGGTATATATTCGCGACGGTAGGCCTGCACCACCACCACAGGTACGAGATCATGACCATGTTCCTAAACTGAAATTCAATGTTCCACCGTTTGAGGGTAGATACGTTCTTGATATATATCTTACTTGGGAGTTAGAAACTGAACAACATTTTACATGTTTACAATATCCCGAGGAGAGACGGGTTGCTGCTGCTGTTTGTGCTTTCACTAGTTTTGCATGTGTATGGTGGTCTCAACATTGTAGATTATATCCTATTCCAACTACTTGGGCTGCTTTGAAAACTGCTATGCGTACTCGTTGGGTTCCACCATATTATTAACGTGAATTGCTTCAAAAATTGCCGCGTTTAAGGCAAGGAAAAAATTCTGTAGAAGAATATTATCAGGAATTACAAGCTGGCATGATTAGATGTGGTATTGTTGAGGAGAATGAAGCTATGCTTGCACGTTTTATGGGTGGATTAAATAGAGAGATTCAGACCATTCTAGAGTATAAGGAGTAAACTAATATCACTCGTTTATTCCATCTTGCTTGTAAAGCTGAACGTGAAATGCAGGATCGACAAGCAATGGCACGCACTAACTTTTCTGTAGGCCGACCTTCATCATGGACACCGCGTGCATCTTCTACTTGCACTGCACCAGCACCTCCATCAGCTGCCACCTCCAGCCGTGATACAAGAAAGCAGGCACAACCACCACTATCTGCCAAGAACGCACCTGACGGGCCTGCACAGAGCTCTTCTTCTTCCATGGCATCAACAGGGCACACAAGTGATATTATTTGTCGTCGTTGTAAGGGAAGAGGACATTATGCGTGAGAATGCAAATCTCAACGTGTGATGATTGCTACTGAGGATGGTGGGTATGAGTCTGCTAGTGACTATGATGAGGAGACTTTGGCCCTTATTACAAGTGAAGAACAAGGTGGAGATGATTCTGATCATGAGACGCAATACATGGCTCCTGAAGATGCTGACATGTATGAATGTTTAGTTGCTCAACGTGTTTTGAGTGTGCAGGTTACACAAGCTGAGCAAAATCAGAGGCATAATTTGTTCAATACAAAGGGAGTTGTGAAGGAACGTTTTGTGCGCGTCATCATAGATGGAGGGAGCTGCAAAAATTTGGCTAGAATGGAGATGATGGAGAAGCTATCTCTCACCACAAGACCACATCCACATCCTTACTACATCCAACTTTTTGAAACTGGAACTATTTTTCTTGTATGGGTAGCACGGAAGTTGTTACACCCATAGCCTCTGTTGCTATATATACTGGACCTATTACTAGAGCTCGTGCACGCCAATTAAATTATCAGGTACTTTCATTTCTTGGTAATGATTCTAATGTTCATGAGAATGTGATGCTGCCTAAATTGGAGACATTTGTTTTGCTTACAAATGAAGGGCCTAGCTTGGAGAAGGATGAACATTGGAGCAAGAACAAGCATGGAGATGATGGCATATGCAAGGGGAACAAGAACGGAGTTACAAGTGATGATTTCAGGACTTTGAGGCCACCATAAAGAGTGCATGAAGCCTTGGACGAAATATACAAGATGCCACTTCATAAATTTCATCCAGAGGCTATTCTAGGTGCTGCGTCACCTTATTAATGGTCCAGGCCCATGTAATTTCTAAATACATAAGTATAGGCTATTTTTAGAGTCCGTATGTGTGTGGAAACAACAGATAGGGTTGGTTTCGGACCCCTCGTCTAAGGGCGACGAAATTCCCCCCCCCCCTCTTCCTCCATATATACAACCCTTAGGGCACCGTTTAGACTTTGGGTTCTGTTTAGATTAAAGTTCGCCATAGCTGCCACTTCACGTACTTCGTTTGTGTTCAACGACCAGACCAAGACGTCACAGAACCCCATCTTGATCAATAAAGCTTTCATCTTATATTTGCGATATCCAGATTGCAATCTTAGTTTCTTGCTTGTTCTTCGTTTGCTCGCAGGAAACAGACCCTCGTGGTCATGTTGATCGTGCTCCGGCGTGGTCAATAACCCCTCGGAAGTTGGTTTAGGGATTGCTAAGGCGCGACGTCACGCACGTTCGTAGTCGGATCGTCAAGGTCGACTCCCACAGAAAACGATAGCCACCATCTCATCGAAAGACGGGACACCTTTTGCCTCAATCAGATGAAGATGACAATGAGTGGATCTTGGACACCTCACTACAACACATGAGCGACGCTCCAAAGGTAACATAGGTGATGGTGCTTCTCTTGTCCCACTAGTGGACTCCCTTGACATCGATTGCTCCCATGATGTTGACCCACCTATTCCCATGCTGCATGCTAGTGAGACTTCTTCATGCCTTGACTTACCTATCTATGATGAATATGATGATGAGCATGTTGAGTTGCCTAGTTGTGATGCTATGCTCCATAGGATATCATGTGAAAATTCTATTGCTCACATCATGTTTGACAACCCTTTGAACTTTTCATATGCTATGAGTGAGAGCTCCCGTATTGCATCATTTCAATCTCAACATAGTAACTATGCATGCCCCATTAAAATAAATCCCATTTGCACATATGGCATAGATGACGAGATGATGGTCATTGGCTTTTGTTTTTCATGTGATGATATTGACATGCTTCCTATACATGATTTGCGCAATTCATCTACTATGTCATGCCATGATCACATTGTTCCAAATATGAATTGTTTTGGATGTTGTCAATATTCTCCATGTGATATTTCTGCTCTTACTCATGAGGAGACCCCCATAGTTTCCTCATACATATTAGGAGATCTTGATGCATTTCATACTTTGCATGATTCCCATAATTGCATGCACCATATGCATTCCATGAATAACAATGCTCTAGCTATTTCTAATGATGCATTAGATCCTTTGAGTCTCCATTATGCCATGCATAACAACAAACCTCTCATAATGGATGACATGTTTCTATATCACGCATCTCATTTATTTGAGCATTGGATATTTTGTGCTAACCGACACATGCACGTGCGCATCATGATGGACGATGTGTACATATACCAAGCACACACAATTTTTCCTTTGATTTTGTTTTGTGTAGGTACTCATGTATACTCGTCAACCTCTCAATCCCAAGAGTTGACGAAACGAGCTCTTGAGAGCAACGATGACTTGGGATCCCGTGGACTACCATTACCACCATTCCCTTCGCACAAGGACTACACGCATCTCTTTTACTTGGATCTCACATGGCTATGGGCTATATATCACTTGTCCGTTTATGCCCATACTATCAGTGGCAGAGCCAGCGTTGAACCATTGGGTTCAGATGAACCCAATGAGATTCGCTACCTATGTGCATGTCATGTATGACATATAAGGCCTGACCCAAATAAAAAATTAAGTCTGACCCCATCAAGCTGCTAATGCCACATGATTAGACAAATAAAAGGCCCAAAAGCCCAGGCATCTTCGTTACTAGTACAAGATCAATACATCTACGACATCTAAAAAAAGAAGATCAATCAATACCTGTACGGATGGCAGCCGCATGCCTCGTCGCTTTCCAACTCGCCTCGCCTCTCTCTCCGCCGTCTCACCCAGTTTTCGTTAGGTCCTCGCTTCGGTCCTCATCTCGACGCAGACGCCCGACGGCAAATAGCATCGAAGCGCTCCACTCAACTGCAGTCTAATTCGAGGTAGTAATATCACCCCCACATCTCTTTTCTCTGTATGTTCTACCCAAGCTAAATCTAATAGCCTAGTACGGGAGCTTTTTGCCCTAATTTTCTAATTCTTATTTTCATGGACTTTCATTGATGCAGGCTATGGAAAGATTTTTTTCCAAGAAGAGAAGTCGATCACCTGACCTAGATAACGATGCGGGGACATCGAGGTCACCCGTCAGATGTAAGCAAACTGCATCAAATGTCGCTGCGAGTAGTCTCCCAAAGCCTTCTATCCACAAAGAGATTAATTTAGATGAATTGCCCTATGATCCGGCTTATCGGGAGAGAATTTAGGAGTACACAAGAAATCCTAAGAAGCAAGATGAGATTAGGCGACGATATTTAACAAGGGGACCTTACAGGCCGCCGTCTACTTTTGTTTATCCACACAGGGACATTGGAGATATTCCACGAAGATTTAATCCAGACTGGTTTAAAGATTACGGTCGTTGGCTTGAGTATAGTGACAAGGTGCATAAGGCCTTTTGTTTGTGTTGTTATCTTTTCACAGATAATAACGAGGGACATGTTGGGAGTGATGTATTTGGAATTAATGGTTGGAAAGGTTGGAACAAGAAAAGTAGGCTGGATACCCACGAGGGTAAAGGTAATGTTAAGAGCTTTCATAATGTAGCAGTAAAACGGTGTGATCCTTTGATGAATCAAGATCAATCAATTCGGGTAGCTCTCGATAAGCAAACTGATCTTACAAAAAAGCAAAATCAAATTCGGCTTAATGCTTCAATTGATTCTGTTAGATACTTGTTGCATCAAGGCTTAGCTTTCCGAGGCCATGACAAAACAGAAGAGTAAAATAAGGGAAACTTTCGAGAGTTAGTAAAAACTTTGGAAAATCAAAATGATGATATACGTAAGGTAGTTCTTGAGAATGCTCCACAAAATTTCAAGTGGGTATGTGGAGATATTCAGAAGGAAATTGCCAACTATTTTGCCAAGGTAACATCATCGTTAAATTATATTTCCTACTATTCTTGTTGTCTTACAAGTTACACTAATCTCTAATGATGCCCTTATTGTTTTGCACAGATAACTTTGAATTCTATTATTGAATTCTATTATTGAAGAAATTGGAGGTGATGTGTTTAGTTTGTTGATTGATAAAGCTGCTGATGTGTCTGACAAAGAGCAAATAGCAGTTGTTTTGAGATATCTTAGCAAGCATGGATTTATCATTGAACGGTTAGTTGGAGTAGTACATGTGCAAGAAAATCAGCAATATGTCTTCAAGCCGCACTTCAAAAATTATTCACCGATCTTGGTTTAAGCATAAAACAAGTCAGAGGACAATGTTATGACGGGGCTAGCAATATGTGCGGCGAGTTCAATGGCTTGAAAGCAAAGATTTTGCAAGGGAATAAGTCAGCCTATTATGTGCATTGTTTTGCTCACCAACTCCAGTTGGTTATTGTAGCTGTAGCAAAGAAGCATGAAGATATTTCAGATTTTTTCTACATGATCTCCATTTTATTTAATGTGGTTGGAGCTTCTTGCAAAAGAAAGTACATGATTAGAGAGAAACATCGAGAGGATGTAATAAAAGACATAGGTAGTGGGCAGATTAGCACTCGCAGAGGGTTAAATCAAGATCAAACTCTTTAGAGAGCTGGTGACACTCGTTGGGGCTCACACTACAGAACTCTCTCATGTCTAATGAAGTTGTTCCCTGCAGTCATGTCTGTTCTGAAATATGTGGAGAAAGAAGGTAAAAATGAAAAGAAAAGTCAGGCACGTGGTCTTGTAGCATATTTTAAGACCTTTGATTTTGTGTTTTATTTGCACATGATGCTGCATATATTAGGAAATGCAAATACTTTGTCACATTCTTTACAAAAGAAGGAGCAAGACATCCTAAATGCCATGTCATGTGTCAAGTCCACAAGGAATGAGCTACAAGAACTAAGTGAGAATGGATGGGACTCACTGATACGGAAGGCATATTCATTTTGTGAACAACATCACATTGAGAAGGCGGATATGCAGGAGCAATATATCAATCGACACAAACCAAGACAAAAAACTAATAAGACAAACCTCCAGCATTACCGAGTAGAGTGTCTTAATTTTGTCATTGACTGTCAACTTCAAGAGTTTGATGACCGTTTCAATGAGGTAAATTCTGCATTACTTGGTCACATGGCTTCTTTCAACCCAAACAATGGATTTGTTGCTTTTAACTTGGATAGCTTAGTGAAGCTAGCTGAGTTTTATCTAGATGATTTTGATTCAAAAAAAATGGATGATCTTGGTCCTGAACTGCGCACTTGCATTGATAATGTGCGAGCGGATGAAAGGTTTGCTAATTTGGACGGGATTGCTGATCTTGTGAAGTTAATGATGAAGACAAATAAACATGTTGCTTTTCCCTTGGTCTATCATCTTCTAAAGTTAGTATTCATATTACCAGTTGCAACTGCATCTATGGAGAGATGCTTTTCAGCTATCAATGTTGTCAAGAAAAAGTTGCGCAACAAAATTGGTGATCAGTTCATTAGTGATTGTCTAATTTGCTATGTGGAGAAAGATATGTTTTCTCCCATTAGTAATGATGATGTGTTTGATCTTTTTAAGGCGATAAAAGATCGAAAAGGGAAGCTCTAAAATGTGAGTGACTTTACATGATTTTTTCACATGATGTCACTTTTATTTTAAACTTGCTAAACTAACTTGTTATTTTCTTCATTGTTTTCATAAGGATGAGAAGTTGGATCTGAAATATAAAGTTTATTTTCGTACTACTTTTATCTATAATATGTAAACAAGTGATTTTATAATTTCATCCGATCGGTATGTTATGCACTCTTATTTTTTTAAAGTGACAAATATGTGTGATAAGTGATATCATATTCATTGTGCTTTCTTTGACTAATATAATCTTGTTACAATTTGTCACAAAATAGGACTAAGTTCATTAAAAAAATCACAACTAGTTAGTGAATGAACCCATTGGCGAAAATGTCTGGCTCCGCCCCTGCATACTATCGTGTTCACTTTGCATGTTATGCCTCTTTTCATGATTTTGCCATGCAATTGTGACCCTTGCTTGCATCTACCCATGCTTCACCATTATGATACTCCTATGTGTATTTGCATGCTTGGTGGAGACCCTTGTTGCTATTGCAATGTTTATCATGTTCTATTGATGCTTGTTGTGTTGGGAGAGTCTTGATGTCCCATTGCTATTCACATATGGCCTCTCGCCAATACATTGATTATATTTTGCTCATATCTTGCTTTCATGCTTGTGCTATGACATGTGCATTATTCATGCCCCCATTTGCACACATGACATGTTTTCCATGATTCCTTCTAGTATGTTGCATCTTCGCACTACTAGCTTGCTTGACTTGATCGCTATGATTGCTTGCTATGTTGCATCACCCATGTTCCACTATTACTTGCTTTCTTGGGTTGATGACATATATGCTCATGCCTCTCACTTGATTTGTCATGATAATTGCCTCTTGTGTCCATTAGTTGCATCTCTCATATCACCTTGTATTGAGTGCCAACTTGCTATGATTATTGATCGTGGAGACTTGGACACTTTACTTGTGATGCATGCTTGTTTGATTGAGCCTCTTGTATTTGGTTGTTCTTGCATCATATGCCTCCATGCTATGCAATACTCCCTTGTCCTTTCTTATGATGAGCATGATGCATACACTTGTTGGGTATCTTACCACACGAATGATAGGTTTTGCACTTCCGCTAACCTCATTTGTTTTTCCGAGTGTTTGTCATGTTCTTTCATTTTGAAGGAGTCACGAGGCATTACCGTCATGAGACATATTGGCTATGTGAAGGCATATATGATGTGCGACACCAACATTTTTGACATCTTCATAAAGGTCAACTGATGTAGGGCGGAACCCTATGGGGTTGATCTTTCACGTTTGGAGTGAATCCTACGGGGAAACACGAAGAACGCGCGGAAGAACACAAGGGAAATCACGGGGAGAAACGAGAGAAACACTCAACGACAAGTAATCGATCACACAAGGGCTAGATCACCGAAAGCATAAGGTAGCACAAGATTCAAAATCAACAAAGGAAAGATACAAGAGTAACCGTTCTTCTCCGTGAGGAGGTCTTGATTGTCTTCTACGGATGGAGGCCTTGAATCCGAATGGATCTTCTCCGAGGAGGCACGATCCATCACGTGGAGTAGATCCGGTACAGATGAGCTATGATCTATCTCAAGATGAGCTATCACAACGCTAACCCTAGAAACGATGAGGGGAAGGTCTATTTATAATCTAAGCCTTCGAAGGGGTAAAAGAGGGCTGAAACGAGTACATGGGCCTCGGCCTGGATACGCTGCACACAGGCAGGGCGGTAGTACCACTTGCAGAGCTTCAGCGGTAGTACCGCTTTGATGGGGCGGTATTGCCGCTCTGGAGCCGTTCGATCACATGAGTTTGTCGGGTCCGACGGTAGAAGGGCGAATGTAGAGCGGTAGTGTTGCTTGGTTGGGTTCAGCGGCACTACTGCTTGTCGTGGGCGGTAGTACCGCTTGTTCCAGGCTGGGAAGCTTCTCCTCTTGCTCTCGACGTCCATCTTGTACCGTAGCTTCTTCTAGGTTGGTTCCTTGGTACCTAAGCACACAAAGAATCTCCATTTTAGGTAGTAGCCATGTCTCAAGTGGGTCAAAGGGAAGTTCAACAAGGAGAGATTTAACCTCGGATTGGATGGCACGTGCTCGAGCTCTTGTCATGGGTCCACTTGGAGCTTGTGTAGTCGAAGTAGTGTCCATGGGGATGATCGAAGGATGCTCCGCATCATCCCCCCCTTGGGAAAGATCCGACCTCGAATCGAGAGCCTCATCACCATGGTACAGGGAGAGATCGAAGACGTTGAAGATATCGTTCACGCCGTACTTGTCGCGTGGGAGGTCGATCTTGTAAGCGTTGTTGTTGTAGCGGGTCCATCGGCTCGAGGGAGAAGCTTGGAATTGCGTTCGTTGGGGAAGCGGTCCTTGCGAAGGTGTAGCCACACGAGGTCTCCAATGTTGAATATCATGGGTTGCTTGTTGACGTTGAGCTTGGACGCTAGTCGTTGTACTTGGCGCTAGATGGTGTGCCTTGTATCTTCGTGCATCTTCATGATGTAGTTCACCTGTGCACTCGCATCCATGTTGGTGCGCTCTTGTAGAGGAAGGGGTAGAATGTCCAATGGGGACAACGGGTTGAAGCCGTATATGACCTCTAAGGGGGACTTGCCGGTAGTCGAATGTCTTGCATGGTTGTAGGCGTACTCGGCGATGGGTAGACACGCCTCCCACTCCTTGATGTTCTTCTTGATCAACACGCGGAGTAGAGTGGAGAGCATCTGGTTCGTCACCTCCGTTTGGCCGTCGGTTTGAAGATGGTATGCGGATGAGAACAAGAGCTTGATTCCGAGCTTGGCGCATAGCGTCTTCCAAAAGTAACTCAAGAACTTGACGTCACGGTCGAAGACGATTGTCTTTGGTACTCCATGGAGACGCAAGATTTCCCTACAAAAGAGATTTGCAACGTGTGAAGCATCATGTTGTAGGGTCAAACCCTAGGTTGGATCTTTTCACATTTGGAGGGGGAAAAGGAGGAAAAACTCTCAAGAACACAGGAACAAAACTCTCAAACAAACCCAAATATCACATCCACTAGAGGGGAATACATGAGATCCACAAGATTACAAGATCAATCCAAGGGGAATAGCTCTAAGATAAAGGTCTTCTCACTAGGTGAGGTCTTGCATCCAAAGAGGATCTTCTCCAAGACGAGGGCTTGATCTCCAAGAGGAGCTTCTCCAAGTGGAGGTCTAGATCTCCTAAAGGAGGAAGATGAGAAAACCCTCTTTTGTGTTCTAATATCTTTGCTAACCTTACAAATGACCTAGGAGGTGTCCTTATATAGTCTAGGGGCGAAACAAGTCAAGAAGAGAGGGATACAAGGCCAAAAAGGCCATACACGTGCGGTTGGACGAAGGTGGCCGGGCACCCGGGCAACTTGGGCCGGGCACCCGGAGTGCTCAGGGGCCGGTTGGCGGGAGGTCAGGCACCCGGGTGCCCAAGTACCGGGCACCGGGGTGGCGCTGGAGGTGGCCTGGCGGGGTGGCCGGGCACCCGGGGCTGGCTGGCCGGGCACCCGGGGCCGGCTGGGCACGGCCAAGTGGAGGCCCGGGCACCCAGGGCTGGTTGGCCGGGCACCCGGGGCCGGCTGGGTGTGCTGGGCCGGGCACCCGGGACTAGCTGGCCGGGCACCCAGGGCCGGCTGGGGCGTGGCCTGGGCAAAGGCCGGGCACCTGGGGTTGGGATGGCCGGGAACCCGGGGCGTCCAGAGGGGTTTGGACCTCCCCTTGTCTTCGATTCCGGGCACCCGGGGTCCTTCCGTCCGGGCACCCGGGGTGTCCAGGAGCTTCTTACCTTCCTTCTCCTTGGCCTCTCCTTCCTACTATTTCTCCATGGTTGCATGCAGCTCCACCTTCTCCTTCTCACAATCATCTTCCTCATACCTAAGAGTGAGCAATGTTTCCGTTTGAGGTAGAATCCAATCCTCGCACTAATCCAAACGAGACTTGAATAGGAAGGAGTTCACGTTCTCGATGGCGCGTGCACGTGCTCTTGTCATAGGTCCATTTGGTGCTTGTGATGGTGATGGAGTGTCAGTGTGAGTAGTCGAGGGATGCTCCGCATCACATCATCTATCTTGTTGCAAAGAATGAAATGTGCCATCTTAGAAAATCGGTCCACAACAACAAACACGGAATCCTTTCCATTTTGAGTTCTAGGCAAACCAAGTACAAAATCCATGCTAATGTCTTCCCAAGGTTGATAAGGAATCGGAAGAGGCATGTAAAGACCATGTGATTGAGCTTTAGACTTAGCTTTGCGACACGTAGAGCATCGGGTGGTGAAGCGTGAGATGGCGCGGAACATCTGGGGCCAAAAGTAGTTCTTGGAGAGCGTGGTGAATGTCTTGTCGCGTCGAAAGTGTCCCTTGAGTCCGCCTTCATGAGCCTCTTGCAAAAGGAGCAAACGAAGAGAAGACTCGGGAATGCATAGTTTGTTAGCTTTCATAAGATAACCATCCTTGATGTAATATTGTTCCCAAGATGTATGTGTCAAACATTTAGCATAAGGAGTAGCAAAAGATGGATCATTAGCATACAAGTCTTTTATGTGCTAAAAGCCAATAACATTCAACTCAAGTTTAGTGACAAGCGTGCATATGCATGAAAGTGCATCGCAACTACATTTTCCTTACCCTTAATGTACTTGACCACATAGGGGAAAGATTCAATAAATTCACTCCATTTGGCATGACGCTTGTTCAACTTAGTTTGACCTTTTAAGTACTTAAGCGTTTCATGATCGGTATGTATGAAAAACTCATGAGGTCTAAGATAATGTTCCCAAACATGTAGCACATGCACTAAAGCATACACTTCTTTGTCATAGATGGGATAGTTAAGTTGAGCACCGGAGAGTTTTTCACTAAAATATGCAATGGCTCGTTTTTCTTGCATCAAAACTCCGCCAATTCCGGTTCCACTTGCATCACAATGAACCTCAAAAGTTTTGTCAAAGTTGGGCAAAGCAAGAATCGGAGCATGAGTAAGCAAAGACCTGAGCTCATCAAAAGCGGTGGATTCCAAAGATCCCCAAACAAAAGGAGTATTCTTCTTACTTAAAGCATGCAAAGGAGCGGCAATAGTGCTAAAGTCTTTCACAAAGCGACGATAAAAACCTGCAAGACCAAGAAAACTACGCACTTGTTGCAAATTGGTGGGTTGGGGCCAAGTTTTGATTGCTTCAATTTTAGATTCATCAACATGGACACCCTTGGAAGATACAACAAAACCCAAGAAAACCACTTTGTCAACACCAAATGTGCACTTTTTCATGTTGGCATAAAGACGTTCCTTGCGAAGGGTTTGCAAAACAGCCCTAACATGATTAAGATGCTCCTTCATGGTTTTGCTAAACACAAGAATATCATCGAAGTAAACCACAACAAAGACTTCAATATAAGGGCGAAGTACATAATACATAAGACGCATGAAAGTACTAGGAGCCTCCGATAAACCCGTAGGCATAACTAACCACTCATATAAGCCAAATTTGGTTTTGAAAGAAGTTTTCCATTCATCACCCTCTTGTATGCGTATTTGATAATAGCCACTTTTAAGATCAATTTTTGAGAAAAAGTTGGCTCCGCTAAGTTCATCAAGCATATCATCTAAGCGAGGAAGGGATGCCTATAGCGAACGGTAATAGCATTTATAGGTCTACAATCGGAACACAAGCGGAAACTTCCATCTGGCTTAGGCACAAGTATAACGGGAACAGCACAAGGGCTTAAGCTTTCACGTACATGACCGTTGTCGATGAGTTGTTGTACTTGCCATTGAATCTCCTTAGTTTCTTCGGGATTGACACGGTATGGAGCTTTGTTTGGAAGTGGTGCAACAGGGATGAGGTCGATTCGATGCTCAATGCCTCGAAGAGGAGGTAGACCCGGATGTAGATCATTGGGGAAAACATTTTGGAATTCCTGCAAAAGAGATTGAAACACTAAAGGTAGCTCATGAGGGGTGTTAGTTTTTGGTTCCCCATCCTTGCGCACAAGGAAAAAGTGCATAGCACTCGATGGGTTCTCACACACTTCTCTCATCTCACTTTTTGTGGCAAAGAGGGTTAGGTTTTTCTCTCTAGGCAAAGAGGCGCTCAAGTTTGGCTTGTGGCTCTCACTCACTTTATGGTGGATCACTTTCTCACTCTTCTCTCCACGATGGATGGCTTGCTTGTCAGCTATCACTTGACTAGGAGACATAGGTCATAGCACATACTCCTTCCCTTTCATCTTGAAGCTATAGTGATTGGTGCGCCCATTGTGGATGACACCACAGTCGAATTGCCATGGTCGACCAAGAAGGTGGTGGAAAACGGTCATTCGGACCACATCACACTCCAACGTGTCCTCATATGCACCAATTTTGAAGGAGACTTGGACCGTATGCTCAACTCGGATAGTGCCATTGAACCTTGTAGGGGTGCAGATGCTTCCTCTTGACCAATTGAAGCTTGGAGCATAGTTCTTCACTTGCCAAGTTGTGACAACTACCTCCATTGATGATGACCTTAACGACCCTTCCATTGATGCCGGCCTTCATGTGGAAGATGTGGCATCTTTGGTCTTCTTCTTGTTGATGTTGAAGAGTCAAGACCTTGGAGATAACAAGAGCGGGGCTCGAATCCTCATCACAAAAGACTTGATCATCTTCATCCTTGTTCACGTGCCGGCGCATGGCCACTTGCTCAAGAGCTTCCATATCCTCATCACTCATGGAGTCATAGGTGCCATCGTCGTTGAGGATCATGGTGCGCTTGTTGGTGCATTCATAAGACTTGTGGCATCGGCCGCCGCAAGTGAAACACTTGAAGGAGCTTGTCTTGACGGTCTCATCGGTTGGAGTAGATGATGAAGCACGCGGATTGAAGTTGCTTGTAGTAGGAGGAAGATGACTTGAACTTGTCAAAGTTTTCTTGTAACTTGACTTGTCGTCGTTGCTTGGAGAAGGTTTGCTTGATGTAGAGGTAGAAAGATTTGTTGAAGCTTGGATGTTGGAGAAGTCGTATGTCTTGCATGAGTACTTGGCGTACTTGAAGTCATCTTGCACTTGACGTTCCGCCTTATAGCTTGATGCACAAGCTCAATGAGGTTGGAGTAGGGTTGGAAGTCGGCAATCTTCTTGATGGGGTGATTGAGTCCA
This sequence comes from Triticum dicoccoides, assembly GCF_002162155.2. Taxonomy (NCBI): domain Eukaryota; kingdom Viridiplantae; phylum Streptophyta; class Magnoliopsida; order Poales; family Poaceae; genus Triticum; species Triticum dicoccoides. The sequence continues at coordinate 355,541,949 of NC_041383.1, forward strand.
TTCAAGAAACGTGCCATAGTTTGCTCATCATCTTCTGTGACATTGGCTCGAATCATGGCTATCTCCATTTCCTTGTAGAATTCCTCAACACTCTTTGTTCCTTGCTTGAGGAGTTGTAGCTTCTTGAAGAGATCGTGGTTGTAGTATGTGGGCACAAAACGCGCTCGCATGACATCCTTCATTTGAGCCCAAGTGGTGATAGGAGGTTCACCTCTTGCTTGTCGGCACTCAAGGACTTGTTCCCACCATATGAGCACATAGTCTTGGAACTCAAGTGATGCCATAGCGATATTCTTCTCTTCCTCATAGTTGTGCAAACGAAATATTTTGTTGACCTTCAATGCCCATGAAAGGTACTCTTCGGGGTCATTGCTTCCATTGAACTTGGGCATGGTGAATTTTAGCTTTCCATAGAGTTGCTCTTCATTGTGTTGTTGGCGATGGTGACGATGAGGCCCTTGACGTGGAGGGTAATCATCCTCATGTTGCTCTTGGCATGGAGGAAGTCCATGATCAACTTGCTCTTGTTGACCTTGAGTTTGAGGTGGAGCTTGACGAGCTTGTGGAGGAGCTTGAGGAACTTGACGTTGCACACGTGGTTGGTAGTTCTTCTCTTGGATTTCTTCTCGAAGGGCTTCCTCTTGATTGCGCCATTCGCGATTGCGGTTGGCGATGGCTCGACTTGATTCTTGAAGGGCACGTTGCGCCTCAAGAGCTTACGCTTCTCGTTGTTGTTGTTGAAGATGTTGAGCCTCGGCGTCTTGTTCCTCCTGGTGTAGACACGCTCGTTCTTCATCTTGGCGACGAAGACATTGTCATTCTTGAGCTTGAGCAAAAGCGACTTGGTTTGAGTGAGGACGAGGGACTTGCTCATCGACTTGCTCTTGTGGATGCTTCACGTGTAGCGGGTTGTGAGATGCATGACGGTCTTGACGCGTGGCTCGTCGAAGAGTGTTCGATGACGGTGTACTTGAGCCGGAGAAGGAGTCGTCGGAGTGTCGACTTGAGTGGCTCCGTCTTGAGTATGATGATGTAGAAGGAGGACGGTTCGCCAACAAAGCGCGGATCTCATCCATTCTTTCATCGCTCTCTTGCTTGTGCGTGTCGAGCTTGTTGTCGAAGTAGTCCTTGGTACGTTGCTCGGAGAGTCACAAGTCGGTGGCGAGGTTGTCGATGCGTTCATTCATAGCTTGTTGCTCTTGATGCAACGCTCGTTGTGCACCAAAGAGGTGGCTCTTGGTGACCTATTGATGCGGAGCATCCCTCGACCATCATCATGCACGTCACACCACCACTGCAAGGACAGAGAGGACCGTAGACTTGAGCACACGCACGCACCATCGAAACCGAGGTTGAAACCTTCCTCTTCAAACTCCATTCTAATTCACACGAGAATTGTCCTACCTCAAATGGAAGTACTATGCATGATTAGGTGTCAAGGTGTTGATCATGGAGAGGCTAGCGCGAAGCCCCAAGCACCTACGGTCGAGGAGAAGGAGGAGAGGAGTGACAAGAGAGAAGACGGAGAAGGCACAAGTACCCGGGCCTCCAGCCACCACCCCAGACAGGCCCTCTGCACACCCCGGGTGCCCGGCCCCGTGTGCCCCGGGTGCCCGGCCAAACCTGGGAGGCGCCCCGGGTGCCCCGCCAACTAGCCCCGGGTGCTCGGCCCCCCTGCATTGGGAGCTGCTGCTCCATCCCCGGGTGCCCGGGCCACCACACCCAGGGTGCCCGGTCCCGTCCAGCCGGCCACCGGCCCGGTCCGGGTGCCCGACCATGCTTGCCCGGGTGCCCGGACTCCCCCCTGGCGTGGCCCAGCCCCCCACCAGGTGCCCGGGCCATCAACCCCGGATGCCCGGCCCAGCTCCAACCGGCCTCGGCCTAGTCCGGGTGCACGGACCCCTCCGCGTGCCTGCATGCACTTTTGGGATTTGGCCCTTGTATCCCCCTCTCCCTCTATTTCGTCCCTAGACTATAAGTACCTCCCACCTAGCTCATTTAGAGGATAGCTAAGAATAGACACAAATCATAGAGCTTAGCTCATGTACCTCCCCTTGTAGGATTCCTCTTGAGAGAGAAGACTCCATTGGAGTACAAGACCTCCATTGGAGAAGATCCCTAGGGATTCAAGCCCCCCTTGAGGGAAGGATCTACCTAGATCATCAAGCCCTCATCTCCTTCATAGGATTTGGGATGAACTCTACCATGTATCTTGTTTCCCTTTGATTGTTCATGTACCTTGTGGATCTTGTGTGTTTGTTGGTCTAGTGGATGTGTGATTGGACTTGTTCTTGAGTGTTCCTCTTGTTTTCTCTCTTGTGTTCATCTTGTTCTTGGGGATTCTCCCTCCAATTCGTGAAAGATCTCCACATAGGGTTCCACCCTACAACATCTTAGTATCATGTGCCATGGTTTCTTACGAAATTGGAGCCCCCGTCTTTGTTTTCTAGCCTAATTTTGTGTGTTCTTCCCCAATTTTGAAAATTCCCCACCAAAAATAGCCCCAATTTTTTTTGTGATTTGTTGGTTTGTTGAGATTTTGTTGGATTTGATCCATGGATTTGCTTGGTTTCAAGTGGATATAGCATTCCCCCATCCATTTCCACCTTTCTCTCCACAAAATCCACCAATTTCTTGCATCTTCCCATGAATTTCCGCCCAAATCCGACATCCCCGGGCACTCGGACCCCCCGTGCATCTCCGTTGACCACCCCGGTTGCCCGCACCCCGAGCCCCCGGGTACCCGCACCCCGGGCTGTTTGCCTCGGACCACCCCGGGTGCCCGCACCCCTTCCCCCCGGGCACCTGGACCCCCGGGCCTCTTCTCCAGCCCAACCTTGTTAACCACCCCGGGTGCCCGCACCACCAAACCTCGGGCATCCGCACCTCGCAGAATCAGCTCACCGACCAACACCGTTTCGGCCATAACTTTTGCTCCCGGAGTCCGTTTTTGACGTTCTTTAACTTGTTGAGTAGCTATTGACATCCCCCATCCATATAGATAGGTTTCAACACCATTTGACTCCATCAAAAATTTGGCATTTTGGCATCTTTGTCTCAGCCATCCACCATATCATCCACAAAACCACCATAACTTTCCGCAACCTAACCCATTTTCGATCCATATAGCATTTGTGGTTGCTTGAGTGGTGACTTGAGTCTCCTAAGATGATTAGGATACTTAGGGACGGTTGCTTTTTCATCAACCACCACCACCACTTCCGCATTGCTAACTCCGGAACCACCAATGCATTTCGCTACCGCCATTTGACATTTTCCTTGAGATTTTGAGTTCGCGGTTTTTTACCGTTTCCTAAGGTGTTTCGGCTACTTAGGGACGGGTCTACATCATCTTGGTATCTACATCAAGAACACCGCCACTCATCATCGCCACGAGGTCGTCATCGACATCGACCACTTTACCTATTTGACACCCTAACCGTAAGCAAGAACGGTACGCTCTATATCACCTTGGTATCGTGGTATCCCTTCATTGTACATTCTTGCCATTACTTTCTTAACCCCTTAGCCCATTTTGCGTCACTTTCCTAGCGAGAATAGCCATTTGAGTATTGCCGGCAACGTTACTTGTGCACATTAGCGATCCGTACCTTTCATTGCATACATACCATATCATATTGGTGTCCTCTTGGTATCATCATATCATCCCTTGGGTCACAAGATCGTTCCCACATATACACAATTGCTATCTTGGTTTGTGCATTTTGCATAAGTGGCCATATCAAAAAAAATGAAGAAGAGAAAAAGCTTTTAAGCAAATGGAAAAGAGAGCAAAGAGCTTGTGAGCAAGAGCCATAGCATCATACCACATTGCACATAAGATTGTCATATCTGATCATCTTGGATCATCTTGAGAGGAACATCGGGAATGTCATACAAATAGCATACTTGGGATCGAAAGCTCATACATTTTGCATCTCTAGGTTGTGCACAAGTGTCGTATCCGCCTATTGAGAAATCGTGCTAGCGTCTCTCTTGAGTTGTGCAACACAAGCGTTTTCCGTGGATTCCACATTTTGTGCCCATTCCTTGGTTGCACGACCCCATTTATCTATCCGTGTGTGTGTTTCCGTGTGACACATATTGCTATTGGTCTACTTGTTTCTCTTGCGAATTTGTGAATCTTTTCCAACATTATTGACTCTTGCTAACATTTTGCATCCAATTTTTGTGCCACTATCCTCACCGAGCTCCACCATATGCTTTACTTGATAGGTGTGAGTGAACAAGTCCGGTACCAATTCCACTATTCTTTCATCTCACATTGAGTGAAACGGGATACATCCTCAACTTTGGGAAAAGGTAACTTGGTATTGTTTATCTCATTTCCTACTCACCTCTACTCGAGTCTTGTGATGGATAGGCAAGGCATTTCATCTCCGTTCTTCCACGACAATGACAACGCGAACAACTACATCTCCAAAACGTCCATCTTCGGACTACAATGAGCAATGCAAGGCGGTGAGCGACTCGCCATCGACATTCGCCAAAGCGAAGCAAGGATAAGGGACTACTTCGACACCAAGTTGGCCGAACAAATGGATGAAGTACAAGACATGATGGTCAAGTACAAGTCTTCTTCCCCTTCGTCATCTTCAAGGTGGCAGCGCTCAAGTGGCCAATCTTCGGAACATCATCAAGCTCAAGAACTACAACACAATCAAGATGACGATACTCGCAATGCGTACACCTACAAGTCCCAAAAAGCTCTACATCAAGCTACGGCCAGACATCATGACCACAAGAGAAGACCGCGAGACAAGCACCACCAAAACAGAGCTACGACTACTACCACCACTTCGGCATCTTCTCCAAGTGTTCTCAAGGCCATCCACGGCGACGATGACGAGATGATCAAGCATGGGATTTTCCCTTCGGTCATGGAGGAGAGTGATGATGTGCCATCTTCGGTCTTCATCCACGGCGACGACGACGAGATGGTTGAGCATGGGATTTTCCCTTCGACCACGGGATGTATAATGACTTGAGTGACTTGTGCCACCATACTGAGAGTGAGCATGACTTCACCACTAGCCCCATATATGATGAGTTTCCACGATTCCCATGTGAGGAGAGACACCAACACCACCACTTGAGTGATTTGAGTGACTCCACCATATGTGACACTGAGTGCACCTACCTTGAGGGAGTGAGTGAGCCACCACCACATAGAGAGTGTGAGGTAGTTGATAGGGCATGTGAGGCCATTTCGATTTCTAACAACTTAACCTCTACCTCTTTTGTGTCTTCTCATTTGGTGCTAGGTCCCATTTATGATGACGCACCGATCCTCGACGACTTCGTCCTTCCTTTGGACAAGACGATGACCATGGTGGAATATGATGCACCCCCACATGGTTCCATCAACATGAAGATGATGACCACCATTTGGTCTTTGCCACCTCACCTGCACCACTTGAGTGGAATGAACAAGGTAACATAGGTGAAGGTGATGCTCTTGTCCCACTAGTCGACATTCTTGACATTGATTGCTTGCATGATGTTGATCCACCTATTTCCATGCTTCATGCTAGTGCGACTACCCCATGCGATGATTTGCCCATTTATGATGAGTATGATGATTCTCATGTGGAGTCTATTAGTTGTGATGCCATGTTACATAGGATTTCTTGTGACAATTCTCTAGGTCACATCATGTTTGATAATCCGCTTGACTTGTCATATGCTATGCATGAGATCAACCATATGTCATATTTGCAATCTCTTCATAGGGAATATGCATATGCCATCAACATAAACCCAATTTGCACATATGGCATAGATGAAAAGCCCATGGTTATTGGCATTTGTTTTTCTTGTGATGATATTGATATGATCCCTTTGCATCATTTATCTCATATGCCATGCCATGACCACCTAGTTTCGGATATGCATTGTTTTGGATGTTCTCCATTTTCTCCATGTGATGTTTTTCCAAATACTCATGAGGACACCCCCATAGTTTCCTCTTACATTTTAGGAGATTTTGATTCATCATATCCATTGCATGATCCCACTACTTGTGTGCACCATATGCTCCCCATGAATAAACATGCTAGTGATGTGCCATATAATTGCATTCTCAATTTGTGTCTCCATTGTGTCATACATAACAACTATTCTTTCATGATGGATGACATGTTCTTATACCATGCATCAAATTTCTTTGAGTGATGCTTACCTTGTACTAACTCACACGTGCACATACACATCATGATGGATGATGTGTACATTTACCACGAACACAATTTCTTTGGTTTGTGTCTCTTTTGTGTAGGTACCCATGAATACTTGTCAACCTCGCAATCCCATGAGTTGACAAAACGAGCTCTCGAGAGCAACGATGACTTGGGATTCCATGGAGTGTCTTTCCCACCGCTCTCTTCGCGCAAGGACTTCACGCATTTCTTCTACATGGCTCTCACTTGGTTATGGGTTATTTACCACTTCTCAGTTTATGCCCATCTTACCATGTTCACTTTTCATGATATGCTCATTCCTATGCCTTTGCCATGTATTTGTGACCCATGCTTTGCATTACACATGATGCTTGGTTCTACTCCTTCTATGTGTATTTCCAAGCTTGGTGGAGATATTGCTTGTTATTGCCTTGTTCCAGTTATGCCACATTCCTATGATGATATCTTGCTTTGCAATCGTGTTTGTGATATGCCATGTGCATTGCCTATGCCTACTCTTTGCTCGCATGACATGATTGCCATGATTTCCTCAAGTGTGTTGCATCTTCACTCCACTAGTTTGCATGACTTGATTTCTATGACTTCTCATGTTGCATCCAATTCTTGGATTACTTGCTCCTATCACATGCTTGGTTGCAACAATGTCATTACTTCACTTATGCCATGTCCCATTGCTTGTCACATGATTGAATTGATTGCCTCACACATGATGAACAATTGCTCTTTCTATTGTGTTGAGTGCCCCTCGATTTTCACTACACCCTATGCACATTATGCTTGGATTGTCTTGCACTTGCATGTGTTTAGTCATATCATGTTCTTGGGTGTTGTGAATGACTCTTATGCCTACCATAGACCGTTCATTGAGAGTCTTATGCATGCTTGCTATGACATTGAGGTAGATGCTTGTACACTTGTCCCACATATTAGCACCTTTACCTCACCCTTGCATGATTGTTTCCATGATGCTTCTCCATGTGCTCAATTTATATGCTTACATGCCATGCCACAATCCCTTGTCACACCATATGGTATACTTGGTGATGACACTTGTTTGGTGACTCACCTCTTGAATGCTTGGTTTTACTCTAATGCTAACCGCATTTGTTTTTCCAAGTGTTTGTTCTACTCGTTTCTTTTGAAGGAATCACAAGACGGTGCAACATTGGAGAGTGACCACTTCAAGCTTCAACATGACAAGTGCTTGGTGGTTGTACACTTCTACACGGCGATGCCGTCTCCTTCCCATGGTGATGAAGATCATGATCTGTGGACGGAAATCTCCCAGGGGGGGGGATGATGCGGAGCATCCCTCGACCATCACCATGCACGTCACACCACCACCACAAGGACGGAGAGAACCATGGACTAGAGCACACGCACGCACCATCGAAACCGAGGTTGATTCCTTCCTCTTCAAACTTCATTCTAATTCACACGAGAATTGGGTCCTACCTCAAATGGAAGTACTATGCATGATTAGGTGTCAAGGTGTTGATCATGGAGAGGCTAACGCGAAGACCAAGCACCTACAGCCGAGGAGAAGGAGGAGAGGAGTGACAAGAGAGAAGACGGAGAAGGCACAAGTACCCAGGCCTCCAGCCACCACCCCGGGCAGGCCCTCTACACACCCCGGGTGCCCTGCCCCGTGTGCCCCGGGTGCCTGGCCAAACCTGGGAGGCACCCCGGGTGCCCGCCCCCCTGCGCTGGGAGCTGCTGCTCCATCCCCGGGTGCCCGGGCCACCACACCCCGGGTGTCCGGTCCCCTCCAGCCGGCCACCGGCCCGGTCCGGGTGCCCGGCCCATGCTTGCCCGGGTGCCCGGACTCCCCCCTGGCGCGGCCCAGCACCCCACCGGGTGCCCGGGCCATCAACCCCGGGTGCCCGGCCCAGCTGCAGCCGGCCTCGGCCTAGTCCGGGTGCCCAGTCCTCCGCACCCCGGGTGCCCGGACCCCTTCGCGTGCCTGCGTGCACTTTTGGGATTTGGTCCCTTGTATCCCCCTCTCCCTCTATTTCGTCCCTAGACTATAAGTACCTCCCACCTAGCTCATTTAGAGGATAGCTATGAATAGACACAAATCATAGAGCTTAGCTCATGTACCTCCCCTTGTGGGATTCCTGTTGAGAGAGAAGACTCCATTGGAGTACAAGACCTCCATTGGAGAAGATCCTTAGGGATTCAAGCCCCCCTTGAGGGAAGGATCTACCTAGATCATCAAGCCCTCATCTCCTTCATAGGATTTGGGATGAACTCTACCATGTATCTTGTTTCCCTTTGATTGTTCATGTACCTTGTGGATCTTGTGTGTTTGTTGGTCTAGTGGATGTGTGATTGGACTTGTTCTTGAGTGTTCCTCTTGTTTTCTCTCTTGCGTTCATCTTGTTCTTGGGGATTCCCCCTCCAATTTGTGAAAGATCTCCACATAGGGTTCCATCCTACAACACCTATGATGACATATTGTCGTCTTGTTCGATGAAGAGTGGGTTGGTAGAAGTACTCGGCCTATCTATCGTTCCAAGCAAAATGTGAGTGATAGCAAGAGAAGAACTTATACCAATGTACCTTGACCGATGTTGACGATGAATCAAGTTCACCCAAATGCGGACAATGAAATAGCACTATTGGTACCAATCCTTGTCGGTTCTCACACCTACACAAGTAAAAGCTTATGGTGGATCTTGGTTAGGATGGTGGCACAAAATTTGATGCAATTGTTAGTTTGACTCAAAGATGTTGAAAAAGATTCGCAAATTCGCAAATGCAACAAGTAGACCAAGCAAGTAGTGGTACATGGAAACACACACGCAAATAGATAAGTGGGATTGTGCAAACCAAAAATGAGCCAAAATGTGGAGTCCACGAAAACACTCAACCGACAAGTAATCGATCACACAAGGGCTAGATCACCGAAAGCATAAGGTAGCACAAGGTTCAAAATCAACAAAGGAAAGATACAAGAGTAACGGTTCTTCTTCGTGAGGAGGTCTTGATTGTCTTCTCCGGATGGAGGCCTTGAATCCGAATGGATATTCTCCGAGGAGGCACGATCCCTCATGTGGAGTAGATCCGGTACGGATGAGCTATGCTCTATCTCCAGATGAGCTATCACAACGCTAACCCTAGAAAGGACGAGGGGATGGTCTATTTATAGTCTAAGCCTTCGAAGGGGTAAAAGAGGGGTGAAACAAGTACATGGGCCTCGGCCCGGATACGCTACACACAGGAAAGGCGGGAGTACCGAACCCTCAGGCGGTAGTACCGCTTGCAGAGCTTCAACGGTAGTACCGCTTTGATGGGGCAGTAGTGCCGCTCTAGAGCCGTTCGATCACATGAGTTTGTCGGGTTCGGCGGTAGAAGGGCGGATGTAGAGCGGTAGTGCCGCTTGGTTGGGTTCAGCGGCAGTACCGCTTGTCGTGGGCGGTAATACCGCTCGTTCCAGGCTGGGAAGCTTCTCCTCTTGCTCTCAACGTCCATCTTGTACCGTAGCTTCTTCTCGGTTGGCTCCTTGGTACCTAAGCACACAAAGCATCTCCGTTTGAGGTAGTAGTGGTAGAGGCAGGGGTGTCCCGATCTTTTGATTAGATGATAACTATCGATTTGGTGGAGACGACTTTGACGATCTGACTACAAACGTGCACGACGTTGCGCCTTAGCAATCGCTAAACCAACTCCGAGAGGTTATTGACCATGCCGGAGCATGATCAACCTGACCACGAAGGTCTATTCCTGCAAGCAATCGAAGAACAAGCAAGAATATGATAAAAGCAATCTCAATATTGCGAGTATATAAGAAGTTTTGACAAACGTGAGTTTTTGTAAGCGGTCTTGGTCTGGTCTTTGGACACAAACGAAGTACACGAAGTTGCAATGGCTAACTTTTAACTAAACAAATCCGAAGGAAAAAGCTACTAGATGGATCTACTTATATAGGAGAAAGGGGTGGCGGCCAAGGAGGTGGGAGGACGTCCCAAGGCAGCCTAAAACTAACCCTAGGTCGTACAAGGCCAATGGACCCAAGTGGAGGTGATGTAACACCTTTGGACTTGTAGTTTAACTCGGATTCTGCTGCAGCATCAGATTGTTTCGTCCATAACTCAACGCTCTGGACGAATTTGAAGGGCAATCCAAATGGGTTCGAAAGTGCACGAAATCTAGTTCCCAACAAAAAAAGAATCACCCAATTTGGAGTCCGTATGAAAAAGTTGTTGGCGTTTTGAGTCAGGTATGTCTGTGCAGTCCGAATCTGAATCCAGAACGTGAGAGACATGGACTCTATCTTCTTTTGGCCCAAAAGTGACGTGAGAAGACTTTTTGAATAGAACGTAAACTTCTCCTTTTCCCTTATCTTCATATGTGGATTGTACAAATGTCCCATACACCTGCAATTGGACAAAACACAAAAGTGTGTGAAGTATTTTTGTTCTAGATAACATAAATAGATTATTGAATAGTTTGCACTAGAAATCACCTGACAAATATGCATGTATGCAATATTTTTGGTCTTATCCAAGTTAGTTATGTCCTCATCATCCTCCCCTTCTTGAAAACAAAGCCGTCCTCGGCGTTGCTTAATCTGAAATGTGGCTAACAAAACAGACAAGGTGTACATGGTGTATATGTATATGTCATCCATTTTTACTTCCCTTGATTTTTGCACATATGACACATGTATATATGAGAAACCTTCATAGATTATAAAATATAAAGCCAAAATATTATCATAAGTAGAATGCATGAAGATATTGCAACTCAGTTTGCACATATAAGTGAAGCTATTATTCATATCAAAAGATTGACAATATTCATCATTAAACCATCCCAACATTGGTGAATAAACCTTATGTGCATCAAATTTACATGCTACAACATGCTTAAATAAGAAAACATGCAATAAGTCATTCGACACAGAATGATCACCAAGATTAGTGGTCATATCAAAATGATTAAACATTGGCACAATTATTTTAAAATGAATTTGATCCAAATCTAATTTATTTCCTGATTCACATGGTTCTTTGACATCAACAGTTAATTCAATGGGCGCACTCAAAATTGTTGGTATTTCAGTTGTTTGATCACATGATGCATTCATGATAGTAACATGATTCTCTAAACTAGGTGGCGTGCTCAAATCAGCAGGTAACTCAACACATGATGTATTCAAGTTAACTAGGGATGCATCATTCTCATGTGAAGTTATATCATCAATACCTTTACTGTTACCTTGTCGCAAAGAAGTAGCTGAAGTAGGTACGGACGTTCACAATGCACCATACTCTTGAGATGATGTCGCGCTCACAATCCGAGGTGGGGCTGCTCTAGTAGGTGCAACGGTGGACGAACCAACCGGCGATGGTGAGCATGAACTAGAATAGTAGTTGTTGTAGTCACCCAATGCATCCTCCTGTATCTCTCTCTCAAAGGTACAAGCGCGAACATACATACCAGTAATGCAATGAGGAATATAGTGAAATCTTGCACGGATATCATGGTTCAAACCACCAAAAAATCTATTCATTGTATCATCCTCAGATTCTTCTATGTCACAATGATGCATATAATATTTGAACTCTTGGTAGTAAGCATGAACAGTGTTGTTGCCTTGTTTAAATTATTCAAATTTGCGAAGCAATTCATGACTATAGTAAGGAGGGAATTTTTTTTTCTCATTACATCTTTCAAATCTTTCCAAGTTGTGGGTTGGTTATCAATGTTTTTCTCACAATGCACACTCCACCAAACAGAAGCAAAACTAGTAAATGCTCTAGCGGCAGCTCGTACTCGCTCAAGTTCAGAGAAGTCATGTTGACTAAAAACTTGTTCTACTTCAAGCTCCCAAGCGAGATAAATAGCAGGATTAAATCTACTCTCAAATGATGGTAAAGAGATAACCTGACCATGTGCTTGTGTGTGTTGTCCCAACTCTCGTGATGGTGAAGATGTGTCCGTCGTCCAAGAACTTCTATCTCCGGAACCTGTCATGATTAGTAGAATTAAGAAACAAAATTCGAGAATAATGTTCCTATGAACTACTTGGATGTGGTTGTAAAGTGCTCACAGTAAAGCAAATATGAATATCTTACAAGTTCTTACCATGCGACAGGTGGTGACAAGCAACCAGCAGTGTCAAGTAACTCTGAAGATTGTGTAAAGCGATTGCCAGGGGAATGTACGTATACACGGTGTAGAAATATGCGGAGCTGGGTTGGCTATATATGGTAGAAAATTTGTAGCAATAATCAATTCAAAGATGCAATGTTGAATAAACGCTCAACGACGGTACTGTGATGGTCCTAGGCTAGACCGGACTAGAGACGCGAGCCTAGAACACTAATGAGGTCACGGCGTAGCACAACTAGCATCAATGAAGGATACTACGTAGCTCTGGACAGCAAGATATAAGTGAAGATCACAACGGCAGTAAAGATAATGATGAAAAACAACTGCCAAGCAGGATATACAACATCTCTCTCTCCAACTTTCCTCTAGAAAAGTTTGAGCCAATTTTCTGCTAAATTTTTTCAAAGAATTCTACTAACTCAAGCTTTCCAATGCAAAAAGAATGACTCAATTCCGAGTTGATATGAGGAGTCAAAAAAATTCTAAAATTGGCCTGAAAAACTGGAACAAGTTGTGTTCGTGAACTTCGGAGGGCAAAAAGACCTATTTAGAAGCTGTTTTTGAGGTGCCAAATATTGAACTAGATTCTGCAACTATTTAGATGCGGCTCGTCGCTAGCTTTCATTTAAGTACTCCCGAAGCCAAAACGGACTTCGTATGAAGAAGTTATGCCTGTTTTACTGAACAGTGCGCAAAACAGATTCCAATCCGAATTCAACTACGAGATTGAGTCTAATAGATCCGAATTTTGTTTTTTTCTTCTCTTTTTTATTCCTCACACTTTTTATTCTTTTTCTTTCTCTCTTTTTTTCTCTGACTTTTTTCTTTTTTTTTTCTCTATCTTTTTTTTTCTCCCTCTTTCCAAGACAAACTAGATAAGATGCAGATTGGATCAGGCGAAGATGTGAATGACCTCAACTATGATTATGACAATGAACAGTGTGTAGCGCGTGATGGAAATTGATGGATGGGATGGTGGACAGCGGAAGGGATAATGATGCAGCGGCGGCGTGACTAATGTGAACAGAACTCGAAACTCTAAAGGAACTAGACACTAAGACCAGCAACTCGACACGACGATGCAACCGATAATTCAATAATGCAAACAATGAAAAGAAAATTGCAAAGGCTTGGAATGGCTAGGACAAAGGATGAATAGATCTAACTTTTTTTGTGGATTTTTCTTGGACAATAGGTAAGAAAATAAATCGAATCTAGGGATAACTGGAAAATCTCACTGAGCAACCTGAAAACTGATACCACTTGATAGAGGTGGGGGTGTCCCGATCTTTCGATGAGATGATAACTATCGATTTGTTGGAGATGACTTTGAAAATCCGACCACAAATGTGCACGATGTTGCGCCTTAGCAATCGCTAAACCAACTCCGAGAGGTTATTGACCACGCCGGAGCATGATCAACCTGACCACGAAGGTCTATTCCTGCAAGCAATCGAAGAACAAGCAAGAATATGATAAAAGCAATCTGAATATTGCGAGTATATATGAAGTATTCACAAACGTGGGGATCCGTAAGCGGTCTTGGTCTGGTCGTTGGACACAAACGAAGTACACGAAGTTGCAATGGCTAACTTTTAACTAAACAAATCCCAAGGGAATAAACGCTACTAGATGGATCTACTTATATAGGAGCAAGGGGTGGCGGCCAAGGAGGTGGGAGGACGTCCCAAGGCAGCCTAAAACTAACCCTAGGTCGTACAAGGCCAATAGATTCAAGTGGAGGTGATGTAACACCTTTGGACTTGTAGTTTAACTCGGATTCTGCTGCAGCATCAGATTGTTTCGTCCATAACTCAACGCTCCGGACGAATTTGAAGGTGAATCCAATTGGGATGGAAAGTGCACGAAATCTAGTTTTCAACAAAAAAATAATCACCCAATTTGGAGTCCGTATGAAAGTGTTGTTTGCGTTTTGAGTCAGGTATGTCTGTGTAGTCCGAATCTGAATCCAGAACGTGAGAGACTTGGACTCTATCTTTTTTTGGCCCAAAAGTGACGTGAGAAGACTTTTTGAATAGAACGTAAACTTCTCCTTTTCCCTTATCTTCATATGTGGATTGTACAAATGTCCCATACACCTGCAATTGGACAAAACATAAAAGTGGACGAAGTATTTTTGTTCTAGATAACATAAATAGATTATTGAATAGTTTGCACTAGAAATCACCTGACAAATATGCATGTATGCAATATTTTTGGTCTTATCCAAGGTAGTCATGTCCTCATCAAGTAGCCATGTCTCAAGTGGGTCAAAGGTAAGTTCAACAAGGAGAGAGTTAAACTCGGATTGGATGGCACATGCTCGAGCTCTTGTCATGGGTCCACTTGGAGCTTGTGTAGTCGAAGTAGTGTCCATGGGGATGATCGAAGGATGCTCCGCATCATGAACTCCTTCTCTTTCAGCCATCCTCAAATACACATATTGGATGGGTCACTCTTTCATTGTTGTTTCCTTCTTGTTGTCTACATGATACATCTCGCGAACGGAGGAGCGACATTGGAGATTCGCTCTACGGAACTTCACATTGAGGAGCGCTCGCACTTATTGGATGCACCTTCGAACATCCACTCATGCCACAACATCAAGCATTGGTACACCAACACCTCCATATTTGTTGATTGTGCTCGTACATGTCATGCTCATGGACATACCATACTTACCATAAGTTTGCACCCCATGCATGGATTGACTCACATTATGATTGCCTTGTTGCATCTTCTATTCCCATGTCATCCATGATATATGAGCTTGTGCATTTCCTTAGAAAATTTCTTGTGATATACCTTGATGGCATATTCATACATCATGATCATATTGCCCACCATCAATTGCATGATCACATAGTCACACTAAGCACCAATTACGATGAGGACATCAATACCATTGTTACACCCACAACCCCTGCTGCTATACATACTGGACCAATTACTAGAGCTCACGCACGCCAATTAAATTACCAGGTACTTTTGTTTCTTGGTAATGATTCTAATGTTCAAGAGAATATGATGTTGCCTAAATTGGATACATTTTTTTGCTTACAAATGAATGGCCTAGCTTGGAGAAGGATGAACATTGGAGCAAGAATAAGCATGGAGATGATGGCATGCGCAAGGGGAATAAGAACGGAGTTACAAGTGATGACTTCAGGACGTTGAAGCCACCATAATGAGTGCATGAAGCCTGGGACAAAATATACAAGATTCTACTTCATAACTTTCATCCAGAGGCTATTCTAGGTGCTACGTCACCTTATTATTGGGCCATGCCCATGTATTTTCAAAATACTTGAGTATAGGCTGTTTTTAGAGTCCGTATGTGTGAGGAAACAAGAGATAAGGTTGGTTCCTTCCCCAAGGGCCATGAAATTCCCCCCTCTTCCTCCATATATACAACCCTTAGGGCATCGTTTAGACTTTGGGTTTTCTGATGCGGAGAATCCTTCGATCATCCCCATGGATGCATCTACATCTCCTTCAACACCACGTGGACCCATGACTCGAGCCCGCTCTAAGGCCATCGAAGATAAGGTGAACTCGCTCCTCTCCGAAATCCCTCTTTCTACTCAAGAGACATGGTTACTACCTCAGACGGAAACTCTGTGTGTGATCAGGTACAATCCTAAAGAAGAAGCGACAGGCGTCAACTCTCTGCTTAGCCCGGAACCTGCACGGAACATCCGGCCCCCTGAACTTCCGGCCAGCCCGGAACTTCCGGCCTTCTTCGACATCGACCACCCCGGGCATGACAACTTTCTACTTAACCCGGAACCTGGCCCGGAACGTCCGGCCCCCGGAACCTCCGGCCCTGCCCAGAATTTCCGGCCCCCGGAAGCCAGCCCTACCTCACCTGTGCCAACTTTCGGCTTAGGCCGGACCCTGCCCGGAACCTCCGACGCCCGGAACTTCCAGCCTGGCCCAGAACTTCCGGCCCTGCCTGCGCGCAGCCACTTGGGCCGAGGCCCGTGTACTCTTTCGCCCCGTAGACTATATATACTCCTTCATCCCATACGTTTTAGGGTTAGCATTGGATTAGCTCATATTTGTGTGAGAGCCTTTGCTCATCCACTTGGATACTTCTCCTTGGAGTTCAGGACCTCTTCGGAGAAGATCCCCCAAGCGGATTCAAGACCCCTTTCTAGGGAAGACCATCAAGACCTCCGTGAGGAGAAGACCGGTGCCTTTGTATCCTTAACTTTGTTGATTGTGGATCATATGTATCTCTTTGTGTTCGGTGATCTAGCACTCGTGTGATTGATTCTCTGTCGGTTTCGTGATTCTCTCTCGTTCTCCCCGTGATTTCCCTTTTGTGCTTCCGTGTGTTCTTCGCGATTCTCCCATAGGATCCCTCCAAACGTGAAAGATCGACCACCTAGGGTTTTGCACTACATCATATGGTATCATGAGCCACGTTGATCACGTTTTTGGAGCCCCTACCCTTTGCTTTCTAGCCTGATTTTGTTGTTTTCGTCCTAATTCCGAAAATTCCCCACCAAAAATAGCCCCAAATTTTTTTGTGATTTGTTGGTGAGTTGAGATTTTGTTGGATTTGATCCATGGATTTGCTTTGTTTCGAGTGGATCTAGCTTCCCTGCCCTTCCTTCCTTCTAATTTCTTCTTTTTCCCCTCGGATTTGGGTTTTCCCCCAAGTTTTTCCGCCCAAATCCACGATCTCGAAGTCTCTGTTCTTGGCAGATTCCCGACCCTCGGAACTTCCGGCCTTGCCCGGAACTTCCGGCCCCTGGACCTTCCGTTCATTCCCGGAACTTCCGTCACCCGGACCTTCCGGCCATCCCCGAACCTTCTGGACCCCGGAACTTCCGTCTTGCCTGGAACTTCCGGCCTGGACAGAATGGTGGCACTTCTTCGACACTTTCGCTACTTCGGAAACTTCGATCACGATGCAGCGGCATCTTCGCCAACGTACTGAAGACCGTGCACTGCGTCCGCAACGACTTTCGCATCCATTTCAACCTTCAACCGAAGCAAGGACGATAACATCGACGACATCTTTGTCATACCTTGCAATTGCATTGATAACCCACATTGCCTCATTTCGCGTAGCTTACCCATCGAGACTAGCCATTGAGTATTGCAGGCAACGTGACTTGTGCACATTAGGGATCATACTCCATAAGCATACATACCATACCATAGTGGTGCATATCTTGGGATCCATTTGTGTGTCACAAAGTTGTCATAGCATACACATTTGCTATGTTGGTTCGTAAAGTTTTGCATAAGAAAAGAGCTCAAAGAGTGAAAGAGCCACCCAAGCTTTTAAGCAAAAGAGGAAAGGTAAGCAAAGAGATTATGAACAAGAACCATAGCATCATACTACATTATGATTGTCATATTGGATCATCTTGGATCATGGCACCGAAATACCATACATATAGCATACTTGGGATAGAGATAGTTGCAATTTCGCCTAGTAGGTTGTGCACAAGTTTGCGTGTCCGCCTATTGTGAAATTGTTCTAGCGTCTCTCTAGTATTGTGCAACAAGAGCATTTTCGTGGTTTCCACATTTTGGCTCACTTTTGGATTGCACAATCCCAGTTATCTATTTGCGCGTGTGTTTCTGTGTACCCATACTTGCTTGGTCTACTTGTTGCATTTGCAAATTTGTGAACCTTTTCCAACATTATTGAAGCTCACTTACTATTGCATCAAATTTTGTGCCACCATCCTAACCAAGCTCCACCATAAGCTTTTACTTGTGTAGGTGTGAGAACCGACAAGAATTGGTACCAACAGTGCTATTTCATTGTCCGCATTTGAGTGAATTTGATTCATCTTCAACATCGGTCAAGGTACATTTGGTACACGTTCTTTTCCTTCTACCACTTACATTTTGCTTGGTATGATGGATAGGCCAAGTTCTTCTACAAATCCACCTCTCATCTAGAACGGCGACGACATGTCATCATTCGTCACAAAGAGCCACCTCTTTGGTGCTCAAAGGGCGTTACACCAAGAGCAACAAGCTATGAGCGACCGCATCGACAACCTCACCACCGACTTGCGACACTCCGAGCAACGTACAAGAGACTACTTCGACGACAAGTTCGACTCTCACAAGCAAGAAAATGATGCAAGAATGGACGAGATCCGCGCCTTGATGAGGAACCGGCATCATTCCACTTCTTCCTCCTCAAGACGGAGCCGCTCGAGTCGACACTCCGATGACACCTTCTCCGGCTCAAGTACACCGTCTTCGACCATTCTTCGACGAGCCGCGCATCAAGACCGTCATGCACCTCGCAACCCGCTACATGACAAGCATTCACAAGAGCAAGAAGATGAGCAAGTCCCTCATCCTCAATCAAACCAAGTGGCTTTTGCTCAAGCTCAAGAACAGCAACGACTACGGCGCCAAGAAGAAGAACGGGCGCGTCTACACCAAGAAGAACAAGACGCCGAGGCTCAACGTCTTCCACAACAACAACGAGAAGCGCAAGCTCTTGAGGCGCAACGTGCCCTTCAAGAATCAAGTCGAGCCATCGCCAACCGCAATCCCGAAGGGCGCAATCCAGAGGAAGCTCTTCGAGAAGAAATCCAAGAGAGGAACTACCAACCGCGTGTGCAACGTCAAGCTCCACAAGCCCCTCCACAAGCTCGTCAAGCTCCTCTTCAACCTCAAGTTCAACAAGAGCAAGTTGATCATGGACTTCCTTCGCGCCAAGAGCAACATGAGGATGACTATCCTCCATGTCAAGGATGTCATCATCACCATCGCCAACAACACAATGAAGAGCAACGCTATGGCAAGCTCAAGTTCACAATGCCCAAGTTCAATGGAAGCAATGATCCGGAAGAGTACCTCTCATGGGCATTGAAGGTCGACAAAATCTTTCGTTTGCACAACTTTGAGGAAGAGAAGAAGATCGCTATGGCATCACTTGAGTTCCAAGACTATGTGCTCATATGGTGGGAACAAGTCCTTGAACTCCGCGAAGCAAGAGGTGAACCTCCAATCACCACTTGGGCTCAAATGAAGGATGTCATGCGGGCACGCTTTGTACCAACCTACTACAACCGCGATCTCTTCAAGAAGCTACAACTCCTCAAGCAAGGAACAAAGAGTGTTGAAGAATACTACAAGGAAATGGAGATAGCCATGATTCGAGCCAATGTCAAGGAAGATGATGAGCAAACAATGGCACGATTCTTGAATGGACTCAATCATCCCATCAAGAAGATCGCCGACTTCCAACCCTATTCCAACCTCATTGAGCTCGTACATCAAGCAACCAAGGCAGAACGTCAAGTGCAAGATGACTTCAAGTACGCCAAGTACTCATCCAAGCCTTACGGCTTCTCCAACAACCAAGCTTCAACGACTCCTTCAACATTTACATCAACCAAACCTTCTCAAAGCAACGACGACAAGTCAAGTTACAAGAAAACTTCGGCAAGTTCAAGTCGTCACCCTCCTACGACAAGCAACTTCAAACCGCGTGCTTCATCATCTACTCCAACCGATGAGACCGTCAAAACAAGCTCCTTCAAGTGTTTCACTTGCGGCGGCCGAGGCCACAAGGCCTACCAATGCACGAACAAGCGCACCATGATCCTCAACGACGATGGCACCTACGACTCAATGATTGAAGATGAAATGGAAGCTATTGAGCAAGTGGCCATGCACCGGCGCGTGAACGAGGATGAAGATGATCAAGTCTTTTGTGATGAGGATTCGAGCCCCGCTCTCGTTGTCTCCAAAGTCTTGACACTTCAACATCAACAAGAAGAAGACCAACGATGCCACATCTTCCACACTAAGGCCGGCATCAATGGAAGGTCCGTCAAGGTCAACATCGATGGAGGTAGTTGCCACAACTTGGAAAGTGAAGAACTATGCTCCAAACTTCAATTGGTCAAGAAGAAGCACCCGCACCCCTACAAGGTTCAATGGCTAAGTGACTCCAGCACTATATGAGTCGAGCATACGGTCCAAGTCTCTTTTGAAATAGGTGCTTATGAAGACACTTTGGAGTGTGTTGTGGTCCCAATGACCGTTTGCCACCTTCTTCTTGGTCGACCATGGCAATTCGACCGTGGTGTCATCCACAATGGGCGCACCAATCACTCTAGCTTCAAGATGAAAGGGAAGGAGTATGTGCTACGACCTATGTCTCCTAGTCAAGTGATAGCCGACAAACAAGCCACCCACCATGGAGAGAAGAGTGAGAAAGTTACCCACCCAAAAGTGAGTGAGAGCCACAAGCCAAATATGAGTGCCTCTTCGCCTAGAGAGAAAAACCTCATCCTATTTTCCACCAAAAGTGAGATAAGAGAAGTGTGTGAGAACCCATCGAGTGTGATGCACTTCGTCCTCGTGTGCAAAGATGGAGAGCCAAAAACTAACACCTCTCACGAGTTACCTTTAGTGTTTCAGTCTCTTTTGAAGGAATTCGAAGATGTCTTCCCCGATGAGCTACCTCCGGGTCTACCTCCACTACGAGGCATTGAGCATCGAATCGACCTCATCCCCGGAGCGCCACTTCCAAACAAAGCCCCATACCGTGTCAATCCCGAAGAAACCAAGGAGATTCAACGACAAGTACAACAACTCATCGACAACGGTCAGGTACGTGAAAGCTTAAGCCCATGTGCCATTCCCGTTATACTAGTACCTAAACCCGATGGCAGTTTTCGCTTGTGTTCCGATTGTAGTCCCATAAACGCCATTACCGTTCGTTATAGGCATCCCATTCCTCGTTTAGATGATATGCTTGATGAACTTAGCGGAGCCAACTTTTTCTCCAAATTTGACCTTAAAAGTGGCTATTATCAAATCCGCATAAAAGAAGGTGATGAATGGAAAACCGCTTTCAAAACAAAATTTGGCTTATATGAGTGGTTAGTGATGCCTATGGGTTTGTCGGAAGCACCCGGAACTTTCGTGCGTCTTATGCATCATGTGCTTAGACCTTACATTGGAGTCTTCGTTGTGGTTTACTTTGATGATATCCTTGTGTTTAGCAAAACCATGAAAGAGCATATTAATCATGTTAAATCTGTGTTGCAAACTCTTCGCAAGGAACGCCTTTATGCAAACTTGAAAAAATGCACTTTTCGCGTTGACAAAGTGGTTTTCTTGGGTTTTGTTGTCTCTTCCAAGGGTGTCCATGTTGATGAAACTAAGATTCAAGCAATTAAAACTTGGCCCCAACCCACCAATTTGCAACAAGTGAGAAGTTTTCTTGGTCTTGCAGGATTTTATCGCCGCTTTGTGAAAAACTTTAGCACAATTGCCGCTCCTTTACATGCTTTGAGTAAGAAGAATGCTCCTTTTGTTTGGGGATCTTTGCAATCCACCGCTTTTGATGAGCTCAAGTCTTTGCTTACTCATGCTCCGATTCTTGCTTTGCCCAATTTTGACAAAACTTTTGAGGTTCATTGTGATGCAAGTGGTACCGGAATTGGTGGAGTTTTGATGCAAGAAAAACGAGCCATTGCTTATTTTAGTGAAAAACTCTCCGGTGCTCAACTTAATTATCCCATCTATGACAAAGAATTGTATGCTTTAGTGCGTGTGCTACATGTTTGGGAACATTATCTAAGACCTCCTAAGTTTGTCATCCATACCGATCATGAAACACTTAAGTACCTAAAAGGTCAAACTAAGTTGAACAAGCGTCATGCCAAATGGAGTGAATTTATTGAATCTTTCCCCTATGTGATCAAGTACATTAAGGGTAAGGAAAATGTAGTTGCCGATGCACTTTCACGCATATGCATGCTTGTCACTAAACTTGAGTTGAATGTTAATGGTTTTGAGCATATAAAATACTTGTATGAGCATGATCCTTCTTTTGCTACTCCTTACGCTAAGTGTTTGACAGACACGTCTTGGGAACGATACTACATAAAGGATGATTATCTCATGAGAGCTAACAAACTTTGCATTCCCGAGTCTTCTCTTCGTTTGCTCCTTTTGCAAGAGGCTCATGGAGGCGGACTTATGGGACACTTTGGACGTGACAAGACTTTCACCACGCTCTCCAAGAACTACTTTTGGCCCAAGATGTTTCGTGATGTCTCACGCTTCACCAACCGTTGCTCCACATGTTGCAAAGCTAAGTCTAAAGCTCAATCCCATGGTCTTTACATGCCCCTTCCCATTCCTTACCAACCTTGGGAAGACATTAGCATGGATTTTGTACTTGGTTTGCCTAGAACTCAAAATGGCAAGGATTCCGTCTTTGTTCTTGTGGATAGATTTTCTAAGATGGCACATTTCATTCCATGCAACAAGATAGACGATGCTTCACATATTGCAAATCTCTTTTGTAGGGAAATCTTGCGACTTCATGGAGTACCAAAGACAATTGTCTCGGACCGCGACGTCAAGTTCTTGAGTTACTTTTGGAAGACCCTATGCGGCAAGCTCGGCATCAAGCTATTATTCTCTTCGGCATACCATCCTCAAACCGACGGCCAAACGGAGGTGACGAACCGGACACTATCCACTCTACTTCGCGTGTTGATCAAGAAGAACATCAAGGAGTGGGAGGCGTGTCTACCCATCGCCGAGTACGCCTAAAACCGTGCAAGACATTCGACTACCGGCAAGTCCCCCTTCGAGGTCGTCTACGGCTTCAACCCGTTGTCACCATTGGACATTCTACCTCTTCCTCTACAAGAGCGCACCAACATGGATGCGAGTGCATGGGCAAGCTACATCAAGAAGATGCATGAGGACACAAGACACACCATCGAGCGCCAAGTACAACGACTCGCCTCCAAGCTCAATGTCAACAAGCAACCCAAGACATTCAACATTGGAGACCTCGTGTGGCTACACCTTCGCAAGGAACGCTTCCCCAACGAACGCAAGTCCAAGATTCTCCCTCGAGCCGACGGACCCTTCAAGGTGCTAGCACGCTGCAATGACAATGCCTACAAGATTGAACTCCCACGAGACAAGTACACCATGAGCGACATCTTCAACGTCAAAGACCTCTCGCCTTTCCATGGTGATGAAGATCTTTCCCAAGGGAGGGGAGATGATGCGGAGCATCCTTCCATCATCCCCATGGACGCATCTACATCTCCTTCAACACCACGTGGACCCATGACTCGAGCCCGCTCTAAGGCCATCAAAGATAAGGTGAACTCGCTCCTCTCCGAAATCCCTCTTTCTACTCAAGAGACATGGCTACTACCTCAGACGGAAACTCTGTGTGTGATCAGATACAACGCCGAAGAAGAAGCAACAGGCGTCAACTCTCTGCTCAGCCCGGAACCTGCACGGAACTTCCGGCCCCCAGAACTTCCGGCCAGCCCGGAACTTCCGGCCTCCTTCGACATCGACCACCCCGGGCATGACAACTTTCTGCTTAACCCGGAACCTGCCCGGAACCTGGCCCGGAACTTCCGGCCCCCGGAACCTCCGGCCCTGCCCGGAACTTCCAGCCCCCGGAAGCCAGCCCTACCTCACCTGTGCCAACTTTCGGCTTAGGCCGGACCCTGCCCGGAACCTCCAGCGCCCGGAACTTCTGGCCTGGCCCGGAACTTCCGGCCCTGCCTGCGCGCAGCCACTTGGGCCGAGGCTCATGTACCCTTTCGCCCCGTAGACTATATATACTCCTTCATCCCGTACGTTTTAGGGTTAGCATTGGATTAGCTCATATTTGTGTGAGAGCCTTTGCTCATCCACTTGGATACTTCTCCTCGGAGTTTAGGACCTCTTCGGAGAAGATCCCCCAAGCGGATCCAAGACCCCTTTCTAGGGAAGACCATCAAGACCTCCGTGAGGAGAAGACCAGTGCCTTTGTATCCTTACCTTTGTTGATTGTGGATCATATGTATCTCTTTGTGTTCGGTGATCTAGCACTCGTGTGATTGATTCTCTGTCGATTTCTTGATTCTCTCTCGTTCTCCCCGTGATTTCCCCTTTGTGCTTCCGTGTGTTCTTCGTGATTCTCCCGTAGGATCCCTCCAAATGTGAAAGATCGACCACCTAGGGTTTTGCCCTACATCATTTTGTTTAGATTAAAGTTCGCCATAGCTGCAACTTCGCATACTTCGTTTGTGTTCAACAACCAGACAAAGGCGTCATAGAACCCCACCTTCATTAATAAAGCTTTCCTCTATTATCCGCAATATCCAGATTGCAATCTTAGTTTCTTGCTTGTTCTTCGTTTTCTTGCAGGAAATAGACCATCATGATCAGGTTGATCATGCTCCGGCATGGTCAATAACCTCTCGGAGTTGGTTTAGCGATTGCTAAGGCGCGACGTCCTCGCACGTTCGTAGTCGGATTGTCAAAGTCGACTTCCACTAAAACGATAGCCACCATCTCATCGAAAGACGGGACACCTTTGCCTCTATCAAGTGGTATCAGATTTCCAGGTTGCTCGGTGAGATTTTACAGTTTTTCTAGTTTAGATCGAGTTTGTTCTTCATACCTATAGTGCACGAAAAAGCCACAAAAAAATTAGGGTTAGTTCATCATATCCGAACCAGTCTGAGCCATTGCATAATCTTTTCTGTATTTGCGTTGTTGAATTTGTTGTTGCATCATTGTGTCTAGTTGCTGGTCTTAGTGTCTAGTCTTTTAGAGTTTCAAGTTCTGGTCATAAGTTGTCACGCCGCCGTCGAACCATCATCATCGCCTCTACCATCTACCACCACCGCTTATCCACCACCACTCTGAATCTGTATCCATATACCACCACCGATCTGTATCCATATACCACCACCGATCCGTATCCATATACCACCACCGATGCCATATCCTACCACCATATTTCCACCACCAATCCGAGTTCTTGTCATATTAGGTTTGTTTTCGAGATCCATCTAGTTTCCGATTCGTGTTTCCTTGCCTGAGTAGGTTTCGGAGAAAAAAAAGTCTAGAGACCCCCGGCCAGTTTTTAGGCCAAAATTTCAGCCACCGAAAATATTTTCTCCCTGTCCTATTTTTAGGTCCCAGGGAGTGTTTTGAGACACCCGCCATCATAGTGATTTTTTGTCGCACTTTTTCATCGTCGCTGCCCTAATTTCTGAAAAAATCAAAAAAAATTCATGCCCATCCTGTCAGTTTGACCTGGGAAGAGTTTTGAGACACTTGCCATTATAGTGATTTTTCGCAAAAAAAAAGAAAAAAAAGAGAGCAAAAAAATCCAGAGTGTGCTTTTCCCTTGTTTACATGCAGCACCGTGATTTTGTTAGTGTTCTAGGCTCGCGTCTCTAGCACGGTCTAGCCTAGTACCAGCACAGTACCGTCATTGAGCGTTTATTCAACTCTGCATCTCTAAATTGATTATTGCTGATCCTTTTTGCTACCATATTATAAGCCTTCCCAGCTCCACATACATCTACGTCATGCGTTTGACTCTCCCTGGTAATCGCTCTATCCAAGCTTTGAGAGTTTTGACTACAACGGTTGCCGATCATCACCTGCTGCTGGGTAAGAACTGGTAAGAATTTGCGATTTGCTTGACGGATTTGTGACACTCCACCACCACCATATTCCAGTAGTCTGTAGAATCATATTCTTGTATGTTTCTATTGCTGCTAACTATGGCAGGAACACAAGTCGACAAGATTGACTGGGAGAACATAACGAACAAGGAGCTTCATGATAAGTTTCATCAAATATTGGGTCAACAGGTGGAAGATGTGATGGCCAGCTTTGGAAAGGCATTGGAGAGGATGGATGACATTGAGAAGACAATTGACACCAAGTTGGACGCCAAGTTGGAAAGGCATTGGAGAGGATGGATGGCATTGGAGAGGATGGATGACATTGGAGAGGATGGTACATCGCGTATGTGTGTTGATTGTAGAGGCATTGATACTATTACTATTCATTATTGTCATCCTATTCCTAGGCTAGATGATATGCTTGATGAATTAAGTGGCTCTACAATATTCTCCAAAGTTTATTTGTGTAGTGGATACCATCAAATTTGTATGAAATTGGGGGATGAATGGGAAACAACATTTAAAATTTAGTTTGGATTATATGAGTGGTTAGTCATGCCTTTTGGGTTAACTAATGCACCTAGTACTTTCATGAGATTAATGAACAAAGTTTTACGTGCTTTCATTGGACGATTTGTGGAAGTTTACTTTGATGACATATTGATTTATAGCAGATCTTTGGAGGAACATTTGGAACATTTACGTGCTGTTTTTATTGCTCTATGTGATGCACATTTGTTTGGTAACCTTGGGAAGTGCACCTTCTGCACCGACCGAGTGTCTTTTCTTGGCTATGTTGTTACTCCACAGGGGATTGAAGTTGATAAAGCCAAGATTGAATCTATTGAGAGTTGGCCGCAGCCCAAAACGGTCACACAAGTGAGGAGTTTTCTTGGCCTTTTTTGGGGTACCGCACAGGAAAAAGCTTTCACGGTGTTGAAAGATAAGTTCACACATGCTCCTTTACTCCAACTTCCTAATTTTAATAAGACATTTGAGCTTGAATGTGATGCTAGTGGAATTGGATTAGGAGGTGCGTTATTACAAGATGGCAAACCTTTTGCATAGTTTTCTGAAAAATTGAGTGGGCCTAGTCTGAATTATTCTACTTATGATAAAGAATTATATGCTCTTGTTCGAACTTTAGAAACATGGCAACATTATTTATGGACCAAAGAATTTGTTATACATTCTGATCATGAATCTTTGAAACATATTAGAAGTCAAGCTAAACTGAATCGTATACATGCTAAATGGGTTTAATTCATTGAGAATTTCCCTTATGTCATTAAACACAAGAAGGGTAAACAAAATGTTATTGCTGATGCATTGTCTCGTTGCTATACTATGCTTTCACAACTTGACTTCAAAATAATATTTGGTTTGGAGACCATCAAAGATCAATACTTGCATGATGCTGATTTTAAAGATGTATTGCAGAATTGTAAAGAAGGAAGAACATGGAACAAGTTCATCATTAATGATGGATTTGTGTTCCGTGCTAACAAGCTATGCATTCCAGCTAGCTCCGTTCGTCTTTTGTTGTTGCAGGAGGCGCATGGAGGAGGACTAATGGGACACTTTGGCGTGAAGAAGACGGAGGACGTACTTGCTACACATTTCTTTTGCCCAAAGATGAGACGGGATGTTGAGCGCTTTGTTGCTCACTGCACTACATGTCAAAAAGCTAAGTCACGACTCAATCCTCATGGTTTATATATGCCTTTGCCTGTACCTAGTGTTCCTTGGGAGGATATATCTATGGACTTTGTTTTAGGTTTACCTCGAACAAAGAAGGGGAGGGATAGCATATTTGTTATCGTGGATAGATTCTCGAAAATGGCACACTTTATACCATGTCATAAAAGCGATGATGCTGTTATTATTGCTGATTTGTTCTTTCATGAAATTATTCGCTTGCATGGTGTGCCAAATACTATTGTTTCAGATCATGATACTAAATTTCTTAGACACTTTTGGAGATGTTTATGGGCTAAGTTGGGGACTAAACTGCTTTTTAGTACTACTTGTCACCCCCAAACTGATGGACAAACTGAAGTAGTCAATAGTACATTGTCTACTATGCTTAGGGCTGTTTTGAAGAATAATAAGAAAATGTGGGAAGAATGCTTGCCTCATATTGAATTTTCTTATAATCGTTCATTGCATTCTACTACTAAGATGTGCCCTTTTCAAATTGTGTATGGTTTCCTACCTCGTGCACCTATTGTTTTGTTGCCTCTTCCATCTTCGGAGAAGGTTAATTTTGATATTCCCTTCGTAAACTAATATAAGAGCGTTTAGAATACTAAAGTAGTGATCTAAATACTCTTATATTAGTTTACAAAGGGAGTACTAAACAACATGCTGAATTGATTTTAAAAATGCATGAGTTAACTAAGGAAAACATTGAGCGTATGAATGCTAAATATAAACTTGCTGTAGATAAGGGTAGAAAACATGTTGTGTTACCAGGAGATCTTGTTTGGTTACATTTGCGTAAGGATAGATTTCCTGATTTTTGCAAATCAAAGCAAATGCCACGTGCTGATGGTCCTTTTAAGGTGTTAGAGAAAATAAATGATAATGCATATAAACTTGAGCTGCCTGCAGATTTTGGGGTTAGTCCCACTTTTAACATTGCAGATTTCAAGCCTTATTTGAGTGAGGAAGATGAGCTTCCATCGAGGACGACTTCATTTCAAGAAGGGGATGATGATGAGGAAATCAATACCATTGTTACACCCACAACCCCTGCTGCTATACATACTGGACCAATTACTAGAGCTCGCGCACGCCAATTAAATTACCAGGTACTTTCGTTTCTTGGTAATGATTCTAATGTTCATGAGAATATGATGCTGCCTAAATTGGATACATTTGTTTTGCTTACAAATGAAGGGCCTAGCTTGGAGAAGGATGAACATTGGAGCAAGAACAAGCATGGAGATGATGGCATGCGCAAGGGAAACAAGAACAGAGTTACAAGTGATGATTTCAGGATGTTCAAGCCACCATAATGAGTGCATGAAGCCTTGGACGAAATATACAAGATGCTACTTCATAACTTTCGTCCAGAGGCTATTCTAGGTGATACATCACCTTATTATTGGGCCAGGCCCACGTATTTTCGAAATACTTGAGTATAGGCTGTTTTTAGAGTCCATATGTGTGAGGAAACAAGAGATAGGGTTGGTTTGGGACCCTTAGGGTGTCGTTTAGACTTTGGGTTTTGTTTAGATTAAAGTCTGTCATAGCTGCAACTTCGCGTACTTCGTTTGTGTTCAACGACCAGACAAAGGCATCACAGAACCACACCTTCATTAATAAAACTTTCCTCTGTTATTCGCAATATCCAGATTGCAATCTTAGTTTCTTGCTTGTTCTTTGTTTGCTTGCAGGAAATAGACCCTCGTCGTTAGGTTGATCGTGCTCCAGCGTGGTCAATAACCTCTCGAAGTTGGTTTAGCGATTGCTAAGGCGTGACGTCCTCGCACGTTCGTAGTCGGATCATCAAAGTCAATGATGTGGAGCATCCCATGTTCATCCCCATGTACACTCCGACTACTCTCCAAGCCCCAAGAGGACATATGACGAGACCTCGAACATACGCCATTGGACACAAGGTGAATTCACTCCTCTTCGAACCGTGACTTTCCGCATGTGAGACATGGCTACTACCTCATTCATGGACCTTGCATACACTCAGGTACAACCAAGATGACCATGGAGAATCCAAGGACCAAGGCCAAGCATGGAAGAGAAGACGGAAGAAAGGAGAAGAAGAAGACGGAGCGGCTGCTAGAGCCAGGCCGGATATCCGGACCGCCGCCCGGATCATCTGGGCTCAGCCGGATCATCCGGATCCCCCCCGGATTGTTCGGGTAACTGCGCTGAAGACACCCGAAGGCTTCCACCGAAGCCGGATCATCCGGACCCCCGACGCCCGGATCATCCGGGACCCCGTCCGGATCATCCGGCCTTGCCTGCGCGCATGACTTGGGATGAGGCCCGTGTGCCCATTCGCCCCTCACTTACCCCATAGTGGCTTAGCACTATAAATAGACCTCGTCCTCCCCATTTTGAGGGTTAGCATTGGTTTAGATCATCTGAGATAGAGCTTTGCTCATCCATACGGATCTCCTCCTCGTGAGAGACCGCGGCCTCTTCGGAAAAGATCCACCATGGATTCACGACCCCTTTATGGGAAGATCCCTCATGGATTCAAGACCTTCTCTCGGAGATGAACTACCGCCACTTGTATCATCCTTTGTTGGATTTGGACCGTGAATCTCTTTGTGTTCCTTGGATCTAGCACATGTGTGATCATATTCGTGTTGGTTGAGTGTTTCTCTCGTTTCCCCCCGTGATTTCCCTCGTGTTCTTTTGCGCGTTCTTCGTGTTCCTCATAGGGATCCTCTCCAAACGTGAAAGATCGGCCCCTAGGGTTCTGCCCTACATCATGTTGGTATCATGTGCCAAGTTGATCACATTTTTTGAGCCCCTACCCTTTGTTTTCTAGCTTGATTTTGTTGATTTCGTCCTAAATCCGAAAATCCCCACCAAAAATAGCCCCCAATTT
The DNA here is from genome assembly GCF_002162155.2 of Triticum dicoccoides. Taxonomy (NCBI): domain Eukaryota; kingdom Viridiplantae; phylum Streptophyta; class Magnoliopsida; order Poales; family Poaceae; genus Triticum; species Triticum dicoccoides. Next base: position 355,572,329 of record NC_041383.1, read on the forward strand.
TTTTGTGATTTGTTGGTTTTGATGATGTTTTGTTGATTTTGATCCGTGGATTTGCCTGGTTTCAAGTGATCTAGCATCTCCCAAAGTTTCCCCACCTTCCATCCACAAAATCCATCAAATTTTGCACCGAAAATCATCCATTTCCGCCAAAAAAATCGTCCCCGAGAGGAAATCCTGAGCAGTTTGACCTGCCCGGATCATCCGGACCTTCTCCCGGATCATCCGAACACCTCCCGAATTAGATGGACCCTCTCCCGGACGTCCGGATAACCCACGCGCCCGAATTCCCGAACCGGAGCTGACGAACCCGGATCATCCGGAAGTACTCCCGGATCATCCGGACCAAGCCCGGATCATCCCGACCTCCTCCCGGATGTCTGGTTAACCCTAAAACTGACTCGGCTGAAATCTTGTTTCGGCCATAACTAATTCATCCGGAGTCCGTTTTTGACGTTCTTTAGCTCGTTTTGAAGCTATTGACATCCCCCATCCCACAAAAATACCATCAACATCATTTAACTCCATCAAATATTTGGAACTTCGGCATCTTTGCCTAGGGCCACCAACACATCATCCGCATTACAACCACCGACTTCCGCAACCTAACCCATTTTGTTCACCATAGCATTAGTGGTTGATTGAGTAGTGATTCGAGTCTCCTAAGGTGTTTCGGCTACTTCGGGACAGTTGCTTCTTCTTCAACCACCACCACCACCTCCACATAGACGTGCCCACCATACACTTCCGCCACCCAAACTTAACCCAATTGTTGTTTGAGCTTTTTTGAGTTGTGGCTTGTGTCTCCTAAGGTGTTTCGGCTACTTAGGGACGACAACTTCAATTCCAACACGTGTGTAGCCCATCATTCCACTTCCGCATTGCCAAGTGCAAACCACCACCGCTTTCCGCTACAACCACTTGGCATTTGCCTTTGGAGATTTTGAGTTTGCGGTTTTTTCATTTCCTAGGGTGTTTCGGCTAACTACGAATGGGTCGACATCGGCAACACTGCCTCTCATCATCGCCAAGGACGGTAACCTCGATGACATCATTGTATATTCCCCTTGCAATTGCATTGATAACCCCTAGCCCATTTGCGTTACGTGCCTATCGAGACTAGCCATTTTAGTATTGCCGGCAATGTTACTTGTGCACATTAGTGACCGTCCCTTCCATTGCATACATACCATATCATATTGGTATCCTCTTGCTATCATATCATCTCTTGTGTCACAAGTTTGTTCCCGCATATATACAATTGCTATCTTGGTTTGTGCATTGTGCAAAAGTGGTCATACAAAAAAAAGAAATAAAGCTTTTAAGCAAAAGAAAGAGAGCAAAGAAGCTTGCAAGCAAGTGCCATAGCATCATACCACATTGCATATAAGATTGTCATATCGGATCATCTTGGATCATCTTGAGAGACACACCGGGAACCATACATACATAGCATACTTGGGATAGAAGTCCATATATTTTGCATCTTATAGGTTGTGCACAAGTTTCGTATCCGCCTATAGAGCAATCGTGCTAGCGTCTCTCTTGAGTTGTGCAACACGAGTGTTTTCCGTGGATTCCACATTTTGTGCTCATTCCTTGGTTGCACGACCCCATTTATCTATCCATGTGTGTGTTTCCGTGTGCCACATATTGCTATTGGTCTACTTGTTTCGCTTGCGAATTTGTGAATCTCTTTCAACATTATTGACTCTTGCTAACATTTTGCATTAAATTTTTGTGCCACTATCCTCACCGAACTCCACCATAAGCTTTACTTGTGTAGGTGTGAGAACCGAGAAGAATTGGTACCAATTGTGCTATTTCCTTGTTACACATTTGAGTGATCATTGATCCATCTTCAACATTGGTCAAGGTACATTTGGTATAGTTCTTCTCTTTCTCCCACTCATATTTGCTCGACTCTTGTGATGGGTAGGCAAGGCATTTCCTCTCCGGTCTATGACAACAACGACAGCGTGAACAACTATATCTCCAAAGCGTCCATCTTCAATCTACAACGACAAATGCAAGGCGCATCATCTAGATTGCGAGAGCGCATCTAGAACATCTCCATCGACATTCGTCACTCCGAAGCAAGGAAAAGGGACTACATCGACAAGAAGCTTTGCACACAAAAAGAGGAGCAAGATGCAAGGATGGAGGAGATTAGAGCCTTGATCAAGTCTTATTCCCCTTCATCATCTTCAAGGTGCCGACATTCAAGCCACAAGTCTTCGGAGCGCGAAAAAGATGCAAGTGCAAATCGTCCTCGCCCACATCTACATGGCGACCACCGTCACGTTCGTGATCCACATCATCATGAGGGGCAAGTCACCTCCAGGCAACATGTGCACGACGACGACGAACGACATCTACTACGAGCTCAAGCACGACAACGACACCATCATCATGAAGATGATCCACAAGCGCAAATGCACAAGTCCAAGCTTCATGAGCACAAAAGAAGACCGCGAGACGACCACCGCCAAGACGGTGCTATGGCTACAACAACCACTTCAGCATCTTCGCCAAGTTCTATCAAGGCATCTTCGCCTTTGGACGTACGACATCTTCGCCTACTTCCCATGAGTACGCCTACAATGACTTCATCAAGTCCAAGGCGGCCACCTACAAGCGAGGGCGACACTTCCATCTTCGGAAGCCCCTCAAGGAAGATAGCCGAGCATGGGAAATTCCCTTCGGTCATGAAGACGAGCTAGGAGGTGCCACATCATATGGGCCTCCAACACTAAGATGGTGACAAGACGGTCGAGCAAGGGCCATCCCCTTTGACTACGGCGATGAGCGCAAACCACTTCAACAACATGAAGATGGCGCCCATATTGGACTCATACTCCGAGTCAAGCTACGCGACCGCACGTGGAGACATTTGCACCTACATCTCTCCGACACCCACATATGTCGAGATGCCCCATTTGCCATGTGAGGAGAGCCACCACCCCTTGAGTGAGATGAGTGACTCCACCATACGTGACATTGAGAGCATTTACTATGAGAGGATGAGTGTGACCACCACTAGCCCCACACATGAGAGCATGCCACACATCCTATGTGAGGTTGAGCGCCATTAGTGACTCCACCAACCATATGAGTGAGGGCATCCTTGAGGGAGTGAGTGAGCCACAACACTTAGCGAGTGAGGTAGTTGACACGGCATGTGAGGCCACTATGATTTCTAATGACTTAAAGTCTACTCCTAGTGTGTTTTCTTCTTTGGTGCTAGGTCTCCTACATGATGACATGCCTACCCTCGACGAGTCCATCCCTCCAATGGGAAAACCGATGGCCATGGTGGACGATGATGCACCCCCCACATGGTTCCATCAAGATGAAGATGACAATGAGTGGATCTTCAACACCTCACCTACAACACATGAGCGATGCTCCAAAGGTAACATAGGTGATGGAGCTTCTCTTGTCCCACTAGCAGAATATCTTACCAATGATTGCTTGCATGATGTTGACACACCTATTCCCATGCTTCATGCTAGTGCGACTTCCTCATGTCATGACTTACCTATTTATGATGGATACGATGATGAGCATGTTGAGTTGCCTAGTTGTGATGCTATGCTCCATAAGATATCATGTGAAAATTCTTTTGGTCACATCATGTTTGACAATCCTTTGAACTTGTCATATGCTATGAGTGAGATCTCCCATATTGCATCATTACAATCTCAACATAGTAACTATGCATGTCCCATTAAAATCAATCCCATTTGCACTTATGGCATAGATAACGAGATGATGGTCATTGGCTTTTGTTTTTCATGTGATGATATTGCCATGCTTCCTTTACATGATTTGTGCAATTCATCTACTATGCCATGCCATGATCACATTGTTCCATATATGAATTGTTTTGGATGTTGTCAATATTCTCAATGTGATGTTTCAATTAATGCTCATGAGGAGACCCCCATAGTGTCGTCATACTTATTAGGAGATTTTGATGCATTCCATACTTTGCACAATTTCCATGATTGCGTGCACCATATGCATTCCATGAATAACAATGCTCTAGATATTCCTCACGATGCATTACATCCTTTGAGTCTCCATTATGAAATACATAACAACAAACCCATCATGATGGATGACATGTTTCTATATCATGCATCTCATTTATTTGAGCATTGGATATTTTGTGCTAACCGACACATGAACGTGCGCATCATGATGGATGATGTGTACATATACCGTGCACACACAATTTTTCCTTTGCATTTGTTTTGTGTAGGTACTCACGTATACTCGTCAACCTCTCAATCCCAAGAGTTGATGAAACGAGCTCTCGAGAGCAACGACGGTTTGAGATTCCGTGGACTATCCTTACCACCGTTCCCTTCGTGCAAGGACTACGCGCATATCTTCTACTTGTCTCTCACATGGCTATGGGCTATTTACCACTTGTCACCTTATGCCCATACTATCGTGTTCATTTTGCATGTTATGCCTCTTTACATGATGTTGCCATGCAATTGTGACCCTTGCTTGCATCTACCCTTGATTCACCATTATGCTATTTCTATGTGTATTTGCATGCTTGGTGGAGATACTTATTGCTATTGCCATGTTTACCATGTGCCACATGCTATTATTGATTTTTGTGTTGGGGAGTCATGATGCCCCATTGCTATTTACATATGGCCTCTCGCCAATATATTGATGATATTTTTCTCATATCTTGCTTATATGCTTGTGATATGTCATGTCCATTATTCATGCCCACTATTTGCACACATGACATGCTTGCCATGATTCCCTCTAGTATGTTGCATCTTCGCACTACTAGCTTGCTTGACTTGATCGCTATGAGTGCTTGCTATGTTGCATCACCCATGTTCCACTCTTACAAATTTTCTTGGGTTGATGACATATATGTTCATGCCTCTCACTTGATTTGTCTTGAGCATTGTCTCTTGTCTCCACTAGTTGCATATCCCATATCACCTTGTATTGAGTGCCGACTTGCTATGCTTATTGATCTTGGAGACTTGGACACTTTACTTGTGATGCATACTTATTTGATTGAGCCTCTTGTATTTGGTTGCTCTTACATCATATGCCTCCATAATATGAAATGCTCCCTTGTACTTTCTTACGATGAGCATGATGCATACACTTGTTGGGTATATTGCCACACGAATGATATGTTTTGCACTTCCGCTAACCTCATTTGTTTTTCTAAGTGTTTGTCATGTTCTTTCGTTTTGACCGATTCACAAGGCATTACCGTCATGAGACACATTGGCTATTTGAAGGCAAACATGATGCGCAACACCAATATTTTCGACATCCTCATAAAGGTGAACTCCTTCCCTTTGAGCCATCCTCAAGTACGCATATTGGATGGGTCACTCTTTCATTGTTGTTTCCTTCTTGTTGTCTACATGATACATCTCGTGAACGGAGGAGGGACATTGGAGATTGGCTCCATAGATCTTCACATTGAGGAGCGCTCGCACATATTGGATGCATCTTCGGAATTCCACTCATGCCACGACATCGAGCATTGGTACACCAACACCTCCATATTTATTGATTGTGCTCATGCATGTCATGCTCGATGGACATTTCATACTCACCACAAGTTTGCACCGTATGCATGGGTTGACTCACATTATGCTTGTCTTGTTGCATATGTTTCCATGTCATCCATGATATATGATCTTGTGCATTTCCTTAGCAAATTTGTTGTGATCTACCTTGATGGCATATTCATACATCACGATCATATTACCCACCATCAATTGCATGATACCATACACATATTTAGCATCCATTGCCATATTCATGCTATTGATGAACCGTCTCTCTATGACATCATTTTGCACAATGGTAGAATTTGTCGCTTTGTGCACCATGCTATTTACCCCATGAATGCTTTACGAATCATTTTAAATCTTTTGGATAAGCATCACGTGCCTTGCCATGCACAATCTTGCCGCACAGACTCTTACTTACTTCATGGACACTTTGTGTGCGCTAACCATTGTATTTCCAAGTGTACTTTGTCTTTCCTCATTTTGCATGTACCACATACCGGAGACACCTTGGAGTACTTGGATTGCGCAATGCCTTCATCTACGTCCAACTACGAGTCCGTCCACGACTACCATTTCCATGGTCATGAGGATCATGATCCGAGGTCGGATCTTTCCCAAGGGGGGGGGGGAGATGATGCTGAGCATCCCACGTCCATCCCCATGTACACTTAGACTACTCTCCAAGCCCCAACAGGACATATGACGAGACCTCGAACATACGCCATTGGACACAAGGTGAATTCACTCCTCTTCAAACCGTCACTTTTCGCATGTGAGACATGGCTACTACCTCATGCATGGACCTTGCATACACTCAGGTACAACCAAGATGACCATGGAGAATCCAAGGACCAAGGCCAAGCATGGAAGAGAAGACGGAAGAAAGGAGAAGAAGAAGACGGAGCGGCTGCTGGAGCCAGGACGGACATCCGGACCGCCGCCCGGATCATCCAGATCCTCCCCCGGATCGTCCGGGTAACTGCGATGAAGACACCCGAAGGCTTCCACCAAAGCCGGATCATCCGGAACTCCATCCGGATCATCCGGACACCCGACGCCCGGATGATCCGGGACCCCGTCCTGATCATCCGGCCTTGCCTGCGCGCATGACTTGGGCCGAGGCCCGTGTACCCCTTCGCCCCTCACTTACCCCTTTGTGGCTTAGCACTATAAATAGACCTCCTCCTCCCCATTTTGAGGGTTAGCATTGGTTTAGCTCATTTGAGATAGAGCTTTGCTCATCCATACAGATATCCTCCTCGTGAGAGACCGTGGCCTCTTCGGAGAAGATCCACCATGGATTCAAGACCCCTTTATGGGAAGATCCCTCGTGGATTCAAGACCTCCTCTCGAATATGAGCTACCGCCACTTGTAGCGTCCTTTGTTCGATTTGGACCATGAATCTCTTTGTGTTCCTTGGATCTAGCACATGTGTGATCATATTCGTGTTGGTTGAGTGTTTCTCTTGTTTTCCCCCGCGATTTCCCTCGTGTTCTTCCGCGCGTTCTTCGTGTTCCTCGTAGGGATCCTCTCCAAACGTGAAAGATCGGCCCCTAGGGTTCCACCCTACATCAGTCGACTTCCACTAAAATGATAGCCACCATCTCATCGAAAGACAGGACACCTTTGCTTCTATCAAATTGCCATGTCCATGCTCTCGATAAACCATCACATTATGACATCATTTTGCACAATGGTTGTCATGATAACATTCACAACACCTTTGTGTGCCCAATGAATGAATTTTCTCTCATGAATTCTTTACATGTCATTTTACATCATTTGGATAAGCATCTCGTGCATTTTCATGAACAATTCCTTTGGACAACCTCATGCTTACTTGATGGACACTTTGTGTGTGCTAACCATTGTATTTACGAGTGACGTTTGTGTCTGATCTTCTTGCACAAATACCACTCCGGTGACACCTTGGAGTACTTGGATTGTGCCATGTCTTCAACTACGTCCAACCACAAGTTCGTCCACGACAATCGTTTCCATGGTGATGAGGTTTTTGATCCGAGGTCGGATCTTTCCGAAGCGAGGGGAGATGATGCGGAGCATCCGAGGATCATTCCCATGTACACTATGACTACTCTCCAAGCCCCAAGTGGACATATGACGAGACCTCAAACATACGCCATTGGACACAAGGTGAACCCGCTCCTAAATGCTTCTCTTTTCCATTCATGCGAGACATGGTTGCTACCTAATGCAAGGACATTACACATGCCTAGGTACCAAGGAGACCCTCTCGGAGATGCTCGGAATGATGGACAAGTCCCTAAGTACAAGGATGAAGGAGCACGACGAGAGGAACCGGAGAAAGGCTACAGGACCCGGACATCTGGCCCGTGAAGATGTCAACAATAGCAGCAGCCCAGCAACCGAAGTGCTATAGGGCCCGGACATCCGGCCCCTCCCGCAAGCCCGGACATCCGGCCACACCCATGAAATCTGGCGCCCATCACAGAACGCACCCGAAGCTGAACCTCGTCAGCCCGGACATCCGGCCAGAGACCCGGACATCCGGCTCTTCCCGAGCCTCCGGACATCCGGCCCCCAGCCTGGACATCTGGACCCCACCTATCCAGAGAGCTCCGGGACTGGCCACTCCAGCCCGGAGATCCGGCCCGCTGGCCCAGACATCCGGCACCTCGCAAAGGCCCGGACATCCGGCCCAGCGCCCGGACATCCGGCCTCCTCTACCTGTGTGCAGTGCATCTGGGCCGAGGCCCATGTACCCCTTCACCCCTTAGACTATATATACTCCCCCTCCACCTATGTTTTAGGGTTAGCAAAGGATTAGATCATTTGAGATAGAGCTTTGCTCATCCATACGGATCTCCTCCTTGTGAGAGACTGCGGCCTCTTTGGAGAAGATCCACCATGGATTCAAGACCCCTTTATGGGAAGATCCCTCATTGATAGAGGCAAAGGTGTCCCTTCTTTCGATGAGATGGTGGCTATCATTTTGGTTGAAGTCGACTTTGACGATCCGACTACGAACGTGCGAGGACGTCGCGCCTTAACAATCGCTAAACCAACTCCGAGAGGTTATTAACCACGCCGGAGCACGATCAGCCTGACCACGAGGGTCTATTTCCTGCAAGCAAACGAAGACCAAGAAAGAAACTAAGATTGCAATCTGGATATTGCGAATAATAGAGGAAAGCTTTATTAATGAAGGTGGGGTTCTGTGACGCTTTTGTTTGGTCTTTGAACACAAACGAAGTACGAGAAGTTGCAGCTATGACGAACTTTAATCTAAACAAAACCCAAAGTCTAAACAACGCTCTAAGGGCTATATATATGGAGGAAGAGGGGGGAATTTCATGGCCCTTGGGGAAGGAGTCCGAAAACAACCCTATCTCTTGTTTCCCCACACATATGGACTCTAAAAACAACCTATACTGCAGTATTTCGAAAATACATGGGCCTAGCCCAATAATAAGGTGACGCAGCACCTAGAATAGCCTCTGGACGAAAGTTATCAAGTAGCATCTTGTATATTTCGTCCAAGGCTTAGTGCGCTCATTATGGCGGCTTCAACGTCCAGAAATCATCACTTGTAACTCCGTTCTTGTTCCCCTTGCGCATGCCATCATCTCCATGCTTGTTCTTGCTCCAATGTTCATCCTTCTCCAAGCTAGGCCCTTCATTTGTAAGCAAAACAAATGTATCCAATTTAGGCAGCATCATATTCTCATGAACATTAGAATCATTACCAAGAAATGAAAGTACCTAGTAATTTAATTGGCGTGCGCGAGCTCTAGTAATTGGTCCAGTGTGCATAGCAGCAGGGGCTATGGATGTAAGAATGGTATTGATGTCCTCATCATCCTCCCCTTCTTGAAATGAAGTCGTCCTCGACGGAAGCTCATCTTCCTCACACAAGGCTTCAAATCTGCAATGTTAAAAGTGGGACTAACCCCAAAATCTGCAGGCAGCTCAAGTTTATATGCATTATCATTTATTTTCTCTAACACCTTAAAAGGACCATCAGCACGTGGCATTAGCTTTGATTTGTGCAAATCAGGAAATCTATCCTTACACAAATGTAACCAAACAAGATCTCCAAGTGCAAACACAACATGTTTTCTACCCTTAACTCCAGCAAGTTTATATTTAGCATTCATACGCTCAATGTTTTCCTTAGTTAACTCATGCATTTTTAAAATCAATTCAGCACGTTGTTTAGCATCAAAATTAACCTTCTCCGAAGATGGAAGAGGCAACAATTCAATAGGTGCATGAGGTAGGAAACCATACACAATTTCAAAAGGGCACATCTTAGTAGTAGAATGCAATGAACGATTATAAGAAAATTCAATATGAGGCAAGCATTCTTCCCACATTTTCTTATTATTCTTCAAAACAGCCCTAAGCAGAGTAGACAATGTTCTATTGACTACTTCGGTTTGTCCATCAGTTTGGGGGTGACAAGTAGTACCAAAAAGCAGTTTAGTCCCCAACTTAGCCCATAAACATCTCCAAAAGTGGCTAAGAAATTTAGTATCACGATCTGAAACAATAGTATTTGGCACACCATGCAAGCGAACAATTTCATGAAAGAACAAATCAACAACATTAACCGCATCATCGCTTTTATGACATGGTATAAAGTGTGCCATTTTCGAGAATCTATCCACGACAACAAATATGCTATCCCTCCCCTTCTTTGTTTGAGGTAAACCTAAAACAAAGTCCATAGATATATCCGACCAAGGAACACTAAGTACAGGCAACGACATATATAAACCATGAGGATTGAGTCGTGACTTAGCTTTTTGACATGTAGTGCAGTGAGCAACAAAGCGCTCAACATCCCGTCTCATCTTTGGCCAAAAGGAATATGTAGAAAGTACGTCCTCCGTCTTCTTCATGCCAAAGTGTACCATTAGTCCTCCTTCATGCCCCTCCCGCAACAACAAAAGACGAACGGAGCTAGCTGGAATGCATAGCTTGTTAGCACGGAACACAAATCCATCATTAACGACGAACTTGTTCCACGTTCTTCCTTCTTTACAATTATGCAATACATCTTTAAAATCAGCATCATGCACATATTGATCTTTGATGGTCTCCAACCCAAATATTTTGAAGTCAAGTTGTGAAAGCATAGTATAGCGACGAGACAATGCATCAACAATAACATTTTCTTTACCCTTCTTGTGTTTAATGACATAAGGGAAAGTCTCAATGAATTCAACCCATTTAGCATGTCTACGATTCAGTTTAGCTTGACTTTTAATATGTTGCAAAGATTCATGATCAGAATGTATAACAAATTCTTTGGGCCATAAATAATGTTGCCATGTTTCTAAAGTCCGAACAAGAGCATATAATTCTTTATCATAAGTAGAATAATTCAGACTAGGCCCACTCAATTTTTCAGAAAAGTATGCAACAGGTTTGCCATCTTGTAATAACACACCTCCTAATCCAAGTCCACTAGCATCACATTCAAGCTCAAATGTCTTATTAAAATCAGGAAGTTGGAGTAAAGGAGCATGTGTCAACTTAGCTTTCAACACCGTGAAAGCTTCTTCCTAGGCGGTACCCCAAACAAAAGGCACATCCTTCTTTGTAAGCTCATTGAGAGGTGCAGCAATGGTGCTAAAATATCTAACAAAACGCCTATAGAATCCAGCGAGGCCAAGAAAATTCCTCACTTGTGTGACCGTTTTGGGCTGCGGCCAACTCTCAATAGCTTCAATCTTGGCTTTATCAACCTCAATTTCCTGTGGAGTAACAACATAGCCAAGAAAAGACACTCGGTCGGTGCAAAAGGTGCACTTCCCAAGGTTACCAAACAAACGTGCATCACGTAGAGCAATAAAAACATCACGTAATTGTTCCAAATGTTCCTCCAAAGATCTGCTATACATCAATATGTCATCAAAGTAAACTACCACAAATCGTCCAATGAAAGCACGAAAAACATCCTTCATTAATCTCATGAAAGTACTAGGTGCATTAGTTAACCCAAAAGGCATGACTAACCACTCATATAATCCAAACTTAGTTTTAAATGTTGTTTTCCATTCATCTCCCAATTTCATACGAATTTGATGGTATCCACTACGCAAAACAACTTTGGAGAATATTGTAGAGCCACTCAATTCATCAAGCATATCATCTAGCCTAGGAATAGGATGATGATAAGGAATAGTAATATTATTAATGCCTCTACAATCAACACACATACGTGATGTACCATCCTTTTTCGGCACTAGAATAATAGGAACAACACAAGGACTAAGGGATTCGCGTATATAACCTTCGTCGAGCAGCTCCCGTACTTGACGCATAATCTCCTTCGAGTCCTCTAGATTGGTATGGTATGTTGCACGGTTGGAAAATGATGCACCGGGAATTAAGTCAATCTAATGCTCAATCCCTCGAATGGGAGGTAATCCCGGTGGCACGTCTTGTGGAAAGACGTCAGCGAACTCCTGCAAAACGTTAGTGACAGCAAGAGGCAAAGAGGAAGGCACGTCCTCGAATGAAAATAATGCCTCTTTGCACACAAAAGCATAGCAAACAGATTTGTTAAAATCTAGCTCATCAATATCAGATTTGCTGGCAAATAAACATGCACTTTTCAGTTTAGTTTCAGAAGCAACACTAGATGGTTTATTATTAGACTTCATTTGTTGCTCAATTTTTTTGCCACAATCTGATTATCACAATTATTCTTCTCTTGTTTTGCTTTATTAGCTCTATTAATATCATCTTTCAAAATGGAATCCGGAGTCATACGAAGCAAAGTAATATTTTTATCCTTATGAACAAGAGTATACTGATCAGCATAATCAACATATGTAGAGATACTAAAATGCACATGAATAGTACATGTTACCTTAACCTTGCCGCTGTTGTTGAACCATTGGATGTAGTAAGGATGTGGATGTGGTCTTGTGGTGAGAGATAGCTTCTCCACCATCTCTATTCTAGCCAAGTTGTTGCAGCTCCCTCCATCTATGATGACGCGCACAGAACGTTCCTTCACAACTCCCTTTGTTTGGAACAAATTATGCCTCTGATTTTGCTCAGCTTGTGTGACCTGCACACTCAAAACACGTTGAGCAACTAAACTTTCATACCTGTCAGCGTCTTCAGGAGCCATGTATTGCGTCTCATGATCAGAATCATCTCCACCGTGTTCTTCACGTGTAATAAGAGCCAAACTCTCCTCATCATAGTCACTAGCGGACTCATACCCACAATCCTCAGTAGCAATCATCACACGCTGAGATTTGCATTCTCTCGCATAATGACCTCTTCCCTTACAACAATGACAAATAATATCACTTGTGTGCCCGGTTGATGCCATGGAAGAAGAAGAGCTCTGTGTAGGCCCGACAGGTGCGCTCTTGGCAGATAGCGGTGGTTGTGCCTGCTTTCTTGTATCACGGCTGGAGGTGGCACCTGATGGAGGTGCTAGTGCAGTTGAAGTAGAAGATGCATGCGGTGTCCATGATGCAGGTCGGCCTGCAGAAAAGTTAGTTTGCGCCAATGCTTGTCGATCCTGCACTTCACGTTCAGCTTTACAAGCAAGATGGAATAAACGAGTGATATTAGTATACTCCTTATACTCTAGAATGGTCTGAATCTCTCTATTTAATCCACCCATAAAACGTGCAAGCATAGCTTCATTCTCTTCAACAATACCACATCGAATCATGCTAGTTTGTGATTCCTGATAATATTCTTGATGCGGAGCATCCTTCGATCATCCCCATGGACCTTCCATCGTCTCACCAAGCACCAAGAGTACCCATGACTAGAGCACGAGCTAGAGCTCTCGAGACCGAGGTGACTTCTCTCCTTAATGCTATCTCATATGATCCTCTCGAGACATGGCTACTACCTCAATCCATAATGTTGTGCATGATTAGGTACCAAGAGGACCCTCCCGAGGATACACATGAAGATGGTCAAGACCCCAAGTCCATGGAAGAAGAGAACCAATGGAAGAAGGCAAGAACAACCTCAAGGCACGGGACATCCGTCCAGGACCCCGGACCTCCAGCCCCTGGAGAACCACAAGGCCAGGCATCTGCAGAAGAAGCTACAGGAATTGGACATCTGACGTCCCGCCTGGACATCCGGCCCCCACCAGAAATCCGGACAAAATCCTGGACATCCGGCACCGGTGTCCAGGGAGTACAGAAGCTTGCCCCATCAGCCCGAACATCTGGCGATCGCCCCGGACATCCGGCGCCTCCCGAAGTCGCGGACATCCGGCCCCTCTGAGAAGACATCCGGCGTCACCCATCCAGTGAACAAAAGAGTCAACTCCCCTGGCCCAGACACCCGGCCCCTCCAGCCTGGACATCCGGCACCTCGTGAGCGCCCGGACATCCGGCCCGTCGCCCGGACATCCAGCACCCTCTGCCTGCGCGCAGCTCCTTTGGGCCGGACCCATGTACCCCTTCGCCCTTTGACTATATATACTCCCTCATCCCGTACGTTTTAGGGTTAGCATTGTGATAGCTCATTTAGAGATAGAGCTCTGCTCATCCGTACCGGATCTACTCCACGTGAGGGATCGTGCCTCTTCGGAGAAGATCCTTTCGGATTCAAGACCTCCTCATGGAGAAGAACGGTTCCATTTGTATCCTTCCTTTGTTGATTTTTTATCATGTGTTACCTTATGCTTTTGGTGATCTAGCCCTTGTGTGATTGATTACTTGTCGGTTTAGGGATTCTCTCGTTTCTCCCTGTGTTTTCCCGTCTGATTTCTGCGCGTTCTTCGTGTTCTACCCGTAGGATCCACTCCAAACGTGAAAGATCGGCCCCATAGGGATCCGCCCTACATCATCTTGGTATCATGAGCCATGTTGACCATGTTTTTTGGAGCCCCTACCCCGTGTTTTCTAGCTTGATTTTGTTGTTTTCGTCCTAAATCCGAAAATCCCCACCAAAAATAGCCCCATTTTTTTGTGATTTGTTGGTGTGATGAAGTTTTGTTGGATTTGATCCACGGATCTGTTTTGCATCGAGTTGACCTAGCTTTTCCCCATCTCTCCCGCGATTTCCATCCACCAACTTGTCCGAATTTTGCCCCGGAGTTGCAATTTTCACGTGTAGTTCATCGTGTTCGTCCCCGATCCAGAGCCCGGACATCCGCCCCGTGTCCACCGGACATCTGGCCCCTGGGAGCAGCAACTCCATCCACCGCGCCCATTTCCGCATACTTTCGCCCAATTTTGCCCCGGTGCCCACGCTTACTTCCGCAAACTCCCAACGCTTTCTACAAACACCACCACCGCTCACCGCTACCTCCTATGTCGATTTTGACACGTTTCGGTCTTTGATATTTTGGGTTGTGGTTCCCATGTCCTATTGTGTTTCGGCTATATAGGTACGGTTCGACATCACCATCACCACCGCTTATCTCCATCGTCTACTCATCATCGCCAAGGATGGTAACCTCGATGACATCTTTGTCATACCTTGCAATTGCATTGATACCCCACATGGCCTTACTTTTGCGTAGCTTACCCATCAAGACTAGCCATTGAGTATTGCCGGCAACATGACTTGTGCACATTAGTGATCATACTCCATAGCATACATACCATACCACCATGGTGCATATCTTGGAATCAACTTGTGTGTCACAAAGTTATCATAGCATACACAATTGCTATCTTGGTTCGTGAAGTTTTGCATGAGAAAATATCTCAAAAGTGAAAGAGCCACCCAAGCTTTTAAGCAAAGAGGAACGATAAGCAAAAAGCTTATAAGCAAGAACCATAGCATCATACTACATTAAGATTGTCATATAAGATCATCTTGGATCATAGCACCAAAATACCATACATATAGCATACTTGGGATAGACATTGTTGCATTTTTGCCTAGTAGGTTGTGCACAAGTTCCGTATCCGCCTATTGTGCAATCGTGCAAGCGTCTCTCTAGTATTGTGCAACAAGAGCATTTTCATGGATTCCACATTTTGGCTCACTTTTGGTTTGCTCTATCCCATTTATCTATTTGAGTGTGTGTTTCCATGTACCCCTACTTGCTTGGTCTACTTTTTGCCTTTGCAAATTTGTGAATCTTTTCCAACATTATTGAATCTCACTTTCAATTGCATAAAATTTTGTGCCACCATCCTAACCAAGCTCCACCATAATCTTTTACTTGTGTAGGTGTGAGAACCGACAAGAATTGGTACCAATAGTGCTATTTCATTGTCCGCATTTGAGTGAACTTGATTCATCATCAACATCGATCAAGGTACATTGGTATAAGTTCTTCTCCTTCTACCACTCACATTTTGCTTGGAATGATGGATAGGCCTAGTACTTCTGCCAACCCACTCTTCATCGAGCAAGACGACGACATGTCATCATACGTCACCAAGAGCCACCTCTTTGGTGCACAACGAGCGTTGCATCAAGAGCAACAAGCAATGAATGACCGCATCGACAACCTCGCCACCGAGTGGCGACTCTCCGAGCAATGTACAAGAGACTACTTCGACAACAAGCTCGATGTGCACAAGCAAGAGAACAATGCAAGAATGGACGAGATCCGCGCCTTGTTGGTGAACCGGCCTCCTTCTGCATCGTCATACTCAAGATGAAGCCACTCAAGTCGACACTCCGACAACTCCTTCTCCAGCTCAAGTACACCGTCATCGAACACTCTTCGATGAGCCGCGCGTCAAGACCGTCATGCATCTCGCAACCCGCTACACGTCAAGCATTCACAAGAGCAAGTCGATGAGCAAGTCCCTCGTCCTCAATCAAACCAAGTCGCGTTTTTACTCAAGCTCAAGAACGACAACGTCTTCATCGCCAAGAAGAATAAGAACGAGCGCGTCTACACCAAGAGCAACAAGACGCCGAGGCTCAACGTCTTCAACAACAACAACGAGAAGCGCAAGCTCTTGAGGCGCAACGTGCCCTTCAAGAATCAAGCCGAGCTATCGCCAACCGCAATCGCGAACGACGCAATCAAGAGGAAGCCCTTCGAGAAGAAATCCAAGAGAGGAACTACCAACTGCGAGTGCAACGTCAAGCTCCACAAGCTCCTTCACAAGCTCGTCAAGCTCCACCTCAACCTCAAGTTCAACAAGAGCAAGTTGATCATGGACTTCCTCCATGCCAAGAACAACAAGAGGATGATTACCCTCACGGTCAAGGGCGTCATCATCACCATCGCCAACAACACAATGAAGAGCAACACTATGGCAAGCTCAAATTCACAATACCCAAGTTCAATGGAAGCAATGATCTGGAAGAGTACCTCTCATGGGCATTGAAGGTCGACAAAATCTTTTGTTTACACAACTATGAGGAAGAGAATAAGATCGCTATGGCATCACTAGAGTTCCAAGACTATGTGCTCATATGGTGGGAACAAGTCCTTGAGCGCCGACAAGCAAGAGGTGAACCTCCAATCACCACTTGGGCTCAAATGAAGGATGTCATGCGATCATGTTTTGTTCCCACATACTACAACCGCGATCTCTTCAAGAAGCTACAACTCCTCAAGCAAGGAACAAAGAATGTTGAAGAATACTACAAGGAAATGGAGATAGCCATGATTCGAGCCAATGCCACGGAAGATGATGAGCAAACTATGGCACATTTCTTGAACGGACTCAATCATCCCATCAAGAAGATTGCCGACTTCCAACCTTCAAGCTGCGTGCATCATTGAGCTCGTGCATCAAGCGACCAAGGCAGAACGTCAAGTGCAAGATGACTTCAAGTATGCCAAGTACTCATCCAAGACATACGGCTTCTCCAACATCCAAGCTTCAACAACTCCTCCAACATCTACATTAACCAAGCCTTCTCCAAGCAACGACGACAAGTAAAGTTACAAGAAAACGTCGGCAAGTTCAAGTCGTCTTCCTCCTACTACAAGCAACTTCAAGCTGCGTGCTTCTTCATCTACTACGAACGATGAGACCGTCAAGACAAGCTCCTTCAAGTGTTTCACTTGCGGCGGCCGAGGCCACAAGTCCTATGAATGCACAAACAAGTGCACTATGATCCTCAATGACGATGGCACCTATGACTCCATGAGTGATGAGGAGATGGAAGCTCTTGAGCAAGTGGCCATGCACCGGCGCATGAACGAGCATGAAGATGCTCAAGTCTTTTGTGATGAGGATTCGAGCCCCGCTCTTGTTGTCTCCAAGGTCTTGACTCTTCAACATCAACAAGAAGAAGACCAACGATGCCACATCTTCCACACCAAGGCCGACATCAATGGAAGGTCCGTCAAGGTCATAATCGACGGAGGTAGTTGCCACAACTTGGCAAGTGAAGAACTATGCTCCAAGCTTCAATTGGTCAAAAGGAAGCACCCGCACCCCTACAAGGTTCAATGGCTAAGTGACTCCGGCACTATACGAGTTGAGCATACGGTCCAAGTCTCCTTCAAAATTGGTGCATATGAAGACACTTTGGAGTGTGATGTGGTCCCCATGACCGTTTGCCACCTCTAACGCGGAGCATCCTACGTTCATCACCATGTCAAGAGTCCGTTTGGCAAGTGACACGTGCGACCTCTACTTCTCATACATAAAGGCGAATCTTCTCCTTTACACGTGTTCACTTGACCCCTTCGAGGATGGTATACTACTTAACACTTCTCCCGTGTGCATGCATAGGTATTGTTGGAGCTTCACGGATGTCGAGGAGGAGAGCAAGCGCCAAGGGACCACTACACCATCCGCGAGGGAGGCCTGGTGTTGTAGGGTGGAACCCTATGGGGAGATCTTTCATGAATTGGAGGGGGAGTCCCCAAGAATAAGATGAACAAAAGAGGGAAAACAAGAGGAACACGCAAGAACAAGTCAAATCACACATCCACTAGACAATCAAACACACAAGATCCACAAGGTACATGAACAATCAAAGGGAAATAAGATACATGGTAGAGTTCATCCCAAATCCTATGAAGGAGATGAGGTCTTGATGATTGTCATCTCCAAGAGGAGGTCTTGATATCCACAAGTGGATCTTCTCACATGGAGGCCTTGAACTCCATGGGAGTGGTCTCTCTCTCTCTCTCAAGAGGAGAATGTAGGAGCAAAGCTCACCTAAGAATGAGCTATCCTATTTGCTAAGTCTAAATGGAGGAGGAAGGGGAGTATATATAGGTCCAAGGGATGAAGGGGTAAGTAGGGACGACATGGGGATACAAGGGCCAAGCCCAACACCCACGCACAGGGAGCCCCGTGTGCACGGGGTAAGTGGAGCCCGTGCGCACGGGGTATCCAGGGACCGGATGCAAGGCCCGTGTGCACGGGGTCCGTGAGGCCCGTGGACACGGGGGTCCCGTGGGCACGGTACATGCCCGTGCACGGTACATGCCCATGCGCACGGGATCTTCAGGACCGCCAGCCTGGGAGGCCCGTGGGCACGGGGTCGGAGGGGCCCGTGCGCACGGGGTCGCTTGGGAGCTTCTGCCTTCTTCTTGGTGCTTCCTTCTCCGCTTCCAGGCTTCCCTCTTGGATGGTGTAGATGTTCTCTTCCGCATGAACTCGTCCTCGCTATGTTTCAAGTTCCGACAATACCTATGAATGCACACGGAAGGAATGTCAAGTAGTATACCATCCTCAAAGGGGTCAAGTGAACACGTATAAAGGAGATGATTCACCTTTATGTATGTGAAGTAGATGTGGCACGTGTCACTTGCCAAATGAACTCTTGACATGGTGATGTCCATAGGATGCTCCGCATCATCTCCTCCCCCTTGGGAAAGATCCGACCTCGGATCGAAATCCAAATCACCATGGGAAAGAGATGATGTTGCGTGTAGAAGTTGACGATCACTAAGCATGCATCATCTTGTAGTTGCAAATGGGCACTCTCCAATGTCGCACCGTCTTGTAATTCCTTCAAAAGGAGCAAAGATAACAAGAACTTGGGAAAAAAATGTGGTTGTCGTAAGAGCAAAACCAAGCATTCAAGAGGTGATTCACCCAACAAGTGTTGTTATCAAGCATAGCATATGGTTTGACAAAGAAGTGTGGCATGGCATTTGAGCATATAAATTGAGCACAATCAAGTACATCATGGGAACAAGCATGCAAATGGTAGGTAGAGATGCAAATATATGTGATAAGTGAACAAGCATCTACTTCAAGGTCATAGCAAGCATGCATAAAGTGCTCAATGAACGGTCTATGGTAGGCATAAGAGTCATTCACAACACCAACTATAGTGAAATGTCTAAACACATGGGGCAAGTGCAAGACAATCCAAGCATAACGTGCATAGGGTGTAGTGAAGATATCGTGGCACTCAACACAATGGAAAGAGCAATTTTTGAACATGTGTGAGACAATCAAGTCAATCATGTGACAAGCAATGGGACATGGCATATGTGAACAAATGATATTGGTGCAACCAACCATGTGATAGAAGCAAGTAATCCAAAAATTGGATGCAACACACGTCATATATATCATGAGGTGTAGCAATGTGGAAATCACAAATGAGAGCACTATATCTAACATGTGTGCAATCAAGTTGTCCAAGATGACCAATAAGTCTCATGGTAGAAGCAACACAAGTAGTATGATCCACAATATGCATGCTCATAGTTTGGATGTTCTCGAAATATAAGGATATCACCTCGAAGGCATGTCCTTGTGCGTTCTTCACAATGCCGAAGTGGTAGGAAATGTGGAGTAGAAGCGAGTCATGGTCGAATGTATGAGGCTCGCTCTCAAGAGCTCGAATGGTCAACTCACATGAAGTGAAAGTCGACACGAAGTCCAAGTATCCTACACATGCACACAACAAAACAAAGAGCGTATGCGCATGGTAGATAAACACATCATCCATCATGACGGTTCTCTTATCTTGCACATAACCATTAGAAGCACAAGTGCATGAATAATATGATGCAAGAATGGCTATATTCATGGCACTAGGTATTTGGTGCAAAGAGGTAAGACAAGCATGCTTCACAAGAAATATGTCAAAATCTCCAAGTATATGTGAGAATGCTATGGGGGAAATCTTATGAGCAAGATGAGAATAATTGTTGCACTCAATACATGGCAAATAATCTAGCATGAGAGAGGCAACACATGGAGATATATGACACGAAGCAATATGAATCATGTGCAAAGCATATAGATGGTTGTCATCAACCGCATGAGATTAGCAAGTATAAATCATCGGCGATGCAACATGAGCAGGCATAGAGATCAAGTCGTGCAAACTAGTGGAGCAAAGATGCAACACACTAGAGTAAATCATGGCAATCATGTCATGTGAGCAAATACTAGGCATAGACAATGCACATGACATATCGCAAGAATGGGCACAAAGCAAGATGAAAGTATCATCATAGGATTGGGTCATGAATAGAACATGGCAATAACAAGTGATATCTCCACCAAGCTTGCAAATACACATACAAGTACTAGAATCAATCATCATGTGTAATGTGAAGCATGGGTCACAAATGCATGACAAAGGCATAGGAATGAGCATATCGTGCAAAGTGAACATGGCAATATGGGCATAAAGGACGAAGTGATATATAACCCATAACCATGTGAGGGCCATGTAGAAGAGATGCACGAAGTCTTTGCGCGAAGCGAGTGGTGGGAATGAAAATCCACGTAATCCCAAGTCATCATTGCTCTCTAGAGCTCGTTTTGTCAACTCATGGGATTGTGAGGTTGACAAGTAATCATGGGTACCTACACAAAAGAGACACAAACGTAAGAAATTGTGTGTGTGGTAAATGTACACATCATCCATCATGATGTGTATGTGCACGTGTGAGTTAGCACAAGATAAGAAATGCTCAAAGAAATTTGATGCATGGTATAAGAACATGTCATCCATCATGAAAGAATAGTTGTTATGTATGACACGATGAGGACACAAATTGAGCAAACAATTATATGGCACATCAATAGCATGTTTGTTCATGGGGAGCATATGGTGCACACAATCATGGAAATCATGCAAATCATAGGATGGATCAAAATCTCCTAACGAGTATGAGGAAACTATGGGGGTCTCCTCATGAGCAATATTGGAAGCATAATATGGAGAAAATGGACAACATCCAAAACAATGCATATCCGAAGCTAGGTGGTCATGGCATGGCATATGAGATAAATGATGCAAAGGGAGCATATCAATATCATCACAAGAGAAACAAATGCCAATAACCATGGGCTTGTCATCTATGCCATAAGTGCAAATTGGGTTTATTTTAATGGCATATGCATAGTCACTATGAAGACATTGCAAATAAGACATATGGTTGATCTCATGCATAGCATATGACAAGTCAAGCGGATTAGCAAACATGATGTGACCTAAAGAATTGTCACAAGAAATCCTATGTAACGTGGCATCACAACTAATAGACTCCACATGAGAATCATCGTACTCATCATAAATGGGAAAATCATCACATGGGGAAATCATACTAGAATTAAGCAAGGTACTAGGTGGATCAACATCATGCAAGCAATCAATGTCAAGAATGTCCACTAGTGGGACAAGAGCATCACCTTCACCTATGTTACCTTTGTCGTTCCACTCAAGTGGTGTAGGTGAGGTGGGGAAGACCAAATCGTGTTCATCTTCATCGTGATGGAACCATGTGGGGGGGTGCATCATATTCCACCATGGCCATCGTCTTGTCCAAAGGGAGGACGAAGTCGTCGAGGATCGGCACGTCATCATATATGTAACCTAGCACCAAATGAGAAGACACAATAGAGGTAGAGGTTAAGTTGTTAGAAATCGAAATGGCCTCATATGCCTCATCAACTATCTCACTCTCTCTATGTGGCGGTGGCTCACTCACTCCCTCAAGGTAGGTGCACTCAGTGTCGCATATGGTGGAGTCACTCAAATCACTCAAGTGGTGGTGGTGGTGGCTCTCCTCACATGGGAATTGGGGCAGCTCATCATGTATGGAGCTAGTGGTGAAGTCACTCTCACTCTCAATATGGTGGCAGAAGTCACTCAAGTCATCGGACGTCGCCATGGTCGAAGGGGAAATCCCATGCTCAACCGTCTTGTACTCATCGTCGTGGATGAAAGCCGAAGATGGCACATCACCACTATCGCCATGGATGAAGGCCGAAGATGGCACGTCATCACTCTCGTCATCAATGAAGGCCGAAGATGGCACATCATCACTCTCGTCGTCTTGTAGCGTGGTCGTTGCAAAGTGAGCTCGGGGTCGAGTAGACTTGGCCTTCTTGAGTTCTTGCTCCGCCTTGAGAGCACCAAAGTAGTTGTCGTCAAGCGACTTGTAGTTCTCGAGGAAGATAGTCTTGGAGATGCCATTGTTCAATCCCATCATGAAGTAGAACTTCATCAAAATGGGGTCGTCCATGCCAGCACGTTGCAAGGCTTCCTTCTTGATAGAGGCAAAGGTGTCCCATGTTTCGATGAGATAATGGATATCACTTTGGTGGAAGTCGACTTTGACGATCCGACTACGAACGTGCGAGGACGTCGCACCTTAGCAATCGCTAAACCAACTCCGAGAGGTTATTGACCACGTCGGAGCATGATCAACCTGACCATGAAGGTCTGTTTCCTGCAGGCAAATGAAGAACAAGCAAGAAACTAAAATTGCAATCTGGATATTGCGAATATAAGAGGAAAGCTTTATTGATCAAGGTGGGGTTCTGTGACACCTTTGTCTGGTCGTTAAACAAAAACGAAGTACGCGAAGTTGCAGCTATGGCGAACTTTCAATCTAAACAAAACCCAAAGTCTAAACGGTGCCCTAAGGGATTTATATATGGAGGAAGAGGGGGTGAATTTCGTGGCCCTTGGTGGAGGGGTCCGAAACTAACCCTATCTCTTGTTTCCCCACACATACGGACTCTAAAAATAGCCTATACTTATGTATTTCGAAATTACATGGGCCTGGCCCAATAATAAGGTGACGCAGCACCTAGAATAGCCTCTGTACGAAATTTATGAAGTGGCATCTTGTATATTTCGTCCAAGGCTTCATGCACTCATTTTGGTGGCTTCAAATTCCTGAAATCATCACTTGTAACTCCGTTCTTGTTCCCCTTGCGCATGCCATCATCTCCATGCTTGTTCTTGCTCCAATGTTCATCCTTCTCCAATCTAGGCCCTTCATTTGTAAACAAAACAAATGTATCCAATTTAGGCAGTATCATATTGTCATGAACATTAGAATCATTACCAAGAAACGAAAGTACTTGATAATTTAATTGGCGCGCACGAGCTCTAGTAATTGGTCCAGTATATGTAGCAGTAGGGGATGTGGGTGTAACAATGGTATTGATGTTCTCATCATCCTCCCCTTCTTGAAATGAAGTCGTCCTCGACGGAAGCTCATCTTCCTCACCCAAATAAGGCTTCAAATCTGCAATGTTCAAAGTGCGACTAACCCCAAAATCTGCAGGCAGCTCAAGTCTATATGCATTATCATTTATTTTCTCCAACACCTTAAAAGGACCATCAACACGTGGCATTAACTTTGATTTGCGCAAATCAGGAAATATATCCTTACGCAAATGTAACCAAACAAGATCTCCAAGTGCAAACACAAGATGTTTTCTACCCTTATCTCCAGCAAGTTTATATTTAGCATTCATACGCTCAATGTTTTCCTTAGTTAACTCATGCATTTTTAAAATCAATTCAGCATGTTGTTTAGCATCAAAATTAACCTTCTTCGAAGATGGAAGAGGCAACAAATCAATAGGTGCACAAGGTAGGAAACCATACACAATTTCAAAAGGGCACATCATAGTAGTAGAATGCAATGAACGATTATAAGCAAATTCAATATGAGGCAAGCATTCTTCCCACATTTTCTTATGATTCTTCAAAACAGCCCTAAGCATAGTAGATAATGTTCTATTGACTACTTCAGTTTGTCCATCAGTTTGGGGGTGACAAGTAGTACTAAAAAGCACTTTAGTCCCCAATTTAGCCCATAAACATCTCCAAAAGTGGCTAAGAAATTTAGTATCACGATCTGAAACAATAGTATTGGGCACACCATGCAAGCGAATAATTTCACGAAAGAACAAATCAGCAAGATTAACGGCACCATTGCTTTTATGACATGGTATAAAGTGTGCCATTTTCGAGAATCTATCCACGACAACAAATATGCTATCCCTCCCCTTCTTTGTTCGAGGTAAACCTAAAACAAAGTCCATAGATATATCCTCCCAAGGAAAACTAGGTACAGGCAAAGGCATATATAAACCATGAGGATTGAGTCGTGACTTAGCTTTTTGACATGTAGTGCAGCGAGCAATAAAACGCTCAACATCCCGTCTCGTCTTTGGCCAACAGAAATGTGTAGCAAGTACGTCCTCTGTCTTCTTCACGCCAAAGTGTCCCATTAATCCCCCTCCATGCGCCTCCTTCAACAACAAAAGACGAATAGAGCTAGCTGGAATGCATAGCTTGTTAGCACGAAGCACAAATCCATCATTAACGACGAACTTGTTCCATGTTCTCCCTTCTTTACAATTCTGCAATACATCTTTAAAATCAGCATCATGCACATATTGATCTTTGATGGTCTCCAAACCAAATATTTTGAAGTCAAGTTGTGAAAGCATAGTATAGCGACGAGACAATGCATCGGCAATAACATTTTCTTTACCCTTCTTGTGTTTAATAACATAAGGGAAAGTCTCAATGAATTCAACCCATTTAGCATGTCTACGATTTAGTTTAGCTTGACTTTTAATATGTTTCAAAGATTGATGATCAGAATGTATAACAAATACTTTGGGCCATAAATAATGTTGCCATGTCTCTAAAGTCCGAACAAGAGCATATAATTCTTTATCATAAGTAGAATAATTCAGACTAGGCCCACTCAATTTTTCAGAAAAGTATGCAACAGGTTTGCCATCTTGTAATAACACACCTCCTAATCCAATTCCGTTAGCATCACATTCAAGCTCAAAAGTCTTACTAAAATCAGGAAGTTGGAGTAAAGGAGCATGTGTCAACTTATCTTTCAACACCGTAAAGGTTTCTTCCTGTGCGGTACCCCAAACAAAAGTCACATCCTTGTTTGTAAGCTCATTGGGAGGTGCAGCAATGGTGCTGAAATCTCTCACAAAACGCCTATAGAATCCAGCGAGGCCAAGAAAACTCCTCACTTGTGTGACCGTTTTGGGTTGCGGCCAACTCTCAATAGCATCAATCTTGGCTTTATCAACTTCAATTCCCTGTGGAGTAACAACATAGCCAAGAAAAGACACTCGGTCGGTGCAAAAGGTGCACTTCCAAGGTTACCAAACAAATGTGCATCACGTAGAGCAATAAAAACAACACATAAATGTTCCAAATGTTCCTCCAAAGATCTGCTATAAATCAATATGTGATCAAAGTAAACTACCACAAATCGTCCAGTGAAAGCACGTAAAACTTCGTTCATTAATCTCATGAAAGTACTAGGTGCATTACTTAACGCAAAAGGCATGACTAAACACTCATATAATCCAAACTTAGTTTTAAATGCTGTTTTCCATTCATCCCCCAATTTCATACGAATTTGATGGTATCCACTACGAAAATCAACTTTGGAGAATACTGTAGAGCCACTCAATTAATCAAGCATATCATCTAGCCTAGGAATAGGGTGACGATAACAAATAGTAATATTATTAATGCCTCTACAATCAACATACATACGCGATGTACCATCCTTTTTCGGCACTAGAATAATAGGAACAACACAAGGACTAAGGGATTCGCGTATATAACCTTTGTCGAGAAGCTCTTGTACTTGATGCATAATCTCCTTCATCTTCTCTGGATTGGTATGGTATGGCGCACAGTTTGCCAGTGAAGCACCGGGAATTAAGTCAATCTGATGCTCAATCCCTCGAATAGGCGGTAATCCCGGTGGCACGTCTTGTGGAAAGACGTCAGCGAACTCCTGCAAAATGTTAGTGACAGCAGGAGGCAAAGAGGAAGGCACGTCCTCGAATGAAAATAATGCCTCTTTGCAGACAAAAGCATAGCAAACAGATTTGCTGAAATCTAGCTCATCAATATTAGATTTGGTGGCAAATAAACATGCACTTTTCAATTTAATTTCAGAAGCAACACTAGATGGTTTATTATTAGGCTTCATTTGTTGCTCAAATTCTTTTGCCACAATCTGATTTTTACTCTTATTTTGCTCCTGTTTTGCTTTATTAGCTCTATTAATATCATCTTTCAAAAAAGAATCATGAGTCATGGGAAGCAAAGTAATATTTTTATCCTTATGAACAAGAGTATACTGATTATTTCTATCATGGTGTACAGACTTTTTATCAAATTGCCATGGTCTACCAAGTAATAAGGAACATGCTTGCATAGGTACCACATCACAATCAACATAATCAGCATATGTAGAGATACTAAAATGCACACGAACAGTACGTGTTACCTTAACCTTGCCGTTGTTGTTGAACCATTGGATGTAATAAGGATGTCCATGTGGTTTTGTGGTGAGAGAGAGCTTCTCCACCATCTCCATGCTAGCCAAGTTGTTGCAGCCCCCTCCGTCTATGATGACGCGCACAGAACGTTCCTTCACAGCTCCCTTTGTATGGAACAGATTATGCCTCTGATTTTGCTCAGCTTGTGTAACCTGCACACTCAAAACACATTGAGCAACTAAACATTCATACCTGTCAGCATCTTCAGGAGCCATGTATTGTGTCTCATGATCAGAATCATCTCCACCATGTTCTTCACTTGTAATAAGGGCGAAAGTCTCCTCATCATAGTCACTAGCAGACTCATACCCACCATCCTCAGTATGTCACACCCTAGCTAGTTCATGCATTAGAGTTTTGCATCATGTCTATTTTTCTCAACAGAAACTTGAAATGGGGATGACAGAACCCCCAGCCCCCTCTGAAACCAACTAGGGTTTACTAAAAATATTTTCAATGAACCTGAAATGCCCTTCTAAAATGTCCATCATTTTTGTCTTGGTTCAGAACCTCTGCCAAAAGTGGTGCTCAATTTTCTAGGTCATCCTAAGTATTTGGGTTTGGGCATTTAAATTATATAAATTATTTTAAATGCTCAAATAATCCCAAACTAAAATGTTCCATGCTGGATATATTCCAGTTAGTGGCCATGAGCAGTTTGGTGATTTTTGGAGTTGTCTAGGTATTTTTAGAAAGTCCACAAAGCTACAGAATAAATAAAAAAAGATAAATAAAAAGAGAGAGAGGGAACTAACCTGGCAGCCCACCAGCCAGCCCACCTAGCCGGCCCAGCCCAACAGCCGCTCCAGCGAGCTGCTTGCCTTCGCCAGGCACGCAGGCAGGTGCTCGACGGCGGCACCAGCGTGCGCCACGCAGCTCCCCGCCGCCCTGCTCCCTCCCCTCGCCTCTCTGCTGGCCTGGATGAGCTCCGTGTCATGCACCGAACCCCCTGGACACCTCACTCGCTCACCTGCCTCTCTCCCTCGCTCTCCCACGCCATGGCCGACGCCACCGCAGCCGCACCGTCGCCGTAGTCGCGCTCTCCGTCGTTCTTGCGCCGTGCCGTCGTGTCCAGGAGCTCCGCCGCCCTCCTCTTCTTCAAGCTAGCCGAGCCCCGAGCGCTCGCTTGCCCCGAGGCCTCTGCACCGACCTCGCCCGACTCCGCCATCACCGGAGATCCCCTTCGCCATCGCCGCCGCACCAGCTCGTCCCCGACCGCGCCGTCTGCTTCCTCGAGATTGCCGTGAGCCTAGCTACCTCTCCCCCCTTTCCTTTTTCACTCTCGAGCCCCGTAGCGACTGCACGAAGCTCACCCGCACGCACCGCCGCGGAGCTCGTCGCCGACGTGACTCCGGCCACCCACTGGCCACACCAGCATGTCCAACGCACTCACCGCACACGCAAGAACCCGTAGCACCTCACCACGAGCCTCGCCGTGCCCCGTAGCTTCGGGTTTATCATCACCCGAACTCCGGCGACCACCAAAGTCGTCGCCAGCGCCGTTTTCGGCCACCCCGAGCTCAACCAACACCACCAAGAGCTATGGCTTGCTCCCAGCTACACGTAGATGCCCTCCGCGGCTCTTTTGGTCGCCGGAATGCACAAAACCACTCTCGCCGCCGCGTTCGGCCTCGCCGGTGGCTAAACGCCGGTGAGTTGACCCCGCTGACCCCTCGTTTGACCACGGGTGGGCCCAGTTTGACCCCCTGGGTCAATGACAGGTGGGGCCCAACCCTGTTAACTAATCAGGATTAGTTTTAATTAATATTTAGTTAAACTAATTACACTGACACATGGGACCCACTGGACTGTTCAGTTGACCGCTGACGTCATCCTGACGTAATGCTGACGTAATAATTTATTTACTGGAATTATTATTACACAGGAAATTCCAGTAAATACCACAAACTTTAAAAAATCATAGAAATTAATCTATAACTCCAAAATGCAAAGTTTTATATATGAAAAATGATCAGAAAAATCCAATCTATCCATCTGTACTGGTTTCATGAATGTTTAAGCAAGCTAACCTGATGTTTAGTGCAGAACAAGATAAAGCACTTAAAAGGGTCATTTATGAGTTTGAAACTTGAATCTTTGATTCAAAATGGTTCAAACCCATCTGGTCTTAGTTGCATTAGCCCAATACACTCATTTTGCCATGTCTCATGCATGCATCATATTGTTGCATATTGTTTGGTGATGTTTGTGTATCGGTGCTCTTTGCGGCAGGTTCTGCCTCTGAGGAGTACCATGATTACGCTAACGAAGAACAATATCAGTGCATCGACCGTTCAGGCAAGCAACCAACCATTTGATCATATTGATACAATCCCATGTTCTCGCTTCTGCTCTCTTTTACTGCATTAAGACAACGCGTTTCAAACTGCTGTGTGCTACGGTAGTTGAACCCATTTCCTCTGCATGACCTACCATTGCCACAGTAACTAGATGAAACCCACTAGCATGTGTAGGAGTTGATTGAGCCATATGTATGTGTTGTTCCTACCTTGCTATGCCTGCTATGCTTAGAGTCGTGTCAGGTCTGGTTCATCTGGGTG
This sequence comes from Triticum dicoccoides, assembly GCF_002162155.2. NCBI lineage: Eukaryota > Viridiplantae > Streptophyta > Magnoliopsida > Poales > Poaceae > Triticum > Triticum dicoccoides. The sequence continues at coordinate 355,601,943 of NC_041383.1, forward strand.
ATGGGCTAGAGTGAAATGATCATGCCGGTAACGAGAGTGATGTGGTGAACACGATTTGGTAAAGGTATCGATGAAGGCCATGTAGGAGTACATGGTGGGTTGTTTCATTGAAGCCGACCTTAAGCACTGAGATCTGTATGTGTGATTTAAGATTCAGCTACTACCATGCATTGGGCCCTAAAATATGACCCCGCTCGACTTCTTATTCACCCTAGTCCTCTGTCCAGGAGTTGCAAGTAGTTTCTGGTGTTTGTAGCTTACTGGAGGCCGTGGGCAGCGCTGACCCGCGGGGTGGGCTGTGATGCGGTAGGTATGTGACCGGGAATACCGGGCACCCGTTAGGTGTCTCGGAACCCTGTACATATCGTTCGGGGCCGTATGTGGAACCCCGGCCGGACTCCCTGCGGATGGAACCTAAATAGGCGATAAACCTGGACTAGAGACTTAGGTGTTTAGGTAGGTCGTGGTCTACACCCATGTTGGCTTTGACTTCAAGTCTGCCGAGCACATGTCGTGTGCAGACGCTAAGTGGTGGAAACATGTATGAATAAGTACACCCCTGCAGGGTTAACATGATCTATTCGAATAGCCGCGTCCGCGGTAAAGGACTACTTGGTTGCCTATACAGTTCATAGACAAGTAAATGGATACTACTAAAAATCTCAAGATAAGCGTGAGTGCCGAGGATGGCTCTTCTGTAGGATGACGGAGGTGGATCCTCTGTGGAGTATTGAAGTGGTGTGTAGTGGACTCGTGTGCGCAAAACCATTTCAAGTTGGTGTCTCGTAGGATAGCTTAGCCAAGAGTCAAAGCTGGCTTGCTGCAATAACCCCACCAACCCTTCTTGATAATGTGCATGTATGTAGGATCTGATGTAAGTCTTGCTGAGTACCTTTGTACTCATGTTGCTTTAATTTACATTTTTTCAGAAGACGCTGCAACCCCTTCTGATGGGTTCTTTGTAGACGTTGACATCGATGAGTAGACTGAGGCCAGGTGGTGATCCTGAGCTTGTGAAGGACCACGTAGTATAGCCAGGCTTTCCCAAGCCTCTTTTATTTTACTAGTTGTCTGTACTCAGACAAGTTACTTCCGCTGTTGGCTTGTATGTCTGTATGACTTGAATGCTGGGTCGTGTGACCCGTACTTGTGTGTATGATATGTATGGCTCCTTGAGCCTTTAAATAAAGTACTTGTGTAGTAGAGTCATGTTGTGATGCCTTGTTGTATTTGCACATATCGATCATATTGTGTGTATGATTGAAATGCTTGGTATGTGTGGGATCTGACTATCTAGTTGTTTATTCTTAGTAGCCTCTCTTACCGGGAAATGTCTCCTAGTGTCTCCACTGAGCCTTGGTAGCTTGCTACTGCTCCGGAACACTTAGGCTGGCCGGCATGTGTTCTTCTTCGTTCCTGTGTCTGTCCCTTCGGGGAAATGTCACGCGATGGATACCGGAGTCCTGTTAGCCCGCTACAGCCCGGTTTACCGGAGTCCTGCTAGCCCAGTGCTACAGCCCGGATTCACTTGTTGATGACCGACACGTTCGATGCTGGGTCATGGATACCTGTCCCTGTAAGTCTGTGCCCCTTTGGGTTTACGACTAGCCATGTCAGCCCGGGCTCCTTACCATATGGATGCTAGCGACACTATCATATACGTGTGCCAAAAGGCGCAAACGGTCCTGGGCAAAGGTAAGACGACACCCGTGGGAATACCGTGCATGAGGGCGCAAAGTGATATGAGGTGTTACATGCTAGATCGATGTGGCATCGAGTCGGGGTCCTGATAGCGTTGGCATCAGAGCCGGACTGCCTGTTGGTTCTCCAAGCCAAACTGGTCGATGTTGAGTCTAGAAATGCTTTAGTTATATGTAAGGGAATTGATTGTGGGATGGAACGTAAGGCTCTTTTTACTTCTCTATCTCATGAAATTCTGATCTGAGTCAGTCTATTGTTCCACCGGGGCTTAAGGAATTAGGATCTCCCCTCTCTATCAGGTTCACGTGTTACTAATCAGTAGTACCTTATAGGTTGATGGATACAAGCCTAGTTCAGTTCTACTACCCCATTATGTTGCTAAGATGGACCCAGAACCTTGATATGATGTTGTTGAGTGTCTATGCAATTCTTTGCAAAATGCCTGAAAATCCTTTTGAGCATTTACAGCCGTTATGCTGTCCAATTTCTGCCAGGAATCTTAATGTTTTGTGTTTATCATGTTCTAGATGGCTTCCCGTCCTCAGAATCAAGTGGTTCGTTTGACTCGATGTCTAGATGTACCCGGCCATACTGCCATGTTGGTCAGGGTAATGACTGAGGCAAGGTACCGTTGGTATCCTGAGTACACGGTCGAAGAGCAATTCCGAGACTTTAATCAAAGTCAATATTTTTGCACTATCAGGATATTTCCATCCTATCCTGGATCTACCGAGCCCCTCCACTGCTCCTATGGACTCAGGGTTACTATTGAGATGGCTGTGCAGGATGCTGCCTACTCTATGATGACCATCATGCGAGTCAGGACTGGCCTATTTCGGGACTCCGACTTCTGGTATATGCCAGCTTCACTCCCGGGAGCACAAGGGTATCTCCAGGCTATCTATGCTGACTCCACTCAGGAGGACTCACTAACCCGCACCACTACACAGTTGCTTGAAGACAAGGACCGTGAAAACCGGGCCTTGAGACTGGAGCTTTTCAATACCCGTGCTGATCATTGGGCCACTTTGACTCGGTTTGCACCGGTTGTGCAAGCTGGATATATGGATATGCGAGATCTCTATCCTGTGAGATCTGCTCTGCCAGACATGATGGATTGGCGTGATGTAGGAGGCATAACCCCACCTCGTGGTCCTCGCAGGCCACCGTTTGTTGGTCCAAGACCTCATCCTAGCCCCTATGGTCCACAAGCTCCACGGGACCGACTGTTTCCGGATGATCACGTTGAGCTTCCAGGCTATGGAGGTGACTTCTATGAAGACTACTACGGAGCTGTCTGAGTTAGTAGTAGTATCACTAGTATCGTACTAGTTGTATCGTCCACCGTCCTGCGTGACTCGTGGGATATGACTTAGCTTGTACCGCCTTCCGGAGGTGTAGAAAAATAATGTATAGGAGCTTGGAATGCCTCCGATGAGATGTAATCCTCTTTTCACCATAGTAGTACTTTGTTTGGTTTTGTACTAAACCTTGTATGGTGTGTATGACGATGGAATAAAAGAAGCAGTTTCTGTATCTACCATGTCATACGGATGATCATCTTACATTCCAAGTTATCCATTACATTCTACATTTCTATGCCAAAATCCTACCATCCTGGACTAAACCATTGTCTTGTTTTCCTAGGATGGTTAACACCCGCACCAACCCTGCTCCCCCAGAGCAGGCCGAAGGCAGCAGAGTTGGGGAAACAAACCTGCCTCACCCTCCTTCTCTGGCCGAGGTTATGCTGGAGGCCGAGAGAAACAAGCGGGAGACCAACCATTTGTTGGAGCGCATCGAGCAAAACATGACACACCATCAGAGGAATAACTTGGTGTCACTCAGTGATTTCATCAAGTTACATCCACCCACTTTCCACCACTCCGTCGAGCCCCTCGACGCTGATGACTGGCTTCGCAGTATTACTCACAAGCTACGCTCTGCACTCGTAGCTGAGGCTGAGAAGGTCACATTTGCTGCATATCATCTTGAAGGCCCCGCCAGTCTCTGGTGGGAGAACTATGGAGCCATGCGCTCAGTGGGCTAGGTCACAACGTGGGCTGAATTCAGCGAGGCTTTCCGTGAACATGACATTTCGGAGGGTCTTATGGACCGTAAACGTGAGGAGTTCTGCAGTTTCACTCAAGGCCGACTCTCTGTGGATGCATACAGCAGGGAGTTCGGTAACCTAGCACGGTATGCAACTGAGGAAGTTTCCACTGATGCCAAGAAGCAAGCAAGGTTCCGCAAGGGACTTAGCCCTGAGCTTCGCCGTGACCTCCGTCTGCATGAGTGCACATCTTTTCAGAAGCTTGTTAACAAAGCCATCAGTGCCGAGTCTGGTCAGACTGATTATGAAGCAACACGCAAGCATGGCCGTGACATGGGTTCCTCATCCGGTGCTGGTCCTCAGAAGCGCCGGGTGTGGGTGCCTAACACTGCCCTGCCACCCAGGTTCACACCGAGGCCATCCTATCAGGCGCCTCATCCAGCTCAACAGTTTGCACCAGCCAAGCCCTATGGTGGTCCAACCAACAATGCTCCTCCACGCACCAGCTTCGTGACATGCTTCAAGTGTGGGGAATCGGGCCACTACCTGCACGAGTGTTCCCAGACCAACCCCAACCAATCTGGAAAAGCTGTTGGCCGTGGCAAGCCGACAGGGAAAGCGTTCTACACCAAGCCGGCCACCGCTGCATATCTCTGCTGAAGAAGCTCAAGAGGATCCCAATGTCGTTCTTGGTACGCTCCTTGTTAATTGCCACCTGGCATCTGTTCTTTTCGATACTGGAGCATCTCATTCTTTCATATCCGAAAATTATGCTCGGTTGCATAACACCGCATTCTGTGACATGCCGTCCACTATGGAAATTTCTACTCCTGGTTCTAGATGGCAAACCTCTAGAGTAAGCCATGGAAATGAAATTCAAGTCGACAGACTTGTTTTTCTCGCATCTTTTATAGCTCTCAAATCTTCGGATATTAATATCATCTTGGGTATGGATTGGATGTCAGCCCATCATGCCAAGATTGATTGCTTCTCTAGGACTGTTCAACTCACCCATCCTCCGGGAAAGATAGTCAATGTCTTGACCCGAGTAGCCAAGCGACAACTATTTTCTCTTAACGCCAGTCCTTTGCCAGAGCTCGAAGACGTTCTGGTAGTCCGTGACATTCCGGATGTCTTTCCACAAGAATTGCCAGGTGTTCCACCTGACAGAGATGTCGAGTTCGTAATAGATCTTATTCCAGGAACTGTCCCAATTTCTAGAAGACCCTATAAAATGGCACCACTAGAACTAGCCGAGCTTAAGAAACAACTCGATGAGTCCTTGAAAAAGGGTTTCATCTGTCCTAGTTCGTCTCCATGGGCTTGTCCCGTCCTCTTCGTCAAGAAGAAGGATGGTACGGATCGGATGGTTGTAGATTATCGACTAGTCAACCTGGTCACAATCAAGAACAAGTATCCACTCCCCAGGATCAACGACCTGTATGATCAGCTCGCTCGATCCTCAGTCTTCTCCAAAATGGATTTGAGGTTGACTACCATCAAATCAAAATCAGGAACGGGGACATTCCTAAAACGGCCTTTGTTACTCGGTATGGCCAATACGAGTACACCGTCATGTCCTTCGGTTTAACCAACGCTCCAACCACTTTCTCTCGCTTAATGAACTCAATCTTCATGGAGTATTTGGATAAATTCGTCGTGGTTTACCTCGATGATATACTCATCTACTCCTAGAACGAAGAAGAACATGCCGAGCATCTAAGGCTAGAGTTGATGAAACTTTGAGAGCATCGCCTTTATGCCAAGTTCTCTAAATGCGAATTTTGGTTACCAGAAGTGACCTATCTAGGACATGTAATTTTTGGTAAGGGTATTGCTGTCAACCCCGAGCGAGTTCAAGCCATCCTTAACTGGACTCCACCTGAATCGGTCAAGCAAGTTCGGAGTTTCCTTGGCTTAGCGAGCTATTGTCGCCGCTTTGTCGAGAACTTCTCCAAGGTTGCCAAACCTCTAACTGAACTCCTCAAGAAAGATAACAAGTTCGAGTGGACTCCACAATGTGAGCACAACTTTCAGGAACTGAAAAGACGCCTGACATCTGCTCCCGTACTGGTACCACCAGATTTCTCTAAGGACTTTGTTATCTATTGCGACGCCTCGCGACAAGGACTAGGTTGCATTCTTATGCAAGATCGTCACGTAATTGCTTATGCTTCACGGCAATTGCACCCACATGAGGAGAACTATCCTACTCATGATCTAGAGCTTGCAGCTGTAGTCCATGCACTCAAAACCTGGCGACATTACCTCCTCGGTAATCGTTGTGGAATCTTCACTGATCACCAAAGTCTGAAGTACATATTCACCCAACCGGATTTGAATCTCAGGCGAAGACGTTGGGTTGAGTTGATCACAGATTTCGACTTAGGGATAACTTACACCCCTGGAAAAGCCAATGTCATGGCTGATGCACTAAGTCATAAATCCTATTGTAACAATCTGATGTTACAACAAAGTCAACCGCTCCTCCATGAGGAATTTCGGAAGCTTAATCTTCACATCATTCCTCAAGGATTTCTTTCCACCTTGGTGGCGAAACCTACTCTTACGGATCAAATTATCGCTGCCCAAAAGCGAGACAAAGGAATATCTAGAATCAAGGAGAACATTGCTAGCGGAGGTGCTAGATGTTTCTCCACAAATGATCATGGTGTTGTGTACTTTGAGAACCGTTTAGTGGTTCCCAAGAACCAGCATCTACGGAAGTTGATCCTTAAGGAAGCTCATGAATACCCTCTCACCATTCATCCCGGTAGTACCAAGATGTATCAGGACCTACGCCAGAGGTTCTGGTGGACTAGGATGAAGAGAGACATTGCTCAGTTTGTTGCTAGTTGTGACGTCTGTCGTCGTGTAAAAGCAGAGCATCAACGGCCTGCTGGCACCCTTCAACCTTCAGCTATTCCTGAATGGAAATGGGATAAAATTGGTATGGATTTCATCACCGGTTTTCCCAGGACCAAGAGAGGGAATAACGCTATCTTCGTCGTTGTCGATCGTCTTTCCAATGTAGCCCATTTCTTGCATGTTCGCGAGAGTATAACCGCTAGTCAACTAGCAGACTTGTACATCTTCTGAATAGTATCCCTCCATGGTGTTGCACTGGAAATTAACTCGGATCGAGGAAGTCTGTTCACCTCTTGATTTTGGGAAAGTTCCCAAAATGCTATGGGAACCCGCCTTTCCTTTAGCACTGCTTTTCACCCTCAATCAAGTGGTCAAGTAGAACGTGTCAACCAGATTCTAGAAGACATGCTCCGAGCTTCTGTTATCTCATTCGGAATGGATTGGGAGAAATGCCTTCCATTTGCCAAATTTTCTTATAACAACAGTTATCAATCTAGCTTGGGTAAAGCCCCTTTTCAAGTTCTCTATGGACGAAGGTGTCGAACGCCTCTTAACTGGTCAGAAACCGGGGAAAGACAATTCTTTGGCCCGGACATGATCCAGGAAACAGAAGAGCAAGTTCACATTGTTCGTGAAAAGTTGAAAACAGCCCAATCTCGTCAAAAGAGTCAATATGACCGAAAACATAAGGCTATGACTTTTGAGGTTGACGAGAAGGCTTACCTTCGGGTTACTCCTCTGAAGGGAACCCATCGTTTCGGTATCAAAGGCAAATTGGCTCCTTGCTACATTGGACCCTTTCGCATTCTCGCTAAACGAGGAGAAGTTGCCTACCAATTGGATCTACCTCCGCATCTCTCTAGAGTCCACGACGTCTTCCACGTTTCTCAACTCAGGCGTTGCTTCTAGGATCCTATCCGTGGAGTGGACCACGAAACGCTTGATCTTCAAGATAATCTCACATACCAAGAGTACCCTGTACGTATCCTCGATCAAGCCGAGCATACCACTCGACGTCATAATATCAAGTTTCTCAAGGTTCAATGGTCGCACCATTCTGAGAAGGAAGCAACTTGGGGAAGGGAGGATCGTCTCCGACTTGAGTACCCCGCCTTCTTTCCGGAGGAACCTAAATCTCGGGACGAGATTCTTTTGAGTGGGGGTGAGTTGTCACACCCTAGCTAGTTCATGCATTAGAGTGTTGCATCATGTCTATTTTTCTCAACAGAAACTTGAAATGGGGATGACAGAACCCCCAGCCCCCTCTGAAACCAACTAGGGTTTACTAAAAATATTTTCAATGAACCTGAAATGCCCTTCTAAAATGTCCATCATTTTTGTCTTGGTTCAGAACCTCTGCCAAAAGTGGTGCTCAATTTTCTAGGTCATCCTAAGGTTTTTGAATTAAATCATAAGTATTTGAGTTTGGGCATTTAAATTATATAAATTATTTTAAATGCTCAAATAATCCCAAACTAAAATGTTCCATGCTGGATATATTCCAGTTAGTGGCCATGAGCAGTTTGGTGATTTTTGGAGTTGTCTAGGTATTTTTAGAAAGTCCACAAAGCTATAGAATAAATAAAAAAAGATAAATAAAAAGAGAGAGAGGGAACTAACCTAGCAGCCCACCAGCCAGCCCACCTAGCCGGCCCAGCCCAGCAGCCGCTCCAGCGAGCTGCTTGCCTTCGCCAACCAGGCAGGCAGGTGCTCGACGGCGGCACCAGCGTGCGCCACGCAGCTGCCCGCCGCCCTGCTTCCTCCCCTCGCCTCTCTGCTGGCCTGGATGAGCTCCACGTCGTGCCCCGAACCCCCTGGACACCTCACTCACTCACCTGCCTCTCTCCCTCGCTCTCCCACGCCATGGCCGATGCCACCGCAGCCGCACCATCGTTGTAGTCGCGCTCTCCGTCGTTCTTGCGCCGTGCCGTCGTGTCCAGGAGCTCCGCCGCCCTCCTCTTCTTCGAGCTAGCCGAGCCCCGAGCGCTCGCTTGCCCCGAGGCCTCTGCACCGACCTCGCCCGACTCCGCCATCGCCGGAGATCCCCTTCGCCGTCGCCGCCGCACTAGCTCGTCCCCGACCGCGCCGTCTGCTTCCTCGAGATCGCCGTGAGCCCAGCTACCTCTCCCCCCTTTCCTTTTTCACTCTCGAGCCCCGTAGCGACTGCACGAAGCTCACCCGCACGCACCACCGCAGAGCTCGTCGCCGACGTGACTCCGGCCACCCACTGGCCACACCACCATGTCCAACGCACTCACCGCACACGCAGGAACCCGTAGCACCTCACCACGAGCCTCGCCATGCCCCGTAGCTTCGGGTTCATCATCACCCGAACTCCGGCAACCGCCAAAGTCGTCGCTGGTGCCGTTTCCGGCCACCCCGAGCTCAACCAACACCACCAAGAGCTGCGGCTTGCTTCCAGCTACACGTAGATGCCCTCCGCGGCTCTTTTGGTCGCCGAAATGCACAAAACCACTCTCGCCGCCGCGTTCAGCCTCGCCGGCGGCTAAACGCTGGTGAGTTGACCCCGCTGACCCCTCGTTTGACCACGGATGGGCCCAGTTTGACCCCCCTGGGTCAATGACAGGTGGGGCCCAGCCCTGTTAACTAATCAGGATTAGTTTTAATTAATATTTAGTTAAACTAATTACACTGACATACGGGACCCACTAGTCAGGGTTGACCTGGACTGTTCCGTTGACCGCTGACATTATCCTGACGTAATGCTGACGTAATAATTTATTTACTGGAATTATTATTACACAGGAAATTCTAGTAAATACCACAAACTTTAAAAAAATCATAGAAATTAATCTGTAACTCCAAATGCAAAGTTTTATATATGAAAAATGATCAGAAAAATCCAATCTATCCATCTGTACTGGTTTCATGCATGTTTAAGCAAGCTAACCTGATGTTTAGTGCAGAACAAGATAAAGCACTTAAAAGGGTCATTTATGAGTTTGAAACTTGAATCTTTGATTCAAAATGGTTCAAACCCATCTGGTCTTAGTTGCGTTAGCCGAATACACTCATTTTGCCATGTCTCATGCATGCATCATATTGTTGCATATTGTTTGGTGATGTTTGTGTATCGGTGCTCTTTGCGGCAGGTTCTGCCTCCGAGGAGTACCACGATTACCCTAAGAAGAACAATATCAGTGCATTGACCCTTCAGGAAAGCAACCAACCATTTGATCATATCGATACAATCCCATGTTCTCACTTCTGCTCTCTTTTACTGCATTAAGACAACGCGTTTCAAACTGCTGTGTGCTACGGTAGTTGAACCCATTTCCTCTGCAGGACCTGTCATTGCCACGGTAACTAGATGAAACCCACTAGCATGTGTAGGAGTTGATTGAGCCATATGTATGTGTTGTTCCTACCTTGCTATGCCTGCTATGCTTAGAGTCGTGTTAGGTCTCGTTCATCTGGGTGATGGCTAGAGTGAAATGATCATGCCGGTAATGAGAGTGATGTAGTGAACTCGATTTGGTAAAGGTATCGATGAAAGGCCATGTAGGAGTACATGGTGGGTTGTTTCATTGAAGCCGACCTTAAGCACTGAGATCTGTATGTGTGATTTAAGATTCAGCTACTACCATGCATTGGGCCCTGAAATATGACCCTGCTCGACTTCTTATTCACCCTAGTCCTCTGTCCAAGAGTTGCAAGTAGTTTCTGGTGTTTGTAGCTTACTGGAGGCCGTGGGCAGCGCTGACCCGCGGGGTGGGCTGTGATGCGGTAGGTACGTGGCCGGGAATACCGGGCACCCGTTAGGTGTCTCGGAACCCTGTACACATCGTTCGGGGCCGTATGTGGAACCCCAGCCGGACTCCCTGTGGATGGAACCTGAATAGGCGATAAACCTGGACTAGAGAGTTAGGTGTTTAGGTAGGTCGTGGTCTACACCCACGTCGGCTTTCGCTTGAAGTCTGCCGAGCACATGTCGTGTGCAGACGCTAAGTGGTGGAAACATGTATGAAGAAGTACACCCCTACAGGGTTGACATGATCTATTCGAATAGCCGCATCCGCGGTAAAGGACTACTTGGTTGCCTATACAGTTCATAGACAAGTAAATGGATACTACTAAAAATCTCAAGATAAGCGTGAGTGCCGAGGATGGCTCTTCCGTAGGATGACGGAGGTGGATCCTCGGTGGAGTATTGAAGTGGTGTGTAGTGGACTCGTGTGCGCAAAACCATTTCAAGTTGGTGTCTCGTAGGATAGCTTAGCCAAGAGTCAAAGCTGGCTTGCTGCTATAACCCCACCAACCCTTCTTGATAATGTGCATGTATGTAGGATGTGATGTAAGTCTTGCTGAGTACCTTTGTACTCATGTTGCTTTAATTTACATTTTTTCAGAAGACGCTGCAACCCCTTTTGATGGGTTCTTCGTAGACGTTGACATCGATGAGTAGACTGAGGCCCAGGTGGTGATCCTGAGCTTGTGAAGGACCACGTAGTATAGCCAGGCTTTCCCAAGCCTCTTTTATTTTACTAGTTGTCTATACTCAGACAAGTTACTTCCGCTGTTGGCTTGTATGTTTGTATGACTTGAATGCTGGGTCGTGTGACCCGTACTTGTGTGTATGATATGTATGTCTCCCTGAGCCTTTAAATAAAGTACTTGTGTTGTAGAGTCATGTTGTGATGCCTTGTTGTATTTGCACATATCGAGCATATTGTGTGTATGATTGAAATGCTTGGTATGTGTGGGATCTGACTATCTAGTTGTTTATTCTTAGTAGCCTGTCTTACCGGGAAATGTCTCCTAGTGTCTCCACTAAGCCTTGGTAGCTTGCTACTGCTTCGGAACACTTAGGCTGGCCGGCATGTGTCCTTCTTCGTTCCTGTGTCTGTCCCTTCGGGGAAATGTCACGCGATGGATACCGGAGTCCTGTTAGCCCGCTACAGCCTGGTTTACCGGAGTCCTGCTAGCCCAGTGCTACAGCCCGGATTCACTTGCTGATGACCGACACGTTCGATGCTGGGTCATGGATGCCTGTCCCTGTAAGTCTGTGCCACTTTGGGTTTACGACTAGCCATGTCAGCCCGGGCTCCTTACCATATGGATGCTAGCGACACTATCATATACGTGTGCCAAAAGGCGCAAACGGTCCCGGGCAAAGGTAAGACGACACCCGTGGGAATACCGTGCGTGAGGCCGCAAAGTGATATGAGGTGTTACGTGCTAGATCGACGTGGCATCGTGTCGGGGTCCTGACACAGTAGCAATCATCACACGCTGAGATTTCCATTCTCGCGCATAATGTCCTCTTCCCTTACAACAACGACAAATAATATCACTTGTGTGCCCAGTTGATGCCATGGATGAAGAAGAGCTCTGTGCACGCCCGGTAGGTGCGCTCTTGGCAGATAATGGTGGTTGTGCTTGCTTTCTTGTATCACGGCTGGAGGTAGCAGCTGATGGAGGTGCTGGTGCAGTGGAAGTAGAGGATGCACGTGGTGTCCATGATGAAAGTCGACCTGCAGAAAAGTTAGTTCGCGCCAATGCTTGTCGATCCTGCACTTCACGTTCAGCTTAACAAGCAAGATGGAATAAACGAGTGATATTAGTATACTCCTTATACTCTAGAATGGTCTGAATCTCTCTATTTAATCCACCCATAAAACGTGCAAGCATAGCTTCATTCTCCTCAACAATACCACATCTAATCATGCCAGTTTGTAATTCCTGATAATATTCTTCTACAGAATTTTTTCCTTGTCTTAAACGCTGCAATTTTTGAAGCAATTCATATTGATAATATGGTGGAACCCAATGAGTACGCATAGCAGTTTTCAAAGAAGCCCAAGTAGTTGGAATAGGATATAATCTACAATGTTCAGACCACCATACACATGCAAAACTAGTGAAAGCACAAACAGCAGCAGAAACCCGTCTCTCCTCGGGATATTGCAAACATGTAAAACGTTGTTCAGTTTCTAACTCCCAAGTAAGATATATATCAGGAACATATACACCCTCAAATGGTGGAATATTCAATTTCAGTTTCGGAATATGGTCATTATCTCGTACCTGAGGTGGTGGTGCAGGCCTACCGTTGCGAATATATACCTGAGGTCGACCTGGTGGTGGTGGTGCTGGTGGCTGCACATAGTTCTGATTTTGATCAACCTCATCCTCGTAATAGTCCTCCACCTCTGCAGTAATAGCAGGAGCTACAGAAGCACCAACAGCAATAGCAGCGGCACCAGAATTTTGTCCTGGCTCAATAGGAACACGGTGTGCTAGCCCTACTGTATCGCGGCGTAGAGTTGGTTGTCGGAGACGTTTGAGTAATTCATCAAACTTGGCATCCAACTTGGTGTCAATTAACTTTTCAATGTTATCCATCTTCTCCATTGCCTTTCCAAAGCTGGCCATCACGTCTTCCACCTGTTGACCCAACATTTGATGAAACTTATTGTTGTAGGGTGGAACCCTATGGGGAGATCTTTCATGAATTGGAGGGGAATCCCCAAGAACAAGATGAACAAAAGAGGGAAAACAAGAGGAACACTCAAGAACAAGTCAAATCACACATCCACTAGACAATCAAACACACAAGATACACAAGGTACATGAACAACAAAGGGAAATAAGATACATGGTAGAGTTCATCCCAAATCCTATGAAGGATATGAGGTCTTGATGATCCTATGATTGGGATCCTTCCCCAAGGAGGAGGTCTTGATGTTTGGTCACTCCAAGAGGAGGTCTTGATCTCCTAGTGGAGTGGATCCATGGAGCAAAGCTCACAAATGTCTATCAACTACTTTGCTTACTCTAACATATGGTCTAGGTACGGAATATATAGGCATGGGGACGAAGTGGATGAAGAGGAGGCCCAAACAGCAATCAAAGCCGTCCATCCTGTAGGGCCTGTGCGCACGGGGTAAGTTGGGCCCTTGCGCACGGGGGTCCCGTGGGAACGGTACAGGCCCGTGTGCACGGGGTGCTCCAACGCCAACTTCCTGAGTAGTCCGTGCGCACGGGGTCTTCGAGGCCCGTGGGCACGGGGTCGCCTGGGAGGTGCAGTGTTGATCCTGTTGCACTCCTTCTTCCTCCTTGTGGCCTTGTGGTCCTTCTCCAACTCCTTTGGGGTGTCCCTCACCAGCTTGTGGTCGTCGGTCTTCGTACCTAAGGACACATAGAGCACTTTGGTGAGGTAGCAAGCAAGTCCAATGGATATTCATGATGTTCTCGAAGAAGAGCGGGTTCACCTTAATTCCAATGGCGTATGTTCGAGGTCTCGTCATATGTCCTCTTGGGGTATGGAGAGTAGTTAGAGTGTACATGGGGATGACCGTGGGATGCTCCACATCATCTCCCCCCCTTGGGAAAGATCCGACCTCGGATCATGATCCTCATCACCATAGAAACGGTTGTCATAGACGGACTTGTAATTGGACGAAGTTGAATACATGGCGTAATCCAAGTAGTCCAAGGTGTCACCGGAGTGATAGACATGCAAAAAGAGCAAACACAATCAACACTCGGAAATACAATGGTTAGCGCACACAAAGTGTCCATCATGTAAAGATGAGTCCGTGCGGCAAGAGTGGTCGTGACAAAGCGCATGAAGCTCATCAAGATGATCTAGAATGAGATGCAAAGCATTCATGGGAGGACATGCAATCATTGTGCACACAAATGTGTTGTAAATATGATCAATGCAACCACAGTGCAAAATGATATCATAGTGAGACGGTTTATCAATAGCATGAATATGGCAATGGATGCTCAACATGTGTATGTTATCATGCAATTGATGGTGGACAATATGACCATGATGTATGAATATGCCATCAAGGTAGATCACAAAAAATTTGCTAAGGAAGTGCACAAGCTCATATATCATAGATGACATGGAAATAGATGCAACAAGACAAGCATAATGTGAGTAAATCCATGCATGGTGTGCAAACTTGTGGTGAGTATGATATGTCCATCGAGCATGACATGTATGAGCACAATCAACAAATATGGAGGTGTTGGTGTACCAAAGCTCGATGTCGAGGCATGAGTGGAGTTCCGAAGGTGCATCCAATAGTGGAGTCAAATGGTGTGGGAACCTATCTAGGTGGATGGGGGATGTCAATAGCTACTCAACGAGCTAAAGAACGCGAAAATCGGACTCCGGATGTGGAAGTTACGGGCAAAACGGTGAAGTGCACGCGACTGACCTAGGGGGGTCGTGCACACGGGGGTAGGAGCCCGTGGGCACGGGGTCCCATGCGCACGGTACATGTCCGAGGGCACGGGGTGTCCAGAGACTTTTCGGGGGGCCGTGAGCACGGGGTCTGGGACCCGTGGGCACGGGGTGGGCGGAAATTTCGCGATTTTGAGGCGGAAAATGGAGATTACTTGGGCAAAATTGGAGAGATTTTGGGGATGGATGGTGGGGAAAAGATGGGGGAAAGCTAAATCCACTTGAAATCAAGCAAATCCATGGATCAAATCCAACAAAACCTCATCAAACCAACAGATCACAAAAAAAATTGGGGCTATTTTTGGTGGGGAATTTTCGAATTTGGGCAAGAACAAGCAAAATTAGGCTAGAAAACAAAGAGGGGGGCTCCAATTTCATGAGAAACCATGGCTCATGATACCAAGATGTTGTAGGGTGGAACCCTATGGGGAGATCTTTCACGAATTGGAGGGCAATCCCCAAGAACAAGATGAACAAAAGAGGGAAAACAAGAGGAACACTCAAGAACAAGTCAAATCACACATCCACTAGACAATCAAACACACAAGATCCACAAGGTACATGAACAACAAAGGGAAACAAGATACATGGTACAGTTCATCCCAAATCCTATGAAGGAGATGAGGGCTTGATGATCCTATGATTGGGATCCTTCCCCAAGGAGGAGGTCTTGATGTTTGGTCACTCCAAGAGGAGGTCTTGACCTCCTAGTGGAGTGGATCCATGGAGCAAAGCTCACAAATGTCTATCAACTACTTTGCTTACTCTAACATATGGTCTAGGTACAGAGTATATAGGCATGGGGACAAAGTGGATGAAGAGGAGGCCCAAACAGCAATCACAGTCGTCCATCCTGTAGGGCCCGTGCGCACGTGGTAAGTTGGGCCCGTGCGCACGGGGGTCCCGTGGGCACGGTACAGGCCCGTGCGCACGGGGTGCTCCAGCGCCAACTTCCTGAGTAGTCCGTGCGCATGGGGTCTTCGAGGCCCGTGGGCACGGGGTCGCCTGGGAGGTGCAGTGTTGATCCTGTTGCACTCCTTGTTCCTCCTTGTTACCTTGTGGTCCTTCTCCAACTCCTTTGGGGTGTACCTCGCTAGCTTGTGGTCATCGGTCTTCGTACCTAAGGACACATAGAGCACTTTGGTGAGGTAGCAAGCAAGTCCAATGGATATTCATGATGTTCTCGAAGAAGAGCGGGTTTACCATAATTCCAATGGCGTATGTTCGAGGTCTCGTCATATGTCCTCTTGGGGTATGGAGAGTAGTCGGAGTGCACATGGGGATGACCGTGGGATGCTCCGCATCACTTATCATGAAGCTCCTTGTTCGTCATGTTCTCCCAGTCAATCTCTTTGACTTGTGTTCCTGCCATAGTTGGCAGCAATAGAAACAGACAAGAATATGATCCTACAGACTACTGGAATATGGTGGTTGTGGGGTTTCACAAATCTGTCAAGCGAATCTCAAATTCTTACCAGTTCTTACCCAGCAGCAGGCGGTGATCGGCAACCATTGTAGTCAAAACTCTCAAAGCTTGGATAGAGCGATTACCAGGGAGAGTCAAACACACGACGTAGATGTATGTGGAGATGGGAAGGCTTATAATATGTTATCATAAAGGATCAGCAATAATCAATTCAGAGATGCAAAGTTGAATAAACGCTCAATGACGGTACTGTGCTGGTCCTAGGCTAGACCGTGCTAGAGACGCGAGCCTAGAACACTAACAAAATCACGGCGCTGCACTTAAACAAGGGAAAAGCACTCTCTGGAAAAAAAATCGCTCTGTTTTTGTGCTGCTCTTTTTTTTGTGAAAAATCACTATAATGGCGAGTGTCTCAAAACTCTTCCCAGGTCAAACTGACAAGATGAGCATGAAAGTTTTTGACAAATTTTTTTCGGAAATCAGGGCAGCGACGACAAAAAAGTGCGACAAAAAATCACTATGATGGAGAATGTCTCAAAACACTCCTGGGGACCTAAAAATAGGATAGGGAAAAAATATTTTCGTTCGCCGAAATTTTGGCCTAAAAACTGCCCGGGGGTCTCCAGACTTTTTTTTTCTTCAAAACCTACTCAGGCAAGGAAACACGAATCAGAAATTAGATGGATCACGGAAACAAACCTACTACGAAAAGAACTCAGATTGGTGGTGGATATATGGTGGTAGGATATGGCAGCGGTGGTGGTATATGATAGCGGTGGTGGTATATGGATATGGATAGGTGGTATATGGCATCGTTTGTGGGATATGGCAGCGGTGGTGGTATATGGCAACGGTGGTGGTATAAGGCAGCAACGATGAAGATGGTGCGGCGGCGGCGTGACAAACTATGACAGAACTTGAAACTCTAAAGGACTAGACGCTAAGACCAGCAACTAGACACGACGATGCAACCGCAAATTCAACAAAGAAAAACCCTAAAAAGATTATGCAAAGGCTCAGATTGGTTCGGATATGATGAACTAACCCTAATTTTTTTTTGTGGCTTTTTCGTGGACTGTAGGTATGAATAACCGACTCGATCTAAACTATGAAAAACTGTAAAATCTCACCGAGCAACCTGGAAATCTGATACCACTTGATAGAGGCAAAGGTGTCCCGTCTTTCGATGAGATGATGGATATCGCTTTGGTGGAAGTCGACTTTGACGATCCGACTACGAACGTGCGAGGACGTCGCGCCTTAGCAATCGCTAAACCAACTCCGAGAGGTTATTGACCACGCCGGAGCACGATCAACCTGACCACGAAGGTCTGTTTCCTGCAGGCAAATGAAGAACAAGCAAGAAACTAAGATTGCAATTTGGTTATTGTGAATATAAGAGGAAAGCTTTATTGATCAAGGTGGGGTTCTGTGACCCCTTTGTCTGGTCGTTGAACACAAACGAAGTACACGAAGTTGTAGCTATGGCCCTTGGTGGAGGGGTCCGAAACTAACTCTATCTCTTGTTTCCCCACACATATGGGCTCTAAAAATAGCCTATACTTATGTATTTCGAAATTACATGGGCCTGGCCCAATAATAAGGTGACGCAGCACCTAGAATAGCGTCTGGACGAAATGTATGAAGTGGCATCTTGTATATTTCGTCCAAGGCTTCATGCACTCATTATGGTGGCTTCGAAGTCCTGAAATCATCACCTGTAACTCCATTCTTGTTCCCCTTGCGCATGCCATCATCTCCATGCTTGTTCCTACTCGAATGTTCATCCTTCTCCAAGCTAGGCCCTTCATTTGTAAGAAAACAAATGTATCCAATTTAGGCAGCATCATATTCTCATGAACATTAGAATCATTACCAAGAAACGAAAGTACCTGATAATTTAATTGGCGTGCGCGAGCTCGAGTAATTGGTCCAGTATATGTAGCAGTAGGGTCTGTGCGTGTGACAATGGTATCGATGTCCTCATCACTTTATGTTCTTGAAGTACTCGTCGAGGGACTTGGATCGTTGTATGGTGTTCTCCAATTGGCGTTGAAGATGTTCCCTGTAGGTTGGAGGCACAAACTCTCGCCGCATCACTTTCTTCGTCTTGGACCAACTCATCGCGTAGCTCTCCGAAGGTGTGTGAAGCCACCATGTCGAGGCGTAGTCGTGGAAGTTTCTTGTGGCGCACTTCACTTGATATTCAGAAGGGACTTGATGTAGCTTGAGGTAGTCGTCCATCAAACACTCCCACTCGAGGTACTCCTCGGGTTCTTGAGTCCCATAGAAGGGAATTGCATGGTCGATGTCGAGGTCGTAGTAGCTCGTGGAAGTCACGAACTTGAGCTTGGGGAGCTTCTATTGAGCGTAGTCTTCGGGTGCTTGTTGGCAAAGATGCGGTACGTCCGAACGCGAAGATGCCTTGAAGTCACTTGGCGAAGATGCCAAAGGTGTTGAAGAAGCTGCAACCTTGTAGTTGATGTCGCGACTCTGTATAGCCCATGTGCACGGGGGTACAGGAGGCCGTGTGCACGGGGTCCCGTGTGCATGGGGGTTGAGGGCCCGTGTGCACTGGGTTGGCAGAGAAGCCAACTCTCGTCCAGAAGGTCGTTCTTCATGGTCCTGTCGATGTTGATGCTTGGACATGGTAGCTCGGAGGCTTTGCACTTGAGTGTCTTCTCGAAGATGAGGAAGACCGCTTGCGGTTCTTGATGAGGGCGTTGATCTCCTCCATGCGCTTGTCCATCTTGGCGTCGATGAAGTTCTTCATAGCATCGAATTCATCATCATTCTTGTAGACCGGAGATGATGCGCTTTGCCTATCCATCACAAGACTTGAGCAAAGGTGAGTAGGAAATGAGATAAACAATACCAAGCTACCTTTTCCCAAAGTTGAGGATGTATCTTGTATCACTCAATGTGAAATGAAAGAATAGTGGAATTGGTACCGGACTTGTTCACTCACACCTACAAAGTAAAGCTTATCGAGTGGCTTGGTTCGGACAAGTGGCACAAATTTCATGCAAATTGAAGTCCAAGATATTGTAAATGTTGAAATAAATCCAAAGGACTCAAAATGCAAAGCAAGTGATCACAAATATAGAGGAGGGCAATAAAGAAAACACATACGATGGGATAATGAGGCTTGTGCAACTATAGGGATGAGCAATTCAAAATTGCCTAATGAAGACGAAGCTCGTGTTGCACGAACACTAGGAGAGCACTATCTTGATTGCACACTTCGGCACGATTCACTACTTGGCACCAACCTATATGTATGCAACAAGAATGTTTCCTATTCCATGTATCCTCATGCACAAGTATCTCTTTTCATGCTTTGCTTATAAGCTTTTGATCATTCTCTTTCTTGCTTAAAAGCTTTTTTTTTGACTTTCCTCTTCCTTTCCACTATGCTTGATGAGCCTCAACCACAAATATGGGACAAGTATCACAAGATATGCATGGGAGTAAACAATGGCACAATATGATATATCCAATGATGCAACAATATGAGGTCATATCACTATGAAGCCCGGCAATACTCGGATAGCTAGTCTCAATGGGTATGAAGGCATTCGCAAAGATGGTGGGGCTATCAAGATGTAATGGCAAGGAAGGAGAAGTTTATGACGGAATGGATACCTTCGTCACACTTAACCTTTCACGAAGTCGGGGGTAACCGACCTTGCTTCTGGTTGAAGATGGTCTCAAAGGATGGATGGTCGTCGTCGATGTGGAAGCTCGTGGTGGATGTAGTCGATGGAAGGATACAAGTCGCCGGTGGTGGATGAAGATGCAACCGTCCCTAAGCAGCCGAAACACCTTAGGAGACTCAAATCACAACTCAAACAACCACAAATACCAAAGGAACCAAAATGGGTTAGTTTGCGGAAGTTTTATGTGGTGGTGTGAAAGTTATGGCGGAGGGCCGATGCAAAAGATGCAAAATGGACAAAATTTGATGGTGTCAAATGGTGGTAAAACCAAGATGAGAAGCTCGAGCATGTTGCTAGCTTTTCAACGAGCCAAAGAACACCCAAATTGGAGTTCGGATGCGAAAGTTATGGCCAAAACGGTGAAGTCCGGGCGGCTGCTATAGGGGGGGCGTGCGCATGGGGTCCAGGGCCCGTGGACATGGGGTCCCGTGTGCACAGTACATGTACCGAGGACACATGGTCACCAGGGACTTCGCGGGGCCTGTGGGCCCGGGGTGGGGAGCCCGTGGGCACGGGGTAGAAGGAAAATTTCGCGATTTTCTTGTCAAATTCGATGGGGGAAAGAAAAATTGGGGTATGGGGACGCAAGAGTGATGAGGACATCAATACCATTGTTACAACCACATCCCCTACTGTTAAATATACTGGACCAATTACTAGAGCTCGCGCACGCCAATTAAATTACCAGGTACTTTCGTTTCTTGGTAATGATTCTACTGTTCATGAGAATATGATGCTGCCTAAATTGGATACATTTGTTTTGCTTACAAATGAAGGGCCTAGCTTGGAGAAGCATGGACATTGGAGCAAGAACACGCATGGAGTTGATGGCATGCGCAAGGGGATCAAGAACGGAGTTACAAGTGATGATTTCAGGACTTTGAAGCCACCATAAGGAGTGCATGAAGCCTTGGACGAAATATACAAGAGGCCACTTCATAAATTTCGTCTAGAGACTATTCTAGGTGCTGCGTCACCTTATTAATGGGCCAGGCCCATGTATATTTGAAATACTTAAGTATAGGCTGTTTTTAGAGTCCGTATGTGTGGGGAAACAAGAGTTAGGGTTGGTTTCGGACCCCTCCTCCAAGGGCCACGAAATTCCCACCTCTTCCTCCATATATACAACCCTTAGGGCGTCGTTTAGACTTTGGGTTTTGTTTAGATTAAAAGTTTGCCATAGCTGCAACTTCACGCACTTCGTTTATGTTCAACGACCAGACCAAGGCGTCACAGAACCCCACCTTGATCAATAAAGCTTCCATCTTATATTCGCAATATCCAGATTGCAATCTCAGTTTCTTGCTTGTTCTTCGTTTGCTCGCAGGAAACAGACCCTCATGGTCAGGTTGATCGTGCTCCGGCATGGTCAATAACCTCTCGGAGTTGGTTTAGCGATTGCTAAGGCGCGACGTCCCCACACGTTCGTAGTCGGATCGTCAAAGTCAATTTCCACCAAAGCGATATCCATCATCTCATCGAAAGACGGGACACCTTCGCCTGTATCAAGTGGTATCATATTTCCAGGTTGCTCGGTGAGATTTTATAGTTTTTTGTAGTTTAGATCGAGACTGTTCTTCATACCTATAGTCCACGAAAAAGCCAAAAAAAATTAGGGTTAGTTCATCCCATCCGAACCAATCTGAGCCTTTGCATAATCTTTTCTATATTTGCTTTGTTGAATTTGCGGTTGCATTGACTTGTCAAGTTGCTGGTCTTAGCGTCTAGTCCTTTAGAGTTTTGAGTTCTGTTCACAGGTTGTCATGTCGCCGCTGCCATATATCACCACTGCACCAACTTCGTCACCGCTGCCATATACCACCACCACATATTCACCGACAATCCGAGTCCATATATGCCACCACATATCCGCCGCCATCACGCCAATCCGAGTCCACCTGCAACATATATCCGCCACCAGTCCGAGTTCCACCAGATTCATCTCCGCCACCAGTCCAAGTTCCACCAGTTTCATCTCCGCCACCAGTCCTATTCTGAGTCCAGTATTTTGTTACTTTGTTTTGGATTTCTAGATCACGCCATACTCCGAGTCGTGACAGAGTAGGACTCCCCAACTTTCGAGCCATCCACAGAAGAAAAATAGTTCCAGTTCAAAAAAAAACTAAGTCTGGAAAATTCTGGCTAGACAGTTTTTAGGACATTTGTAGAATTTCGAACAAAAAAATTGCGGAGCAAAAAAAAGTGAAAAAAAAGAGAGAAAAAATCAGAATGTGCTCCTCCCTTGTTTACGTGCAGCGCCGTGATTTTGTTAGTGTTCTAGGCTCGCATCTTTAGTACGGTCTAGCCTAGGACCAGCACAATACCGTCATTGCGCGTTTATTCAACTTTGCATATCTGAATTGATTATTGCTGACCATTTTTGCTACCATATTATAAGCCTTCCCAGCTCCACATACATCTACATTGTGCGTTTGACTCTCGCTGGTAATCTCTTTATCCAAGATTTGGGAGTTTTGACTACATCGGTAGCCGATCACCGCCTGCTGCTGGGTAAGAACTGGTAAGAATTTGAGTTTTGCTTGACGGATTTGTGGCACCCACCACCAGCACAACTTGTTAGTAGTCTATAGGATCATATTCTTGTGTGTTTCTATTGCTGCTAACCATGCCAGGATCACAAGCCGACGAGATTGACTGGGAGAACTTAACGAACAAGGAGCTTCATGATAAGTTTCAGCAAATGATGACTGAACAGGTGCAAGATGTGCTGAACAATTTTGAAGAGGCCATGGAGAAGATCACTGGCCTTGAGAGGATGTTCGAAACAAAGCTCGATAACAGATTTAATGAACTGCTTGCGCGTCTTCCACCACCGGCTGCACACCTGCCGCGCCTCTGCAACAACAACAACAACAACGACGACTACCTCCACATCGCAAAACAGCCCTCCACCGAGCGAGCCGTGTTCCACTTCAGCCTGGCCAAACTGTTGGTGCTACTGTTGATAACTCTGTGGCTCCTGCTGTTGATGGGGAGGAGGATGATTATGCGGGAGATTATGAGGATGAGGTTGATCAAAATCAGAACTATGTGCAACCACCAGCACCACAACCACCAGGTCGTCCACATGCAAATAATGGCAATGTTAGGGCTCCCCCTCAGGTACGATATCATGACCATCTCCCTAAACTGAAATTGAATATTCTCCCATTTGAGGGTAGATATGTTCCTGATATATATCTTACTTGGGAGTTAGAAACTGAACAACGATTTACATGTTTACAATATCCTGAGGAGAGACGTGTTCCTGCTGCTGTTTGTGCTTTCACTAGCTTTGCATGTGTTTGGTGGTCTGAACATTGTAGATTATATCCTGTTCTAGCTACTTGGGCTTCTTTGAAAACTGCTATGCATACTCGTTGGATTGCACCATATTATCAACGTGAATTACTTCAAAAATTGCAGCGCTTAAGACAAGGAAAAAATTCTGTAGAAGAATATTATCAGGAATTACAAACTGGCTTGATTAGATGTGGCATTGTTGAGGAGAATGAAGCTATGCTTGCACGTTTTATGGGTGGATTAAATAGAGAGATTCAGACCATTCTAGAGTATAAGGATTATAATAATATCACTCGTTTATTCCATCTTGCTTGTAAAGCTGAATGTGAAGTGCAGGATCGACAGACATTGGCGCGGACTAACTTTTCTGCAGGTCGACCTTCATCATGGACACAGCGTGCATCCTCTACTTCCAAATATTCTACTGCACCGACACCTCCATCAGTTGTTACCTCCAGCTGTGATACAAGGAAGCATGCACAACCACCATTATCTACCAAGAGCACACCTATCGGGCCTGCACAAAGTTCGTCTTCTTCCATGGCATCAACAGGGCACACCAGTGATATTATTTGTCGTCGTTGTAAGGGAAGAGGGAATTTTGCGACAGAATGCAAATCTCAGCGTGTGATGATTGCTACTGAGGATGGTGGGTATGAGTCCGCTAGTGACTATGATGAGGAGACTTTGGCTCTTATTACACGTGAAGAACACGGTGAAGATGATTCTGATCATGAGACGCAATACATGGATGCTGAAGATGCTGACAGATATGAATGTTTAGTTGCTCAACGTGTTTTGAGTGTGTAGGTTACACAAGCTGAGCAAAATCAGAGGCATAATTTGTTCCATACAAAGGGAGTTGTGAAGGAACGTTCTGTTCGCGTGATCATAGATGGAGGGAGTTGCAACAACTTGGCTAGCATGGAGATGGTGGAGAAGCTATCTCTCACCACAAGACCACATCCACATCCTTACTACATCCAATGGTTCAACAACAGCGGCAAGGTTAAGGTAACACGTACTGTTCGTGTGCATTTTAGTATCTCCACATATGCTGATTATGTTGATTGTAATGTGGTACCTATGCAAGCATGATCCTTATTACTTGGTAGACCATGGCAATTTGATAAAAAATTTGTACACCATGGTAGAAACAATCAGTATACTCTTGTTCATAAGGATAAAAATATTACTTTGCTTCCTATGACTCCTGATTCCATTTTGAAAGATGATATTAATAGAGCTAATAAAGCAAAACAGGAGAAAAATAAGAGTGACAATCAGATTGTGGCAAAAGAATTTGAGCAACAAATGAAGCCTAATAATAAACCATCTATTGTTGCTTCTGAAATTAAATTGAAAAGTGCATGTTTACTTGCCACCAAATCTGATATTGATGAGCTATATTTTAGCAAATCTATTTGCTATGCTTTTGTGTGCAAAGAGGCATTATTTTCATTCAAGGACGTGCCTTCCTCTTTGCCCCCTGCTGTCACTAACATTTTGCAGGAGTTCGCTGACGTCTTTCCACAAGACGTGCCACCGGGATTACCACCTATTCGAGGGATTGAGCATCAAATTGACTTAATTCCTGGTGCATCGCTACCCAACCGTGCACCATACCGTACCAATCCAGAGGAGACGAAGGAGATTATGTGTCAAGTACAGGAGCTGCTCGACAAAGGTTATATACGCGAATCTCTTAGTCCTTGTGCTGTTCCTATTATACTAGTGCCTAAAAAGGATGGTACGTTGCGTATGTGTGTTGATTGTAGAGGCATTAATAATATTACTATTCGTTATCGTCATCCTATACCTAGGCTAGATGATATGCTTGATGAATTGAGTGGCTCTACAATATTCTCCAAAGTTGATTTGCGTAGTGGATACCATCAAATTCGTATGAAATTGGGTGATGAATGGAAAACAGCATTTAATACAAACTTTGGTTTATATGAGTGGTTAGTCATGCCTTTTGGGTTAACTAATGCGCCTAGTACTTTCATGAGACTAATGAACGAAGTTTTACGTGCTTTCATTGGACGATTTGTGGTAGTCTATTTTGATGATATACTGATTTATAGCAAATCTTTGGAAGAACATTTGGAACATTTACGTGCTGTTTTTATTGCTCTACGTGATGCACGTTTGTTTGGTAACCTTGGGAAGTGCACCTTTTGCATCGACCGAGTATCTTTTCTTGGCTATGTTGTTACTCCTCAGGGAATTGAAGTTGATAAAGCCAAGATTGAAGCTATTGAGAGTTGGCCGCAGCCCAAAACGGTCACATAAGTGAGGAGTTTCCTTGGCCTCGCTGGTTTCTATAGGCGTTTTGTGAGAGATTTCAGCACAATTGCTGCACCTCTCAACGAGCTTACAAAGAAGGATGTGCCTTTTGTTTGGGGTACCGCACAGGAAGAAGCCTTCACGGTATTGAAAGATAAGTTCACACTTGCTCCTTTACTCCAACTTCCTGATTTTAATAAGACTTTTGAGCTTGAATGTGATGCTAGTGGAATTAGATTAGGAGGTGTGTTATTATAAGATGGCAAACCTGTTGCACACTTTTCTGAAAAATTGAGTGTGCCTAGTCTGAACTATTCTACTTATGATAAAGAATTATATGCTCTTGTTCGGACTTTAGAGACATGGCAACATTATTTATGGCCCAAAGAATTTGTTATACATTCTGATGATGAATCTTTGAAACATATTAAAAGTCAAGCTAAACTGAATTGTAGACTTGCTAAATGGTTGGAATTCATTGAGACTTTCCCTTATGTCATTAAACACAAGAAGGGTAAAGAAAATGTTATTGCTGATGCTTTGTCTCGTCGCTATACTATGCTTTCACAACTTGACTTCAAAATATTTGGTTTGGAGACCATCAAAGATCAATATGTGCATGATGCTGAATTTAAAGATTTATTGCAGAATTGTAAAGAAGGTAGAACATAGAACTTGGAACAACTTGGAACAACTTGGAACAAGTTCGCTGTTAACGATGGATTTGTGTTTCGTTCTAACAAGCTATGCATTCCAGCTAGCTCCATTCGTCTTTTGTTGTTGCAGGAGGCGCATGGAGGAGGACTAATGGGACACTTTGGTGTGAAGAAGACGGAGGATATACTTGCTACACATTTCTTTTGGCCAAAGATGAGACTGGATCCTCATGGTTTTGTTGCACGCTGCACTACATGTCAAAAAGCTAAGTCACGACTCAATCCTCATGGTTTATATATGCCTTTGCCTATACCTAGTGTTCCTTGGGAGGATATATCTAGGGACTATGTTTTAGGGGAGGGATAGCATATTTGTTGTCGTGGATAGATTTTCGAAAATGGCACGCTTTATACCATGCCATAAAAGCGATGATGCTGTTAATGTTGCTGATTTGTTCTTTCGGGAAATTATTCGCTTGCATGGTGTGCCAAATACTATTGTTTCAGATCGTGATACTAAATTCCTTAGCCACTTTTGGAGATGTTTATGGGCTAAGTTGGGGACTAAACTGCTTTTTAGTACTACTTGTCACCCCCAAACTGATGGACAAACTGAAGTAGTCAATAGAACATTGGCTACTATGTTTAGGGTTGTTTTGAAGAATAATAAGAAAATGTGGGAAGAATGCTTGCCTCATATTGAATTTGCTTATAATCGTTCATTGCATTCTACTACTAAGATGTGCCCTTTTGAAATTGTGTATAGTTTCCTACCTCGTGCACCTATTGAGTTGTTGCCTCTTCCATCTTCGGAGAAGGTTAATTTTGATGCTAAAGAACGTGCAGAATTGATTTTAAAAATGCATGAGTTAACTAAGGAAAACATTGAGCGTATGAATGCTAAATATAAACTTGCTGGAGATAAGGGTAGAAAACATGTTGTGTTTGCACCTGGAGATCTTGTTTGGTTACATTTGCGTAAGGATAGATTTCCTAATTTGCACAAATCAAAGCTAATGCCACGTGCTGATGGTGCTTTTATGGTGTTAGAGAAAATAAATGATAATGCATATAAACTTGAGCTATCTGTAGATTTTGGGGTTAGTCCCACTTTTAACATTGCAGATTTGAAGCCTTATTTGGGTGAGGAAGATGATCTTCCGTCGAGGACGACTTCATTTCAAGAAGGGGAGGATGATGAGGACATCAATACCATTGTTACAACCACAACCCCTACTGTTACATATACAATACCAATTACTAGAGCTCGCGCACGCCAATTAAATTACCAGGTACTTTTGTTTTTGGTACTGATTCTAATGTTCTTGAGAATATGATGCTGCCTAAATTGGATACATTTGTTTTGCTTACAAATGAAGGGCCTAGCTTGGAGAAGGATGAACATTGGAGGAAGAACACGCATGGAGTTGATGGCATGCGCAAGATGATAAAGAACAGAGTTACGAGTGATGATTTCAGGACTTTCAAGCCACCATAAGGAATGCATGAAGCCTTGGACGAAATATACTAGGTGCCACTTCATAAATTTCGTCTACAGACTATTCTAGGTGTTGTGTCACCTTATTATTGGGCCAGGCCCATGTATTTTCGAAATACTTAAGTATAGGCTGTTTTTAGAGTCCGTATGTGTGGGGAAACAAGAGTTAGGGTTGGTTTCGGACCCCTCCTCCAAGGGCCACGAAATCCCCCCCTCTTCCTCCATATATACCGCCCTTAGGGCGTCGTTTAGACTTTGGGTTTTGTTTAGATTAAAAGTTCGCCATAGCTGCAACTTCGCACTTCGTTTGTATTCAACGACCAGACCAAGGCGTCACAGAACCCCACCTTGATCAATAAAGCTTTCATCTTATATTCGCAATATCCAGATTGCAATCTCAGTTTCTTGCTTGTTCTTTGTTTGCTCGCAGGAAACAGACCCTCGTGGTTAGGTTGATCGTGCTCCGGCGTGGTCAATAAACTCTCGGAGTAGGTTTAACGATTACTAAGGCGCGACGTCCTCGCACGTTCGTAGTCGGATTGTCAAAGTCGATTTCCACCAAAGCGATATCCATCATCTCATCGAAAGACGGGACACCTTCACCTCTATCAAAGAGGGGGTAGATCTACTTGCCATACATCAGATCCACGGATGAAAATCAACAAAAGCTCACAAAAACTTCAAATCACAAAAAAAAATTGGTATGGCTCTTTTTGTGGGGAATTTTCGAAATTGGGCAAGAACAAGCAAAATTAGGCTAGAAAACTAAGAGGGATCTCCAATTTTGTGAGAAACCATGGCTCATGATACCAAGATGTTGTGGGGTGGAACCCTATGGGGAGATCTTTCACGAATTGGAGTGGGAATCCCCAAGAATAAGATGAACAAAAGAGGGAAAACAAGAGGAACACTCAAGAACAAGTCAAATCACACATCCACTAGACAATCAAACACACAAGATCCACAAGGTACATGAACAATCAAAGGGAAATAAGATACATGGTAGAGTTCATCCCAAATCCTATGAAGGAGATGAGGTCGTGATGATTTTCATCTCCAAGAGGAGGCCTTGATATCCACAAGTGGATCTTCTCACATGGAGGCCTTGAATTCCATGGGAGTGGTCTCTCTCTCAAGAGGAGAATGTAGGAGCAAAGCTCACCAAAGAATGAGCTATCCTATTTGCTAAGTCTAAATGGAGGAGGAAGGGGAGTATATATAGGTCCAAGGGATGAAGGGGTATGTATGGACGAGATGGGGATACAACGGCCAAGCCCAACAGCCACGCACAGGGGCCCCGTGTGCATGGGGTAAGTGGAGCCCGTGCGCACGGGGTATCCAGGGACCGGATGCAAGGGCCCGTGTGCACGGGGTCCGTGAGGCCCGTGGACATGGGGGTCCCGTGGGCACGGTACATGCCCGTGCACGATACATGCCCGTGCGCACGGGGTCTTCAGGACCGCCAGCTTGGGAGGCCCGTGGGCACGGGGTCGGAGGGGCCCGTGCGCACGAGGTCGCCTCGGAGCTGCTGCCTTCTTCTTGGCGCTTCCTTCTCCGCTTCCAGGCTTCCCTCTTGGATGGTGTAGATGTTCTCTTGCGCATGAACTTGTCCTCGCTATGTTTGAAGCTCCGACAATACCTATGAATGCACACGGAAGGAATGTCAAGTAGTATACCATCCTCAAAGGGGTCAAGTGAACACGTGTGAAGGAGATGATTCACCTTTATGTATGTGAAGTAGATGTGGCACGTGCCACTTGCCAAACGAACTCTTGACATAGTGATGTCCATAGGATGCTCCGAATCACCTGGAAGCGAAGACGAAAGAAGAAGGACCTGCCCATTCCATAAAGGGCGGTACTACCGCTCACACCCTCCAAGCGGTACTACTGCTCACACCCTCCAAGCGGTACTACCGCCCATGTGTCCGGTACTACCGCCCTGCCTGTGCGCAGCCGCGGGCCTTTGGCCTTGTATTCCTCTCCCACTTACCCCTTCGTGGCTTAGACTATAAATAGACCACCTCCACCTCCTTTCTAGGGTAAGCAAATATGATAGCTCATTCTTAGGAGAGATTTTCTCCTACCTCTACTCTTGAGAGAGTGAGACTACCACTCCCATGGAGTTCAAGACCTCCATGTGAGAAGATCCTGCGGGATATCATCAAGACCCCCTTGTGGGAAGATCCATCTAGGATATCATCAAGACCTCCTCTTGGAGATGAACCTTACCTTGTATCTTTCCCTTTATTGTTCATGTACCTTGTGGATCTTGTGTGTTTGATTGTCTAGTGGATGTGTGATCGGACTTGTTCTTGAGTGTTTCCCCTTGTGATTTCTCTCCGTTCTTCCCCGTGTTCATCGTGTTCTTCGAGGGATCCCACTCCAAACGTGAAAGATCGGCCTACACCGGGTTAGCCCCATATAATATGGTATCATGAGCCATGTTGATCACGTTTTTGGAGCCCCTACCCCATGTTTTCTAGGTTGATTTTGTTGTTTTCGTCCTAAATCCGTAAATCCCACCCAAAAATAGCCCCCAAATTTTTTTGTGATTTGTTGGTTCGATGATGTTTTGTTGATTTTGATCCATGGATTTTCTTGGTTTCGAGTGGATCTAGCATATCCCCAAATTTCCCCACATTCCATCCACGAAATTCGTCAAATTTTGCCCCCGAAATCATTGTTTTCCGCCCCAAAATCGCGCCCCGATTCGATCTGCGAAGAATCCCGACACGAGCGGTACTACCGCCCTTCCAAGCGGTACTACCCCTGAGCACCACAAGCGGTACTACCGCCCCCAGCCCAGTTTCAGCCTGAAACAGTCGAAAAATCCCGACACGAGCAGTACTACCGCCCATCACAAGCGGTACTACCGCCCCTCCCAGTTTCAGCGTTCCGAGTTTCACCATTTCGGCCATAACTAATTCATCCGAACTCCGATTTTGACGTTCTTTATCTCGTTTTGAAGCTCTTGACATTCCCCTTCCCACAAAAATACCACCAGCACCACTTGACTCCATGAAATGTTTGAAAATTTGGCAAGTTTGCCTAGGCCCTCCACCATATCATCCGCATAGCCACCACCGACTTCCGCAACCTAACCCATTTTGTTCCCCTTAGCATTAGTGGTTGCTTGAGTAGTGATTCGAGTCTCCTAAGGTGTTTCGGCTACTTAGGGACGGTTGCCTCTTCATCAACCACCACCACCACTTCCGCATAGACGTGCCCACCATACATTTCCACCCCAACTTAACCCAATTTTGTTTGAGTTGTGGTTTGTGTCTCCTAAGGTGTTTTGGCTACTTAGGGACGGCAACTTCAACATTGACTCGCATAACTCATCATCCCACTTCCGCATTGCCAAGTGCAAACCACCACCACTTTCCACTACCACCATTTGACATTTGCCTTTGAGGTTTTGAATTTGCGGTTTTTCCGTTTCCTATGGTGTTTCGGCTAACTAGGAATGGGTTGACTTCGGCAACACCGCCTCTCATCATCGTCAAGGACGGTAACCTCGACGACACCATTGTACATTACCCTTGCAATTGCATTGTTAACCCCTAGCCCATTTTGCGTTACTTGCCTATCGAGACTAGACATTTGCGTATTGCCGGCAACGTTACTTGTGCACATTAGTAATAATATTTCCCATAGCATACATACCATATCATCGTGGTGCATATATTGGTATCATATCTTGTGTCACAAGTTTGATCCCGCATATACACAATTACTATCTTGGTTTGTGCTTTTGTGCCAAAGTGACCATACAAAAAAAAGAAATAAAGCTTTTAAGCAAAAGATAAAGAGTGAACAAAGAGCTTGTAAGCAATAGCCATAGCATCAAAATATATCATATGGTATCATCTTTGATCATCTTGGATCATTGTGTGAGAAACACCGGGAACCATACATACATAGCATACTTGGGATAGAGAGTTTATCCATATTGCATCTCATAGGTTGTGCACAAGTGTCATATCCGCCTATTGAGCAATCGTGCTAGCGTCTCTCTTGAGTTGTGCAACACGAGCATTTTTCGTGGATTCCACATTTTTTGCTCATTCCTTGGTTGCACGACCCCATTTATCTTTCCGTGTGTGTGTGTTTCCGTGTGCCACATATTGCTATTGGTCTACTTGTTTCGCTTGCGAATTTGTGAATCTCTTTCAACATTATTGACTCTTGCTAACATTTTCCATCAAATTTTTGTGCCACTATCCTCACTGAGCTCTACCATAAGCTTTACTTGATAGGTGTGAGTGAACAAGTCCGGTATCAATTCCACTATTCTTTCATCTCACATTGAGTGAAACGGGATACATGCTGAACTTTGGGAAAAGGTAACTTGGTATTGTTTATCTCATTTCCTACTCACCTCTACTCGAGTCTTGTGATGGATAGGCAAGGCATTTCACCTTCGGTCTACAACAACAACGACGAGTTCGATGCCACGAACAACAACTCCGATGCCAAGAAGCAAGCTCAAATGGAGGAGATCAAAGCCCTTATCAAGTCCTACAAGCGATCTTCCTCATCTTCGAGAAGACGCTCAAGAGCACATGCTTCCGAGCTACCATCTATGGCAAGATCACATCGGCATCGACACCATCACCAACAAGAACGTGAAGGTCAAGAGCTCAACACCAACAACCGCTCAACGATTTCACCATCTCCCTTGGCATCTTCGCCAAGCGACTTCAAGGCATCTTCGCCTACGGACATACGGCATCTTCACCAACAAGAACCTCAAGGCTACGGTCAAGAGAAGCTCCCCAAGCTCAAGTCCGCGACTTCCTCGAGCTACTACGACCTCGACATCGACCACGCGATTCCTTTCTATGGGACTCACGAACCCGAGGAGTACCTCAAGTGGGAGAGTTTGATGGACGACTACCTCAAGCTACATCAAGTCCCTTCCGAAGATCAAGTGAAGTGCACCACAAGAAACTTCCACGACTACGCATTGGCATGGTGGCTTCACACACCTTCGGAGTACTACGACATGAGTTGGCCCAAGATGAAGAGAGCTTTGCGGCGAGAGTTTGTGCCTCCAACCTACACGGAACAACTTCGACGCCAATTGGAGAACACTACCCAAGGATCCATGTCCATCCACGCGTACTTCAAGGAGATGAACATTGCCTTGCGACGAGCTGGCGTGGACGACCCCATTTCAATGAAGTTCCACTTCATGATGGGATTGAACAACGACATCTCCAAGACTATCTTCCTCGAGAACTACAAGTCCATCGACGACCACTACATTGGTGCTCTCAAGGTGGAACAAGAACTCATGAAGGCCAAGGATTCTCCACCCCCAGCAAACTTCGCGGCGACCAAGCTCTACGAAAAACATGAGGCTACTACAACCATGATGTCCAAGCCCGACAAGCTCCAAGACGATGCTCCCAAGTGCGACTTCACCGCCATCCCTCTTTGTGGCATTGATGATGCCGAGTCTACCTTGACTCTTTTTCAAGATGGTGCGGCGACAAGTACGACTATGGAGACCTTCAAGGACCAAGCTTTGGAGGCAAGTGACAAGGTGGCGAGCAAGGATGATGCTTCCATCTTAGGAGGCGAGAGTGATGATGTGCCATCTTCGGCCTTCATCCACGGCGACGGTGACGAGATGATCAAGCATGGGATTTTCCCTTCGGTCATGGAGGAGAGTGATGATGTGCCATCTTCGGCCTTCATCCACGATGACCACGACGAGATGGTTGAGCATGGGATTTTCTCTTCGACCACGGTAACGTATGATGACTTGAGTGACTTGTGCCACCATACTGAGAGTGAGAGTGACTTCACCACTAACCCCATATATGATGTGTTGCCACAAATCCCATGTGAGGAGAGCCACTGCCCCCACCACTTGAGTGAGATGAGTGACTCCACCATATGCGACTTTGAGTGCACCTACTTTGAGGGAGTGAGTGAACCACCACATAGAGAGAGTGAGATAGTTGATAGGTCTTGTGAGGCCATTTGCATTTCTAACAACTTAACCCCTACCTCTATTGTGTCTTCTCATTTGGTGCTACATCCCATTTACGATGACGTGCCGATCCTCGACGACTCCGTCCTCCCTTTGGACAAGATGATGGCCATGGTGGAATATGATGCACCCCCACATGGTTCCATCAAGATGAAGATGACCACCATTTGGTCATTCCCACCTCACCTACACCACTTGAGTGGAATGACAAAGGTAACATAGGTGACGGTGATGCTCCAGTACCACTAGTGGACATTCTTGACATTGATTGCTTGCATGATGTTGATCCACCTAGTACCATGCTTCATGCTAGTATTATTTCAGCATGCGATGATTTGCCCATTTATGATGAATATGATGATTCTCGTGTGGAGTCTATTAGTTGTGATGCCATGTTACATAGGATTTCTTGTGACAATTCTTTAGGTCACATCATGTTTGATAACCCGCTTGACTTGTCATATGCTATGCATGAGATACACCATATGTCTTATTTGCAATCTCTTCATAGTGACTATGCATATGCCATTAAAATAAACCCAACTTGTACTTATGGCATAGATGACAAGCCCATGGTTATTGGCATTTGTTTTTCCTGTGATGATATTGATATGCTCCCTTTGCATCATTTATCTCATATGCCATGCCGTGACCACCTAGCTTCGGATATCCATTGTTTGGGATGTTGTCCATTTTCTCCATATGATATTTCCGCTATTGCTCATGTGGAGGCCCCCATAGTTTCCTCATACATTTTAGGAGATTTTGATCCATCCCATTCATTGCATGATCCCCATACCTGTGTGCACCATATGCTCCCCATGAATAAACATGCTATTGATGTGCCATATACTTGCATTCTCAATTTGTGTCCCCATCGTGTCATACACAATAACTATTCTTTCATGATGGATGACATGTTCTTATAGCATGCATCAAATTTCTTTGAGCGATGCTTATCTTGTGCTAACTCACACGTGCACATACACATCATGATGGATGATGTGTACATTTACCACACGCACAATTTCTTTGTTTTTTGTCACTTTTGTGTAGGTACCCATGAATACTTGTCAACCTCGCAATCCCATGAGTTGACAAAATGAGCTCTAGAGAGCAATGAGGACTTGGGATCCCATGGATTGTCTTTCCCACCGCTCTCTTCGTGTAAAGACATAGCGCATTTCTTCTACATGGCCCTCACTTGGCTATGGGTTATTGTTCATTACATATCATATGCCCATCTTGCCATGTTCACTTTGCATGATATGCTCATTCCTATGCCTTTTACATGCATTTGTGACCCATGCTTTGCATTACAGATGATGATTGATTCTAGTACTTGTATGTGTATTTGCAAGCTTGGTGGAGATATTGCTTGTTCTTGCCATGTTCCTTTTGTGCATCATTCCTATGATGATACTTCCATCTTGCTTTGTGTTCGTGCTTGCGATATGTCATGTGCACTACCTATGCCTATTATTTGCTCACATGACATGATTGCCATGATTTCCCCTAGTGTGTTGCATCTTCGCTCCACTAGTTTGCACGACTTGATTACTATGCTTGCTTATGTTGCATCACCATTTCATGCGGTTGATGACAACCATCTATATGCTTTGCACATGATTCATATTGCTTCTTGTCATATATCTCCATGTGTTGCCTCTCTCATGCTAGATGATTTGCCATGTATTGAGTGCAACAATGATTCTCTTCTTGTTCATGAGATTTCCCCCATAGCATTCTCGCATATATTTGGAGATTTTGACATACTCCTTGTGAAGCATGCTTGTCTTCCCTCTTTGCACCATATACCTAGTGCCATGAATATAGCCATTGTTGCATCATATTATTCATGCACTTGTGCTTCTAATGGTTATGTGCAAGAGAAGAGAACCATCATGGTGGATGATGTGTTTATCTACCATGCGCATACGTTCTTTGCCTGGTTTTGTGCATGTGTAGGATACTTGGACTTTGTGTCGACTTCCACTTCACATGAGTTGACCATTCGAGCTCTTGAGAGCGAGCCTCATACATTCTACCATGACTTGCTTCTACACCACATTTCCTACCAATTCGGCATTGTGAAGAATGCACAAGGACACACTTTCAAGGTTACATCCTTCTTGAGCTTGGATATTGTGGATCATACTTCATGTGTTGCTTGCACCATTTGCACGCATGTTCGAGATATTGCTTGCACCCATGATAACCACATTTCCATGCTTCATGATATATATACCTTGTGTGTTGCATCCAATTCTTGGACTACTTGCTACTATCATATGGTTGGTTGCACCAAGATCATTTCTTCACATATGCCATGTTCGTTTGCTTGTCACATGATTGACGTGATTGTCTCACACATGATGAACAATTGCTCTTTATATTGTGTTGAGTGCTACACTATATTCACTACACCCTATGCACGTTATGTTTGGATTGTCTTGCACTTGACCCATGTGTTTAGACACTTCATTTTATTTTGTGTTGTGAATCCTTCTTATGCCTACCATAGACCTTTCATTGAGAAATTTGTGAATGCTTGCTATGACCCCGAGGTAGATGCTTACACTACTACAAAAAGGGCTATAGATGGAATGGCCACTAATGGCGCACCTGTCATGTGGTGCACCATTACTATATTCTAATGGCGTACCATGTCTCAGTGCGCCATTAGTAATATATTACTAATGGCGCACCTGGTGCCTGGTGCGCCATTAGTAGTTTTAAAAAAACATTAAATTTTTTTTACTAATGGCGCACCATTGTATAGTGCGCCATTACTAGTTGACATAGTAATGGCGCACCACATCCGTCGTGCGCTATTAGTAGTTTTGAAAAAAAAGTAAAAAAATAAATAAAAAAATATTTGTTACTAATGGCGCACCATGTCTCGGTGCGCCATTACTAGTTTTAACTAGTAATGGCGCACTGTCCACTGGTGCGCCAGTACTAAGTTTTTTTCAAAAAAAATTCAAAAAAAATATCAATTTTTTTTTCAAAACTAGTAATGGCGCACCGTGGGAGTGGTGTGCCATTACTAGTTTAACTAGTAATGGCGCACCATCCCACGGTGCGCCATTACTAACTTGCCCCAACACCGAATGCACCCCCCCCCGGTGGATCGCCTTTTTGGTTTTAAAAAAATAAAAGAAAATGATGGAAATGTCAAAAAAATAAAAGAAAATAAGTTTCCCATGTGATATGTGGTCTAGTTGTTGGGAAAATTTACAAATATGAATTTCGACTTTATTTGCAAAATCTCTCTGGAAATTTGTAAAATGGGCATAACTTTTGCATACGAACTCGGATGAAAAAGTTTTTTATATGAAAAAGCATCTACTCAAAAAGTTATATCCAAATTTAACTGGGGGAACCTTGTTAAACATTTTCAAAATCCCCAAAGACCTAACAGAAAAAAAGTTACGGGGCTTTCAAGATCTAGAGGCAAAAAAATTCAGAAAAATTCAGAAAAATTCAAACTTACTAGTGGCGCACCGTGGATGTGGTGCGCCACTAGTAACAAAAAAAATTGGTTTTGAATTTTTTTTTTGAATTTTAATATGACCGGGAAGTTTGAAATATTTTTCAAAATTTCATCATAGTCATGAACATGAACAAAGTCCTAGACGTCAACAAGGTATAATAGGATTGATATGCTAGATATATCAACAAGTGCCTGTGAAGTGAACTGTTGCTGGGGTTGTATAGAACTTTGAAGTTAAGCGTGCTTGGGCTGGAGTAGTGTGAGGATGGGTGACCTTTAGGGAAGTTTGACCACGGAGTGCGATTTGACCCGAGATTAAGCATATTGACCCGAGATTAAGCCATAGTGAACTGAGATTAAGAAAAAAGCGAAAAAAAAAATAAATTTTTTTTTAAAGAATTCTGGAAAAAAAATTGAAAAAATATTGTTACTAATGGCGCACTTCTATGTGGTGCGCCATTAGTATACCAGATACTAATGGCGCACCGTGGGCTATTCTAATAGCGCACCAGCGGTGCGCCATTAGTATACCAGATACTAATGGCGCACCACAGGTGCGCCACTAGAAAAAAATCTAATGGCGTGGTGCTAGTGGCGCACCTGTAGTGCGCCATTAGTAGCAAAAATAGGTGCGCCACTAGCAGCCCTTTTTCTAGTAGTGTTATGCTCTTGTCACACATATTTGCATCTCTACCTCACATTTACACGCTTGTTCCCATGATATTTTTGCTTG
Source organism: Triticum dicoccoides (assembly GCF_002162155.2). NCBI lineage: Eukaryota > Viridiplantae > Streptophyta > Magnoliopsida > Poales > Poaceae > Triticum > Triticum dicoccoides. The sequence continues at coordinate 355,639,915 of NC_041383.1, forward strand.
TGCTCCATTGATATGCTTACATGCCATGTCACAATCCTTTGTCACACCCTATGCTATGCTTGATGACAACACTTGTTTGGTGAATCACCTCTTGAATTCTTGGTTTTGCACTAACGCTAACCACATTTGTTTTTCCAAGTGTTTGTTCTATTTGCTCCTTTTGAAGGAATCACAAGATGGTGCGACATCGGAGAGTGCCCATTTCAAGCTTCAAGATGACGAGAACTTGGTGATTGACCACTCCTACACGGCGACGCCATCTCTTTCCCATGGTAATTTGGTTTTCGATCCGAGGTCAGATCTTTTCCAAGGGGGAGGGGATGATGCAGAGCATCCTACGGTCATCACCATGTCAAGAGTCCGTTTGGCAAGTGACACATGCGACCTCTACTTCTCATACATAAAGGTGAATCTTCTCCTTTACACGTGTTCAAATGACCCCTTCGAGGATGGTATAATACTTGACACTTCTCCCATGTGCATGCATAGGTATTGTTGGAGCTTCACGGATGTCGAGGAGGAGTGCAAGCGCCAAGGGACCACTACACCATCCGCGAGGGAGGCCTGGAAGCGAAGACGGTAGAAGAAGGACCTGCCCAGTACAGAAAGGGCGGTACTACCGCCCAAAGCAAGCGGTACTACCGCTTAGACCCTCCAAGCGGTACTACCGCCCATGTGTCCGGTACTACCGCCCTGCCTGTGCGCAGCCGCGGGCCTTTGGCCTTGTATTCCTCTCCCACTTACCCCTTCGTGGCTTAGACTACAAATAGACCACCTCCACCTCCTTTCTAGGGTAAGCAAATATGATAGCTCATTCTTAGGTGAGCTTTGCTCCTACCTCTACTCTTGAGAGAGAGAGAGACTACCGCTCCCATGGAGTTCAAGACCTCCATGTGAGAAGATTCTGCGGGATATCATCAAGACCCCCTTGTGGGAAGATCCAGCTAGGATATCATCAAGACCTCCTCTTGGAGATGAACCTTACCTTGTATCTTTCCCTTTGTTGTTCATGTACCTTGTGGATCTTGTGTGTTTGATTGTCTAGTGGATGTGTGATCGGACTTGTTCTTGAGTGTTTCCCCTAGTGATTTCTCTCTGTTCTTCCCCGTGTTCATCGTGTTCTTCGAGGGATCCCACTCCAAACGTGAAAGATCGGCCTACACCGGGTTAGCCCCGTATCAACCTCCTTCTTGGTCGACCATGGCAATTCGACTGTGGTGTCATCCACAACGGGCGCACCAATCACTATAGCTTCAAGATGAAAGGGAAGGAATATGTGCTACGACCTATGTCTCCTAGTCAAGTGGTAGCCGACAAGCAAGCCACCCATCATGGAGAGAAGAGTGAGAAAGTGATCCACCCAAAAGTGAGTGAGAGCCACAAGCCAAACTTGAGCGCCTCTTGGCCTAGAGAGAAAAACCTAGTCCTATTCGCCACAAAAAGTGAGATAAGAGAAGTGTGTGAGAACCCATCGAGTGTTATGCACTTTGTCCTTATGTGCAAGGATGGGGAACCAAAAACTAACACCTCTCACGAGCTACCTTTAGTGTTTCAATCTCTTTTGCAGGAATTCCAAGATGTTTTCCCCGATGAGCTACCTCCGGGTCTACCTCCTCTACGAGGCATTGAGCATCGAGTCGACCTCATCCCCGGAGCGCCACTTCTAAACAAAGCTCCATACCGTGTCAATCCCAAAGAAACCAAGGAGATTCAACGGCAAGTACAACAACTAATCGACAACGGTCATGTACGTGAAAGCTTAAGCCCTTGTGCCGTTCCCATTATACTTGTGCCTAAGCCCGATGGAAGTTTCCGCTTGTGCTCCGATTGTAGACCTATAAATGCTATTACCGTTCGCTATAGGCATCCCATTCCTCGCTTAGATGATATGCTTGATGAACTTAGTGGAGCCAACTTTTTCTCAAAAATTGATCTTAAAAGTGGCTATTATCAAATCCGCATACAAGAGGGTGATGAATGGAAAACTGCTTTCAAAACCAAATTTGTCTTATATAAGTGGTTAGTCATGCCTATGGGTTTATCGGAGGCTCCCGGTACTTTCGTGCGTCTCATGCATTATGTGCTTCGCCCTTATATTGGAGTCTTTGTTGTGGTTTACTTCGATGATATTCTTGTGTTTAGCAAAACCATGAAAGAGCATTTTAATCATGTTAGTGCTGTTTTGCTAACCCTTCGTAAGGAACGTCTTTATGCTAACATGAAAAAGTGCACATTTGGTGTTGACAAAGTGGTTTTCTTTGGTTTTGTTGTATCTTCCAAGGGTGTCCATGTTGATGAATCTAAAATTGAAGCAATTAAAACTTGGCCCCAACCCACCAATTTGCAACAAGTGCGTAGTTTTCTTGGTCTAGCAGGGTTTTATCGTCGCTTTGTGAAAGACTTTAGCACTATTGCCGCTCCTTTGCATGCTTGTACAAAGAATGCTCCTTTTGTTTGGGGACCTTTGCAATCCACCACTTTTGATGAGCTCAAGTCTTTGCTTACTCATGCTCCGATTGTTGCTTTGCCCAACTTTGACAAAACTTTTGAGGTTCATTGTGATGCAAGTGGTACCGGAATTGGCGGAGTTTTGATGCAAGAAAAATGAGCCATTGCATATTTTAGTGAAAAATTCTCCGGTGCTCAACTTAACTATCCCATCTATGACAAAGAATTGTATGCTTTAGTGCGTGAGCTACATGTTTGGGAACATTATCTTAGACCTCAGGAGGTCATCCATACCGATCATGAAACGCTTAAGTACTTAAAAGGTCAAACTAAGTTGAACAAGCGTCATGCCAAATGGAGTGAATTTATTGAACCTTTTCCCTATGTGATCAAGTACATTAAGGGTAAGCAAAATGTATTTGCCGATGCACTTTCACGCATATGCACGCTTGTCACTAAACTTGAGTTGAATGTTATTGGCTTTGAGCACATAAAAGACTTGTATGCTAATGATCCATCTTTTGCAACTCCTTATGCTAAATGTTTGACGCATACATCTTGGGAACAATATTACATCAATGATGGTTATCTTATGAGAGCTAACAAACTATGCATTCCCGAGTCTTCTCTTCGTTTGCTCCTTTTGCAAGAGGCTCATGGAGGCGGACTCATGGGATATTTTGGACGCGACAAGACTTTCGCCACACTTTCCAAGAACTACTTTTGGCCCAAGATGTTCCGCGATGTTTCACGCTTCACCACCCGATGCTCTACATGTCGCAAAGCTAAGTCTAAAGCTCAATCCCATGGTATTTACATGCCTCTTCCTATTCCTTATAAACCTTGGGAAAACATTAGCATGGATTTTGTACTTGGTTTGCCTAGAACTCAAAATGGCAAGGATTCCGTGTTTGTTGTTGTGGACCAATTTTCTAAGATGGCACATTTCATCTCTTGCAACAAGATAGACGATGCTTCACACGTTGCAAATCTCTTGTGTAGGGAAATCTTGCATCTCCATGGAGTACCAAACACAATTGTCTCTGACCGCGACATCAAGTTCTTGAGTTAGTTTTGGAAGACCCTATGCGCCATGCTCGGAATCAAGCTCTTGTTCTCATCCGCATACCATCCTCGAACCGATGGCCAAACGGAGGTGACGAACCGTACACTCTCCACTCTACTTCGCGTGTTGATCAAGAAGAACATCAAGGAGTGGGAGGAGTGTCTACCCATCACCGAGTACGCCTACAACCGTGCAAGACATTCGACGACCAACAAGTCCCCCTTCGAGGTCGTCTACGGCTTCAACCCATTGTCCCCATTGGACATTCTACCTCTTCCTCTACAAGAGTGCACCAACCTCAATGCAAGCGCCTATGCAAGCTACATCAAGAAGATGCACGAAGATACAAGGCACACCATCGAGCGCCAAGTACAATGACTTGCGACCAAGATCAACGTCAACAAGCATCCCATGATATTCAACATTGGAGACCTCGTGAGTCTACACCTTCGCAAGGACCGCTTCCCCAACGAACACAAGTCCAAGATTCTCCCTCGAGCCGACGAACCCTTCAAGGTGCTAGCCTGCTACAACAACAACGCTTACAAGATCGATGTCCCACACGACAAGTACAACGTGAGCGACATCTTCAACGTCTCTGATCTCTCCCCGTACCATGGTGATGAGCATTTCGATTCGAGGTCGGATCTTTCCCAAGGGGGGGGGGGAGATGATGCGGAGCATCCTTCGGTCATCGCCATGGACCTTCCATCGTCTCACCAAGCACCAAGAGGACCCATGACTAGAGCACAAGCTACAGCTCTCGAGACCGAGGTGACTTCTCTCCTTAATGATATCTGATATGATCCTCTCGAGACATGGCTACTACCTCAATCCAGAATGTTGTGCATGATTAGGTACCAAGAGGACCATCCCGAGGATGCACATGAAGATGGTCAAGACCCCAAATCCATAGAAGAAGAGAACCAATGGAAGAAGGCAAGAACAGCATCCAGGTACGGGACATCCGGCCAGGACCCCGGACATCCGGCCCCTGGAGATCCACAAGGCCAGGCATCTGCAGAAGAAGCTACAGGAACCGGACATCCAGCATCCCGCCCGGACATCTGGCCCCCACCGGAAATCTGGCCGAAATCCCGGACATCCGGCACCGGTGTCTAGGGAGCACAGAAGCTTGCCCCGTCAACCCGGACATCCGGCGATTGCCCCGGACATCCGGCGCCTCCCGAAGCCGCGGACATCCGGCCCCTACGAGCGGACATCCGACGTCACCCATCCAGTGAACAAAAGAGTCAACTCCCCTGGCCCGGACATCCGGCCCCTCCAGCCCAGACATCCGGCACCTCGTGAGCGCCCGGACATCCGGCCCGTCGCCCGGACAGCCGGCGCCCTCTGGCTACGCGCAACTCCTTTGGGCCGTGACCCATGTACCCCTTCACCCTTTGACTATATATACTCTCTCATCCTGTACGTTTTAGGGTTAGCATTGTGATAGCTCATTTAGAGATAGATCTCTGCTCATCCGTACCGGATCTACTCCACGTGAGGGATCATTCCTCTTCGGAGAAGATCCATTCAGATTCAAGGCCTCCATCCGGAGAAGACAATCAAGACCTCCTCACGGAGAAGAACGGTTCCCTTTGTATCCTTCCTTTGTTAATTTTGGATCATGTATTACCTTATTCTTTCGGTGATCTAGCCCTTGTGTGATGGATTACTTGTCGGTTTAGGGATTCTCTTGTTTCTCCCCGTGTTTTCCCGTGTGATTTCCGCGCGTTCTTCATGTTTTCCCCGTAGGATCCACTCCAAACATGAAAGATCAGCCCCATAGAGATCCGCCCTACATCAATTCTTCTACAGAATTTTTTCCTTGTCTTAAACGCTGCAATTTTTGAAGCAATTCATGTTGATAATATGGTGGAACCCAACAAGTACGCATAGAAGTTTTCAAAGCAGCCCAAGTAGTTGGAAGAGGATACAATCTACAATGTTCAGACCACCAAACACATGCAAAACTAGTGAAAGCACAAACAGCAACAGCAACCCGTCTCTCCTCGGGATATTTTAAACATGTAAAACGTTGTTCAGTTTCTAACTCCCAAGTAAGATATATATCAGGAACATATCTACCCTCAAATGGTGGAATATTCAATTTCAGTTTCGGAATATGGTCATTATCTCGTACCTGAGGTGGTGGTGCAGGCCTACCGTTGTGAATAAATACCTGAGGTCGACCTGCTGGTGGCTGCACGTAGTTCTGATTTTGATCAACCTCATCCTCATAATAGTCCTCCACCTCTGGAGTAGCAGTAGGAGCTACAGAAGCACCAACAACAGTAGCAGCGGCACCAGAATTTTGTCCTGGTCAGTAGGAACACGTTGTGCTCACCCTACTGTATCACGGCGTAGAACTGGTTGTGGGAGACGTTGGAGTAATTCATCGAACTTGGCGTCCAACTTGGTGTCAATTGTCTTCTCAATGCCATCCATCCTCTCCAAGGCCTTTCCAAAGCTGGCCATCACGTCTTCCACCTGTTGACCCAACATTTGATGAAACTTATCATGAAGCTCCTTGTTCGTCATGTTCTCCCAGTCAATCTCGTCGGCTTGTGTTCCTGCCATAGTTAGCAGCAATAGAAACAGATAAGAATATGATCCTACAGACTACTGGAATATGGTGGTGGTGGGGTGTCTCAAATCCGTCAACCGAATCTCAAATTCTTACCAGTTCTTACCCAGCAGCGGGAGGTGATCGACAACCGTTGTAGTCAAAACTCTTAAATCTTGGATAAAGCGATTACCAGGGAGAATCAAACGCACGACATAGATGTATGTGGATCTGGGAAGGCTTATACTATGGTAGCAAAAAGGGTCAGCAATAATCAATTCAGAGATGCAAAGTTGAATAAACGCTCAACGACGGTATTGTGCTGGTCCTAGGCTAGACCATGCTAGAGACGCGAGCCTAGAACACTAACAAAATCACGGTGCTGCACGTAAACAACGGAACATCACACTCTGGATTTTTTGCTCTTTTTTTTGCGCTCGTTTTTTTTCCGAAAAATCACTATAATGGCGAGTGTCTCAAAACTCTTCCCAGGTCAAACTGACAGGATTGGCACGAAATTTTTTTGACCAATTTTTTCGGAAATCAGGGCAGCAATGACGAAAAAGTGCGACAAAAAATCACTATGATGGCGAATGTCTCAAAGCACTCCCTGGGACCTGAGAATAGGATAGGTAAAAAATATTTTCCATCGCCGAAATTTTGGCCTAAAAACTGCCCGGGGGTCTCTAGACTCTTTTTTTCCGAAACCTACTAAGGCAAGGAAACATGAATCGGATATTAGATGGATCTCGAAAACAAACCTAATACGAAAAGAACTCGGATTGGTGGTGGATATATGGTGGTAGGATATGGCAGCGGTGGTGGTATATGGTAGCGATGGTGGTATATGGATATGGATCGGTGGTATATGGCAGCGGTGGTGGTATATGGCAGCGGTGGTGGTATATAGCACTGTGGTGGGATATGGCAACATCGATGAAGATGGTGCAGCGGCGGCGTGACAAATTGTGACAGAACTCGAAACTCTAAAGGACTAAATGCTAAGACCAGCAACTAGACACGACGATGCAACCGCAAATTCAACAAAGCAAAACCCTAAAAAGATTATGCAAAGGCTCAGATTGGTTCGGATATGATGAACTAACCCTAATTTTGTTTTGGCTTTTTCGTGGACTGTAGGTATGAAGAACAGACTCGATCTAAACTACGAAAAACTGTAAAATCTCAGCGAGCAACTTGGAAATCTGATACCACTTGATAAAGGCAAAGGTGTCCCATCTTTTGATGAGATGGTGGCTATCGTTTTGGTGCAAGTCGACTTTGACGATCCGACTAAGAACGTGCGAGGACGTCGCGCCTTAGCAATCGCTAAACCAACTCCGAGAGGTTATTGACCACGCCGGAGCACGATCAACCTGACCACGAGGGACTATTTCCTACAAGCAAACGAAGAACAAGCAAGAAACTAAGATTGCAATCTGGATATTGCGAATAACAGAGGAAAGCTTTATTAATGAAGGTGGGGTTCTGTGACATCTTTGTCGAAGTACGCGAAGTTGCACCTATGGCGAACTTTAATCTAAACAAAACCCAAAGTCTAAACGACGCTCTAAGGGCTGTATATATGGAGGAAGAGGGGGGAATTTCATGACCCTTGGGGAAGGGGTCCGAAACCAACCATATCTCTTGTTTCCCCACACATACAGACTCTAAAAATAGCCTATACTCAAGTATTTCGAAAATACAAGGGCCTGGCCCAATAATAAGGTGACGCAGCACCTAGAATGAAGTTATGAACTGGCATCTTGTATATTTCGTCCAAGGGTTCATGCGCTCATTATGGTGGCTTCAACGTCCTGAAATGATCACTTGTAACTCCGTTCTTGTTCCCGTTGCGCATGCCATAGATGATAACTATCGATTTGGTGAAGATGACTGCGACGATCCGACTACAAACGTGCAACGACGTTGCGCCTTAGCAATCGCGAAAACCAACTCCGAGAGGTTATTGACCACGCCGGAGCACAATCAACCTGACCACAAAGGTCTATTCCTGCAAGCAATCGAAGAACAAACAAGAATATGATCAAGAAATCTGAATATTGAGAGTATGGATGAAGTATTGATAAAAGTGGGGTTTCATAAGCGGTCTTGGTCTGGTCGTTGGACACAAACGAAGTACACGAAGTTGCAGCGATGGCTTACTTTTAACTAAATAAAACCCAATGGAAAAGCTACTAGATGGATCTACTTATATAGGAGCAAGGGGTGGCGGCCAAGGAGGTGGGAGGACGTCCCAAGGCAGCCTAAAACTAACCCTAGGTCGTACAAGGCCAATGGGCCCAAGTGGAGGTGATGTAACACCTTTGGACTTGTAGTTTGACTCGGATTCTGCTGCAGCATCAGATTGTTTCGTCCATAACTCAACGCTCCGGACGAATTTGAAGGTGAATCAAATTGGGTTGGAAAGTGCACAAAATCTAGTTTCCAACAAAAAAAGAATCACCCAATTCGGAGTCCGTATGAAAACGTTGTTGGTGTTTTGAGTCAGGTATGTCTATGCAGTCCGAATCTGAATCCAGAACGTGAGAGACTTGGACTCTATCTTCTCTTGGCCCAAAAGTGACGTGAGAGGACTTTTTGAACAGCACCTAAACTTCTCCTTTTCCCTTATCTTCATATATGGATTTTCCAAATGTCCCATACACCTGCAATTAGACAAAACACAAAAGTGTGTGAAGTATTTTTGTTCTGGATAACATAAATAGTTATTGAATAGTTTGCACTAGAAATCACCTGATAAATATGCATGTATGCAATATTTTTGGTCTTATCCAAGGTAGTCATGTCCTCATCATCCTCCCCTTCTTAAAAACAAAGCCGTCCTCGGCGTTGCTTAATCTGAAATGTGGCTAACAAAAGAGACAATGTGTACATGTTGTATATGAATATGTCATCCATTTTTAATTCTCTTTGTTTTTGCACATATGACAAATGTATGCATGAGTAACTTTCATAGTTCATAAAATATAAAGCCAAAATATTATCACAAGAAGTAGAAGGCATGAAAATATTGCAACCTAGTTTGCACATATAAGTGAAACTCTTATTCATTTCAAAAGATTGACAATGTTCATCATTAAACAATCCCAACATTGGTGAATAAACTTTACTTGCATCAAATTTACATGCTACAAGATGCTTAAATAAGAAAACATGCAATAAGTCATTCGACACAGAATCATCACCAAGATTAGAGGTCATATCAAAATGATTAAACATTAATTCTTTTGCATCAACAGTTAGTTCAATGGGTGCACTCAACATTGTTGGTATTTCAGTTGTTTGATCACATGACGCATTCATGATAGTATCAAGATTCTCTAAAATAGGTGATGTGCTCAAATCACCAGGTAACTCAACCCATGATGCATTCAAGTTAACTAGGGATGCATCATTCTTATGTGAACTTACATCATCAATACATTTACTGTTACCTTGTCGCAAAGACGTTGCTGAGGTAGGTACGGATGTTGACAATGCACCAGACTCTTGAGATGATGTCGCGATAACAATCCAAGGTGGGGCTTCTCTAGTAGGTGCAACGGTGGAGGAACCAACCGACAGTGGTGAGCATGAACTGGAATAGTAGTTGTTGAAGTCACCCAATCCATCCTCCTGTATCTGTCTCTCAAAGGTACAAGCGCGAACATACATACCAGTAATGCAATGAGGAATATAGTGAAATTTTGCATGGATATCATGGTTCAAACCACCAAAAAATTTATTCATTGTATCATCCTCAGATTCTTCTATGTCAGAATGATGCATATAGGATTTGATCCCTTGGTAGTAAGCATGAACAATGTTGTTGCCTTCTTTAAATTGTTCAAATTTGTGAAGCAATTCATGACGATAGTAAGGAGGGAAAAATTGTTTTCTCAATACATCTTTCAAATCTTTCCAAGTTGTGGGTTGGTTATCAATGTTTTTCTTACAATGCACACTCCACCAAACAAAAGCAGAACCAGTAAATGCTCTAGTGGCAGATCATACTCGCTCAAGTTCAGAAAAGTCATGTTGACTAAAAACTTGTTCTACTTCAAGCTCCCAAGCTAGATAAATAGTAGGATTAAATCTACCCTCAAATGACGGTAAAGAGCTAACCTGGCCATGTACTTGTGTGTGTTGTCCCAACTCTCGTGATGGTGAAGATGTGTTCGTCGTCCAAGAACTTCTATCTCCGGAACCTGTCATGATCAGTAGAAACAAGAAACAAAATTCGAGAATAATGTTCCTATGAACTACTAGGATGTGGTTGTAACGTGCTCACAGTAAAGCAAATATAAATATCTTACAAGTTCTTACCATGCGGCAAGTGATGACAGGCAACCAATGGTGTAAAATAACTTCGAAGATAGTTTAAAGCGATTGCCAGGGGAACGTACGTATACACGGTGTAGAAATATGTGGATCTAGGTTGGCTATATATAGTAGTAAAAGATTAACAATAATCAATTCAAAGATTCAATGTTGAATAAACGCTCAACGACGGTACTGTGCTGGTCCTAGGCTAGACCGGACTAGAGACGCGAGCCTAGAACACTAATGAGGTCATCGTGTAGCACAACTAGCATCAATGAAGGATACTAAGTAGCTCTTTACAAAAAGATATAAGTGAAGATCACAACGGTAGTAAAGATAATGATGAAAAACAACTGCCAAGCAGGATATACAACAACTCTCTCCAACTTTCCTCTTGGAGAGTTTCAGCCAATTTTCTGATAAATTTTTTCAAATAATGCTACTAACTCAAGATTTCCAATGCAAAAGAATCACTCAATTCCGACTTAATATGAGGAGTCAAAAAATTCTAAAACTGGCTTGAAAAACTGGAATAAGTTGTGTTCGTGAATTTCGGAGGGCAAAAAGTCCTATTTAGAAGCACTTTTTGAGGTACGAAATATTGAACAAGCTTCTGCAACTATTTAGATGCGGCTCGTCTCTAGCTTTAATTTGAGTACTCATGGAGCCAAAACGGACTTTGTATGATGAAGTTATGCCTGTTTTACTGAGCAGTGCACAAAATAGATTCCAATCAGAATTGAACTACGAGATTGAGTCTAGATAGATCCGAATTTTGTTTTTTTTTTCTCACACTTTTTGTTTTTGTTTTCTTTCTCTCTTTTTTTTTCTCTGACTTTTTTTTACTTTTCTCTCTCTTTTTTTTGCCTTTTTTTTTCTCTCTCTCTTCCCAAAACAAACTAGATAAGATGCAGATTGGATCAAGCGAAGATGTGAACGATCCCAACTATGATTATGACAATGAACGGTGGGTAGCACATGATGGAAATTGATGGATGTGTAGTGGACAGCGGAAGGGATAACGATGCAGCTGCGGTGTGACTAATGTGAACAGAACTCGAAACTCTAAACGAACTAGACACTAAGACCAGCAACTCGACACGACGATGCAACCGATATTCAATAATGCATACAATGAAAAGAAAATTGCAAAGGCTCAGACTGGCTTGGACAAAGGATGAATAGATCTAACTTTTTTTTGTGGCTTTTTCTTGGACAATAGGTAAGAAAATAAATCTAATCTAGGAAAACTGGAAATTCTCACCGAGCAACCTGAAAACTGATACCACTTGATAGATGCGGGGTGTCCCAATTTTTCGATGAGATGATAACTATCGATTTGGTGAAGATGACTTTGACGATCCGACTACAAACGTGCAACGATGTTGCGCCTTAGCAATCGCTAAACTAACTCCGAGAGGTTATTGACAATGCCGGAGCACAATCAATCTGACCACAAATGTCTATTCCTGCAAGCAATCGAAGAACAAACAAGAATATGATTAAGCAATCTGAATATTGCGAGTATGGATGAAATATTGCTAAAAGTGGGGTTTCATAAGAGGTCTTGGTCTGGTTGTTGGACACAAACGAAGTACACGAAGTTGCAGCAATGGCTAACTTTTAACTAAATAAAACCCAAGGGAAAAGCTACTGGATGGATCTACTTATATAGGAGCAAGGGGTGGCGGCCAAGGAGGTGGGAGGACATCCCAAGGCAGCCTAAAACTAACCCTCGGTCGTATAAGGCCAATGGGCCCAAGTGGAGGTGATGTAACACCTTTGGACTTGTAGTTTGACTCGGATTCTGCTGCAGCATCAGATTGTTTCGTCCATAACTCAATGCTCCGGACGAATTTGAAGGTGAATACAATTGGGTTGGAAAGTGCACGAAATCTAGTTTCGAACGAAAAAAGGAATCACCCAATTCGGAGTCCGTATGAAAAAGTTGTTGGTGTTTTGATTCAGGTATGTCTATGCAGTCCGAATCTGAATCCAGAACGTGAGAGAGTTGGACTCTATCTTCTCTTGGCCCAAAAGTGACGTGAGAGGACTTTTTGAACAGCACCAAAAATTCTCCTTTTCCCTTATCTTCATATATGGATTGTCCAAATGTCCCATACACCTGCAATTAGACAAAACACAAAAATGTGTGAAGTATTTTTGTTCTGGATAACATAAATAGATTATTGAATAGTTTGCACTAGAACTCACTTGATAAATATGCATGTATGCAATATTTTTGGTCTTATCCAAGGTAGTCATGTCCTCATCATCCCTTCATTTGTAAGCAAAACAAATGTATCCAATTTATGCAGCATCATATTCTCATGAACATTAGAATCATTACCAAGAAACGAAAGTACCTGGTAATTTAATTGGCGTGCGCGAGCTCTAGTAATTGGTCCAGTATGTATAGCAGTAGGGGCTATGGGTGTAACAATGGTATTGATGTCCTCATCACTTGTGGATTCAAGACCTCTCGGAGATGAGCTACCGCCTCTTGTATCGTCCTTTATTGGATTTGGACCGTGTATCTCTTTGTGTTTCTTTGATCTAGCACATGTGTGATCATATTCTTGTTGGTTGAGTGTTTTCTGTTGCATTTCCCCGTGATTTCCCTCGTTCCCCTCCGCGCGTTCTTCGTGTTCCTCGTATGGATCCTCTCCAAACGTGAAAGATCGACCCCTAGGGTTCTGCCCTACATTAGGGAGTCTGGCCGGTAGCTCAATCTGGTGTCGTTCTGCGGGACCAAAGAACCACCGGCAGCTCATCAATCCAACGTGTCGCATCTCTGCGGCTTGTTAAAGTTCTCGTCTTGAGCCCTCACAACACTTCGGCATTCATCCTCTCGGCCTGCCCGTTGCTCCATGGATGAGCGACAGAGGCAAAGGAGACATTGTGATGCGGAGCATCCCACAGTCATCCCCATATACACTCCGAGTACTCTCCAAACCCCAAGAGGACATATGACGAGACCTCTAACATACGCCATTGGATACAAGGTGAACCCGTTCCTGAATGCTTCCCCTTTCCACTTGTGCGAGACATGGTTGCTACCTAATGCAAAGCCACTATGTATGCTCAGGAACCAAGGAGACAACCATGGAGATGTTGGAAGCATAGGACATCCGGCGCCACCAACCAGAAGTAGAACAGAGAGAGACAGAAGCCAGGCGACTCTACAGCGGCCGGATTCCGGCCGATCCCCGGACATCCGGCGCCCCGCGACGGGCCGGACATCTGGTGCCTGCCCGAAAATCTGGCGCACGCCATCCAGAGAGCAGAAGAATCGGCCACTCCAGCCCAGACATCCAGCAGAGGCCCGGACATCCGGCTCTTCGTGAGCCGCGGGACATTCGGCCCCTAGCCTGGACATCCGGCACCTGCCTGTGCGCAGAGAATGGGCCAAGGGCCCATGTATCCCCCTCTCACTTACCCCTTCGTGGGCTAGCACTATATATACTCTCCCACCTCCTCCTAGTTAGGGTAAGCAAAGCATTAGCTCATTTGAGATAGAGCTTTGCTCATCCATACGGATCTCCTCCTCGTGAGAGACCGCGGTCTCCTCGGAGAAGATCTACCATGGATTCAAGACCCCTTTACGGGAAGATCCCTCGTGGATTCAAGACCTCCTCTCGGAGATGAACTACCGCCACTTGTATCGTCCTTTGTTGGATTTGGACCGTGTATCTTTTTGTGTTTCTTGGATCTAGCACATGTGTGATCATATTCGTGTTGGTTGAGTGTTTTCTCTTGCGTTTCCCCGTGATTTCCCTCGTTCCCCTCTGCATGTTCTTCGTGTTCCTCATAGGAATCCCCTACCCCGTGTTTTCTAGCTTGATTTTGTTGATTTCGTCCTAAATCCGAAAATCCCCACCAAAAATTGCCCCCCAAATTTTTTGTGATCTGTTAGTTTGATGATGTTTTGTTGATTTTGATCCATGGATTTGCTTGGTTTCAAGTTGATCTAGCATCTCCCCGAGTTTCCCCACTTTCCATCCACGAAATCTCTCCAATTTTGCGCCCGAAATCATCAATTTCCGCCCCAAAATCGAGTTCCTCGAGTTCATCCTCGGATTTGGAGCCCGGACATCCGGCCCGACTCCCGGACATCCGGCCATACCGGAAATCCGGCCATTAGCCCGGACATCCAGCTCCTAGAGCGCATTTTCACGCAAGGTTCTGGACATCAGGGCCCGGACATCCAGCCAAACCCCCGGATGTCCGTCCGCAGTCATTTCAGCCTTCGGTGTTTCACCGTTTTGCCCATAACTTTCACATCGGGAGTCCGATTTTCGCGTTCTTTAGCTTGTTGAGTAGCTATTGACATCCCCCATCCATCTAGGTAGGTTTCAACACCATTTGAATCCATCAAATTTTTGAAAATTTGGCAAGTTTGCCTAAGCCCTCACTGATGAGTACATGACTATCTTGGATATGACCAAAAATATTGTATACATGCATATTTGTCAAGTGATTTCTAGTGCAAACTATTAAATAATCTATTTATCTTATCCAGAACAAAAATACTTCACACACTTTTGTGTTTTGTCCAATTGTAGGTGTATGGGACATTTGTACAATCCAGATATGAAGATAAGGAAGAAAGAGATGTTTATTTGTTGTTCAGAAAGTTCTCTCACGTCACTTTTGGCCCAAGAGAATATAGAGTCCAAGTCTCTCACGTTTTGGACTCAGATTCGGACTGCACAGACATACCTGACTCAAAATGTCAACAACTTTTTCATCCGGACTCCGAATTGGGTGATTCATTTTTTGTTGGAAAGTAGATTTCGTGCTCTTTCCAAAACAATTGGATTCACCTTAAAATTCATCCGGAGCGTCGAGTTATGGATGAAACAATCTGATGCTGCAGCAGAATCCGAGTCAAACTACAAGTCCAAAGGTGCAACGTCACCTCCACTTGGGCTCATTGGCCTTGTACAACATAGGGTTAGTTTTAGGATGCCTTGGAATGTCCTCCCACCTCCTTGGCCACCACCCCTTTCTCCTATATAATTAGATCCATCTAGTTGCTTTTCCCTTGGGTTTTGTTTAGATTAAAGGTTCGCCATAGCTGCAACTTCGTGTACTTCATTTGTGTTCAATGACGAGACAAAGGCGTCATAGAACCCAACTTGATCAATAAAGATATCCTCTTATATAAGCAATATCCAGATTGCAATCTTAGTTTCTTGCTTGTTCTTCGTTTGCCTGCAGGAAACAGACCTTCATGGTCAGGTTGATCGTGCTCCGGTGTGGTCAATAACCTCTCAGAGTTGGTTTAGCGATTGCCAAGGCGCGACGTCCTCGCACGTTCATTGTCGGATCGTCAGAGTCGACTTCCTCCAAAACGATAGCCACCATCTCATCAAAAGACGGGACACCTTTGCCTCTATCACTCACCCATATCATCCGCATTACCACCACCGACTTCCGCAACCTAACCCATATTGCACCCCATTGCATTTGAGGTTGCTTGAGTAGTGATTTGAGTCTCCTAAGGTGTTTCGGCTACTTAGGGACGATTGCTTCTTCATCAACCACCACCACCATTTCCACATAACCTTTCCCACCATACATTTCGCCAACCCCAAATTAACCCAATTTTGTATGAGCTTGTTTGAGTTGTGGCTTGTGTCTCCTAAGGTGTTTCGGCTACTTAGGGATGGCAACTTCACTTGCGACACGTGTATAGCCCATCATCCCACTCCCACGTTGCCAAGTGCAAACCACCACCGCTTTCCGCTACCACCATTTTGACATTTGACGTTTGAGATTTTGAGTTCACGGTTTTTCCGTTTCCTAAGGTGTTTCGGCTACTTAGGGACGAGTCTCCATCATCTTGGTTTCTACATCAAGAACACCGCCACTCATCATCACCTCGAGGTCGTCATCGACTTTGACCACTTCACCATCATCCATCTATGGCGTACAAATGAGAAACCGGATGGTAACCTCCATATCATCTTGGTATCGTGGTATCCCTCCATTGTATATTCCCCATGCAATTGCATTATTAACCCCTAGCCCATTTGCGTTACTTGCTATCGAGACTTGCCATCTGAGTATTGCCAGCAACGTTACTTGTACACATTAGTGATCATACTTCCCATCGCATACATACCATATCATTGTGGTGCATATATTGCTATCATATCTTGTGTCACAAGTTTGTTCCCGGATATACACTATCGCTATCTTGGTTTGTGCATTGTGCAAAAGTGGCCATACAAAAAAAAGAAATAAAGCTTTTAAGCAAAAGAAAGAGAGCAAAGAAGCTTGTAAGCAAGTGCCATAGCATCATACCACATTTCATATAAGATTGTCATTATCCCTAGATTACATTTATTTTCTTACCTATTATCCAAGAAAAAGCCACAAAAAAAGTTAGATCTATCCATACTTTGTCCTAGCCAGTCTGAGCCTTTGCAATTTTCTTTTCATTGTTTGCATTATTGAATTATCGGTTGCATCGTCGTGTCGAGTTGCTGGTCTTAGTGTCTAGTTCGTTTAGAGTTTCGAGTTCTGTTCACATTAATCACGCCGCCGCTGCATCGTTATCCCTTCCGCTGTCCACCACCCACCCATCAATTTCCACCATGTGCTACCCACTGTTCATTGTCATAATCATAGTTAAGAGCGTTCACATCTTTGCTTGATCCAATCTCCATCTTATCTAGTTTGTTTTGGAAATAGGGAGAGAGAAAAAAAGTCAGAGAAAAAAAGAGAGAAAGAAAAAGAGACAGAGAAAAAAAAGAGTAAAAAAACAAAATTCGGATCTATCTAGACTCAATCTCGTAGTTGAATTCGGATTGGAATCTGTTTTGTGCACTGTTCAGTAAAACAGGCATAACTTTCTCATACGCAGTCCGTTTTGGCTCCGCGAGTACTCAAATGAAAGCTAGCGACGAGCCGCATCTAAATAGTTGCAGAAGATGGTTCAATATTTGGCACCTCAAAATCAGCTTCTAAATACGTCTTTTTGCCCTCCGAAGTTCGGGCATATAGTTTGTTCCAGTTTTTCAGGCCAGTTTTAGAATTCTTTGACTCCTCATACCAAATCGGAATTGAGTGATTGTTTGTGCATTGGAAAGCTTGAGTTAATAGCATTCTTTGAAAAAAGTTATCAGAAAATTGGCTCAAACTTATCAAGAGGAAAGTTGGAGAGAGAGTTGTTGTATATCCTGCTTGGCAGTTGTTTTTCATCATTATCTTTACTGCCGTTGTGATCTTCACTTATATCTTGCTATGCAGAGCTACTTAGTATCCTTCATTGATGCTAGTTGTGCTACGCCGTGACCTCATTAGCGTTCTAGTCTCGCGTCTCTAGTCTGGTCTAGCTTAGGACCAGCACAGTACCGTCATTGAGCGTTTATTCAACATTGCATCTTTAATTGATTATTGCTAATCTTTTGCTACCATATATAGCCAACCCAGATCCACATATTTCTACACCATGTATACGTACGTTCCCCTGGCAATCGCTTTACACAATTTTCAGAGTTACTTGACACCGTCGGTTGCCTGTCACCACCTGCCGCATGGTAAGAACTTGTAAGATATTGATATTTGCTTTACTGTTAGCACACAACCACATCCTAGTAGTTCATAGGAACATTATTCTCGAATTTTGTTTCTTATTTCTACTAATCATGACAGGTTCCGGAGATAGAAGTTCTTGGACGACGGACACATCTTCGCCATCATGAGAGTTGGGACAACACACACAAGCACATGGTCAGGTTATCTTTTTACCGTCATTTGAGGGTAGATTTAATCCTGCTATTTATCTAGCTTGGGAGCTTGAAGTAGAACAAATTTTTCGTCACCATGACTTTTTTGAACTTGAGAGAGTACGAGCTGCCACTAGAGCATTTACTGGTTTTGCTTCTGTTCGGTGGAGTGTGCATTGTAAGAAAACATTGATAACCAACCCACAACTTGGAAACATTTGAAAGATGTAATGAGACAACAATTTTTCCCTCCTTACTATCGTGGTGAATTGCTTCGCAAATTTGAACAATTTAAACAAGGCAACAACACTGTTCATGCTTACTACCAAGAGTTCAAATCTTATATGCATCATTCTGACATAGAAGAATCTGAGGATGATACAATGACTAGATTTTTTGGTGGTTTGAACCATGATATTCAGGCAAGATTTCAGTATATTCCTCGTTGCATTACTGGTATGTATGTTCGTGCTTGTACCTTTGAGAGACAGTTATAGGAGGATGCATTGGGTGACTACAACAACAACTATTCCAGTTCATGCTCACCATCGCCGGTTGGTTCCTCCACAGCAGCCCCACCTCGGATTGTGAGCGCGACATCATCTCAAGAGTATGGTGCATTGTCTATGTCTGTACCTACATTAGCTACGTCTTTGCGATAAGGTAACAGTAAAGGTATTGATGATATAACTTCACATGAGAATGATGCATCCCTAGTTAACTTGAATGCATCATGTGTTAAGTTACCTGGTGATTTGAGCACAACACCTATTTTAGAGAATCTTGATACTGTCATGAATGTGTCATGTGATCAAACAACTAAAATACAAACAATTTTGAGTGCACCCATTGAATTAACTATTGATGCAAAAGAATCAATGTTTAGTCATTTTGATATGACCTGTAATCCTGGTGATGATTCTGTGTTGAATGACTTATTGCATGTTTGCTTATTTAAGCATGTTGTAGCATGTAAATTTGATGCAAGTAAGGTTTATTCACCAATGTTGGGATGGTTTAATGATGAACATTGTCAATCTTTTGAAATGAATAAGAGGTTCACTTATATGTGCAAACTGAGTTGCAATATTTTCATGCCTTCTACTTCTTGTGCTAATTTTTTGGCTTTAGATTTTATGAACTATGCAAGTTACTCATCTATTCATGTGTCATATATGCTAAAATCGAGGGAAGTAAAAATGGATGACATATACATATACAACATGTACACCATGTCTCTTTTGTTAGCCACATTTCAGATAAAGCAACGCCGAGGACGGCTTTATTTTCCAGAAGGGGAGGATGATGAGGACATGACTACCTTGGATATGACCAAAAATATTGCATACATGCATATTTGTAAGGTGATTTCTAGTGCAAACTATTCAATAATCTATTTATATTATCCAGAACAAAAATACTGCACACACTTTTGTGTTTTGTCTAATTGCAGGTGTATGGGACATTTGTACAATCCACATATGAAGATAAGGAAGAAAGAGATGTTTATTTGCTATTCAAAAAGTTCTCTCACGTCACTTTTGGCTCAAGAGAAGATAGAGTCCAAGTCTCTCACGTTCTGTACTCAGGTTGGGACTGCACAGACATACCTGACTCGAAACGTCAACAACTTTTTCATACGGACTCTGAATTGGGTGATTCGTTTTTTGTTGGAAAGGAGATTTCGTGCTCTTTCCAAACCATATGGATTCACCTTAAAATTAGTCCGGAGTGTTGAGTTATGGACGAAACAATCTAATGCTGCAGCAGAATCCGAGTCAAACTACAAGTCCAAAGGTGGTACGTCACCTCCACTTGGGCCCATTGGCCTTGTACGACCTAGGGTTAGTTTTAGGCTACCTCAGAACGTCCTCCCACCTCCTTGGCCACCACCCCTTGCTCCTATATAAGTAGATCAATCTAGTAGCTTTTCCCTTGGGTTTTGTTTAGATTAAAGGTTCACCATAGCTGCAACTTCGCGTACTTCGTTTGTGTTCAATGACCAGACAAAGGCATCACACAACTCCACCTTGATCAATAAAGCTTTCCTCTTATATTTGCAATATATAGATTGCAATCTTAGTTTCTTGCTTGTTCTTCGTTTGCCTGCAGGAAACAGACCTTCGTGGTCAAGTTGATCATGCTCCGGTGTGGTCAATAACCTCTCAGAGTTGGTTTAGCGATTGCTAAGGCGCGACGTCCTTGCACGTTCATAGTCGGATCGTCAAAGTCGACTTCCTCCAAAACGATAGCCACCATCTCATCGAAAGACGGGACACCTTTGCCTCTATCACTCACCCATATCATCCGCATTACCACCACCGACTTCCGCAACCTAACCCATATTGCACCCCATTGCATTTGAGGTTGCTTGAGTAGTGATTTGAGTCTCCTAAGGTGATTCGGCTACTTAGGGACGATTGCTTCTTCATCAACCACCACCACCATTTCCACATAACCTTGCCCAGCATACATTTCGCCAACCCCAAATTAACCCAATTTTATTTGAGATTGTTTGAGTTGTGGCTTGTGTCTCCTAAGGTGTTTCCGCTACTTAGGGACGGCAACTTCACCTCCGACACGTGTATAGCCCATCATCCCACTCCCACATTGCCAAGTGCAAACCATCACCGCTTTCTGCTACCACCATTTTGACATTTGACGTTTGAGATTTTGAGTTCGCGGTTTTTCCGTTTCCTAAGGTGTTTCGGCTACTTAGGGACGAGTCTCCATCATATTGGTTTCTACATCAAGAACACCGCCACTCATCATCACCTCGAGGTCGTCATCGACTTTGACCACTTCACCATCATCCGTCTGTGGCGTACAAACGAGAAACCGGACGGTAACCTCCATATCATCTTGGTATCGTGGTATCCCTCCATTGTATATTCCCCATGCAATTGCATTGTTAACCCCTAGCCCATTTGCGTTACTTGCCGATCGAGACTTGCCATTTGAGTATTGCCGGCAATGTTACTTGTGCACATTAGTGATCATACTTCCCATCTCATACATACCATATCATCGTGGTGCATATATTGCTATCATATCTTGTGTCACAAGTTTGTTCCCGCATATACACTATTGCTATCTTGGTTTGTGCATTTAGCAAAACTGGCCATACAAAAAAAAGAAATAAAGCTTTTAAGCAAAATCAAGGGAGCAAAGAAGCTTGTAAGCAAGTGCCATAGCATCATACCACATTGCATATAAGATTATCATATCCGATCATCTTGGATCATCTTGAGAGAAACACCGGGAACCATACATACATAGCATACTTGGGATACAAAGTTTATCCATTTTGCATCTTATAGGTTGTGCACAAGTGTCGTATACACCTATTGAGCAATCGTGCTAGCATCTCTCTTGAGTTGTGCAACACGAGCGTTTTCCGTGGATTCCACATTTTGTGCTCATTCCTTGGTTGCACGACCCCATTTATCTATCCGTGTGTGCATTTCCGTGTGCCATTCATTACTATTGGTCTACTTGTTTCACTTGCGAATTTGTGAATCTTTTTCAACATTATTGACTCTTGCTAACATTTGCATCAAATTTTTGTGCCACTATCCTCACCGAACTCCACCCAAAGCCTTACTTGTGTAGGTGTGAGAACCGACAAGAATTGGTACCAATTGTGCTATTTCCTTGTTACACATTGAGTGATCATTGATCCATCTTCAACATTGGTTAAGGTACATTTGGTATAGTTCTTCTCTTTCTCCCTCTTATATTTGCACGAGTCTTGTGATGGATAGGCAAGGCATTTCATCTCCGGTCTACGACCACGACGGCGTGAACAACTAAAACACCATTTTCGATCTACAATGACAAATGCAAGGGCACAATCAAGATTGCGAGGGCGCATCGAGAACATATCCATCGACATTCGTCACTCTGAAGCAAGGAAAAGGGACTACATTGACAAGAAGCTTTCTGCACAAAGAGAGGAGCAAGATGCAAGGATGGAGGAGATTCGGGCCTTGATCAAGTCTTCTTCCCCTTCGTCGTCTTCAAGGCGGCGACGTTCAAGCCACAAGTCTTCGGAGCACGAAAACGATGCAAGCGCAATTCGTCCACGTCCACATCTACATGGCGACCACCATCACGTTCGTGATCAACATCATCATGAAGGGCAAGTCACCTCCGAGCATCATGTGCACGACGATGACGAATGCCATCGAGCTCAAGCACGACAATGACATCATCATCATGAAGATGCTCCACAAGCACAAATGCACAAGTCCCAACAAGCCCTACGTCATGACAAGTCCAAGCTTCATGAGCAAAATAGAAGACCGTGAGACGAGCACCACCAAGACGGAGATACGGCTACATCAACCACTTCGGCATCTTCGCCAAGTGCTATCGAGGCACCTTCGCCTTTGGACGTAAGGCATCTTCGCCTACTTCCCACGAGTACGCCTACAACGACTTCATCAAGTCCAAGGCGACCACCTACAAGCAAGTGCGACACTTCCATCTTCGGAAGCCCCTCAAGGAAGATGGCCAAGCATGGGAAATTCCCATCGGTCATGGAGACGAGCTATGAGGTGCCACATCATATGGGCCTCCAACAACAAGATGACGACAAGAATGTCGAGCAAGGGCCATCCCCTTCGACTATGGCAACGAGCGCGAACCTCTTCAACAACATAAAGACGACGCCCATATTGGACTCATACTCCGAGTCAAGCTACGCGACCGCACATGGAGACATTTGCACCTACATCTCTCCGACACCCAAATATGTCGAGATGCCCCATTTTCCATGTGAGGAGAGCCACCATCCCATGAGTGAGATGAGTGACTCCACCATACGTGACATTGAGAGAATTTCCTATGAGAGGATGAGTGTGACCACCACTAGCCCCACACATGAGAGCATGCCACACATCCTATGTGAGGTTGAGCGCCATTTGAGTGACTCCACCAACCATATGAGTGAGTGCATCCTTGAGGGAGTGAGTGAGCCACAACACTTAGCGAGTGAGGTAGTTAAGATGGCATGTGAGGCCACTATGATTTCTAACGACTTAACCTCTATTACTAGTGTGTTTTCTTCTTTGATGCTAGGTATCCTACATGACGACATGCCTACCCTCGACGAGTCCATCCCTACAATGGGAAAACCGATGTCGATGGTGGACGACGATGCACCCCCCACATGGTTCCATCAAGATGAAGATGACAATGAATGGATCTTGAACACCTCACCTAGAACACATGAGCGATGCTCCAAAGGTAACATAGGTGATGGTACTTCTCTTGTCCCACTAGTGGACTCTCTTGACATTGATTGCTCCCATGATGTTGACCCACCTATTCCCATGCTTCATGCTAGTGAGACTTCTTCATGCCTTGACTTACCTATTTATGATGAATATGATGCTGAGCATGTTGAGTTGCCTAGTTGTGATGCTATGCTCCATAGGATAACATGTGAAAATTCTTTTGGTCACATCACGTTTGACAACCCATTGAACTTGTCATATGCTATGAGTGAGATCTCCCATATTGCATCATTACAATCTCAACATAGTAACTATGAATGCCCCATTAAAATCAATCCCATTTGCACTTATGGCATAGATGACGATATGATGGTCATTGGATTTTGTTTTTCATGTGATGATATTGCCATGCTTCCTTTACATGATTTGCGCAATTCATCTACTATGACATGCCATGATCACATTGTTTCGAATATGCTTTGTTTTGGATGTTGTCAATATTCTCCTTGTGATGTTTCCACTAATGCTCATGATGAGACCCCCATAGTTTCCTCATACATATTAGGAGATCTTGATGCATTTCATACTTTGCATGATTCCCTTGATAGTGTACACCATATGCATTCTATGAATAACAATGCTCTCGATATTTCTCATGATGCATTACATCCTTTGAGTCTCCATTATGCCATACATAATAACAAACCTCTCATGATGGATGACATGTTTCTATATCACACATCTCATTTATTTGAGCATTGGCTATTTAGTGCTAACCAACACAAGCATGTGCGCATCATGATGGATGATGTGTACATATATCACGCACACACAATTTTTACTTTGCCTTTGTTTTGTGTAGGTACTTATGAACACTCGTCAACCTCACAATCCCATGAGTTGACGAAACGAGCTCTTCAGAGAAACGATGCCTTACCACCGTTCCCTTCGCGCAAGGACTACGCGCATCTCTTTTACTTGGCTCTCACACGGCTATGGGCTATTTACCACTTGTCACCTTATGCCCATTCTAGAGTGTTCACTTTGCATGATATGCTTGCTCCTATGCCTTTGCCATGCAATTGTGACCCTTGCTTGCATCTACCCATTATTCACCATTATGCTACTCCTATGTGTATTTGCATGCTTGGTGGAGATCCTTGTTGCTTTTGCCAGGTTTATCATGTGCCCCATGCTATTGATGCTTGTTGTGTTGGGAGAGTCATGATGACCCATTGCTATTTACATATGGCTTCTCACCAATACATTGATGATATTTTCCTCATGTCTTGCTTTCATGCTTGTGATATGTCATGTCCATTATTCATGCACACTATTGGCACACATGACATGCTTGCCATTATTCCCTCTAGTATGTTGCATCTTCGCACTACTAGCTTGCTTGACTTGATCGCTATGATTGCTTGCTATGTTGCATCACCCATGTTCCACTATTACTTGCTTTCTTGGGTTGATGACATATATGCTCATGCCTCTCACATGATATATCTTGATCATTGTCTCTTTTGTCCATTAGTTGCCTCTTTCATATCCACTTGTATTGAGTACAACCATACTATGCTTATTGATCTTGGAGACTTTGACACCTTACTTGTGATGCATGCTTGTTTACTTCAGCCTCTTGTATTTGGTTGTTCTAGCATCATATGCCTCCATACTATGAAATGCTCCCTTGGACTTTCTTATGATGAGCATGATGCATACACTTGTTGGGTATCTTACCACACGAATGATAGGTTTTGCACTTCCACTAACCTCATTTGTTTTTCCGAGTGTTTGCCATATTATTTTGTTTTGAAGGATTCACAAGGCGGTACCATCATGAGCCATATTGGTCATGCAAAGGTCTATATGATGCATGGCACCAACATTTTCGACATCCTCATAAAGGTGAACTCCTTCTCTATGAGACATCCTCCGATACGCATATTGGATGGGTCACTCTTTCATTGTTGTTTACTTCTTCTTGTCTACATGATACATCTCGCGGACGGAGGAGCGACATTGGAGATTGGCTCTATGGACCTTCACATTGAGGAGCACTCACACTTCTTGGATGCACCTTCGAACCTCCACTCTTGCCACGACATCGAGCATTGGTACACCAACACCTCCATATTTGTTGATTATGCTCATACATGTCATGCTCGATGGACATATCATACTCACCACAAGTTTGCACCCCATGCATGGATTGTCTCACATTATGATTGCCTTGTTTCATCTTGTATTCCCACGTCATCCATGATATATGAGCTTGTGCATTTCCTTAGCAAATTTGTTGTGATCTTCCTTGATGGCATATTCATACATCATTATCATATTGTCCACCATCAATTGAATGATAGCTTACACATATTGAGCATCCATTGCCATATTCATGCTACTGATGAACCGTCCCTCTATGACATCATTTTGCACAATGGTAGAATTTGTCGCTTTGTGCACCATGCTAATTACCCCATGAATGCTTTGCATACCATTCTATATCATCTTGATAAGCTTCATGTGCTTTGTCCCGAACAATCTTGCCGCACGAACTCATATTTACTTCATGGACACTTTGGGTGCGCTAACCATTCTATTTCCAAGTGTACTTTATGTTTTCTCATTTTGCATGTACTACATACCGGAGACACCTTGGAGTACTTGGATTGCGCAATGCCTTCATCTACGTCCAACTACAAGTCCGTCCACGACAACCATTTCCATGGTAATGAGGATCACGATCCGAGGTCGGATCTTTCCCAAGGGGGGGGGAGATGATGCGGAGCATCCCACGGTCATCCCCATGTACACTCCGACTACTCTCCAAACCCCAAGAGGACATATGACGAGACCTCTAACATACGCCATTGGACCCAAGGTGAACCCGTTCCTAAATGCGTCCCCTTTCCACTTGTGCGAGACATGGTTTCTACCTAATGCAAAGACACTATGTATGCTCAGGAACCAAGGAGACAACCATGGAGATGCTCGAAGCATAGGACAAGTCCACACGAAAGCGGATCAAGAACTGCCTCAAGTGGAGTCACCGTGGAGCTACAGCGGCCGGACATCCGGTAGGAGCCCGGACATCTGGCGCCACCAACCAGAAGAAGACTAGAGAGAGACAAAAGCCAGGCGACTCTACAGCGGCCGGACATCCGTCCGACCCCCGGACATCCGATGCCCCGCGACGGGCCGGACATCTGGCGCCTGCCTGGAAATCTGGCACACGCCATCCAGAGAGCAGAAGAATCAGCCACTCTAGCCCGGACATCCGGTCAAGGCCCGGACATTCGGCTCTTCGTGAACCGCCGGACATCCGGCCCCCAGCCCGGACATCCGGCACCTGCCTGTGCGCAGAGAACGGGCCAAGGGCCCATGTATCCCCCTCCCACTTACCCCTTCGTGGGCTAGCACTATATATACTCTCCCGCCTCCTCCTAGTTAGGGTTAGCAAAGGATTAGCTCATTTGAGATAGAGCTTTGCTCATCCATACGGATCTCCTCCTCGTGAGAGACCACGACCTCTTCGGAGAAGATCCACCATGGATTCAAGAGCCCTTTACGGGAAGATCCCTCATGGATTCAAGACCTCCTCTAGGAGATGAACTACCGCCGCTTGTATCGTCCTTTGTTGGATTTGGACCCTGTATCTCTTTGTGTTTCTTGGATCTAGCACATGTGTGATCATATTCCTGTTGGTTGAGTGTTTTCTCTTGAGTTTCCCCGTGATTTCCCTCGTTCCCCTCCGCGCGTTCTTCGTGTTCCTTGTAGGGATCCTCTCCAAACGTGAAAGATCAGCCCCTAGGGTTCCGCCCTACATCACCTTTCTTCCAAGGCTTTCGATGTACTGCATAAAGGCGCGGCTCATGAGCTGGGTGGTGTTAACGGTGATCACTCTGTTGGGTACTCCAAAATGACACACCAATCATTTCAAGAACTTGATAGATGATTGCGCACTCACCTTTCTCACTCGCTCCACCTCAGGCCGCTTTGTAAACTTGTCGATTGCTATGTACAAGAATTCAAAGCCCCCTACAGCACAAGGGAAGGGGCCCAAGATGTCGAGCCCACAGACCGAGAATGGCTAGGACAAAGGGATTGTCTGAAGAGCTTGAGCTGGCTGATGAATGTTTTTGGGATGGAACTAGCAGACCTCACACTTGGTGACTAGCTCAGTTACATCTTGGAGGGTAGTGGGCCAATAGAAACCCTGGCGGAAGGCTTTTCTGACCAGGGCTCTTGATCCAACATGAGAGCCACACACGCCCTCGTGTATCTCTGCCAATAGCTTCAGCCCATCTTCCCGGCAAATGCACATAAATTTCACATCGTTTGGCCTTTTCATGTACAGTGTGTCATCGACAAACTGGTACAACAAGAACTAAAGGCACCTCCTCATTTGTCGGAGCGCTCACCTCGACTGCAAGAAGCTGTGGTTTCGTGGGAGGGTGGTGCTCACCAACCAAAGTAGGGTTGTCCCCGGCAGCCTCTCCACCAGCGGCTTCGGGAAGCCCTGCCGAGAGATACTTGCCGGAGTCCAACTTTCTCCTTCTTCTGGCCATCATTGAAGGGGACACTGATGGTTGAGTTAGGTGCAGGACAAAAGTTCCTAGTTCCACAGGGGGCTTTTGATGAGGACATCAATACTATTGTTACACCCACAGCCTCTACTGCTATACATATTGGATCAATTACTAGAGCTCGCGCACGCCAATGAAATTACCAGGTACTTTTGTTTCTTGGTAATGACTCTAATGTTCATGAGAATATGATGCTGCCTAAATTGGATACATTTGTTTTGCTTACAAATGAAGGGTCTAGCTTGGAGAAGGATGAACATTGGATCAAGAACAAGCATGGAGATGATGGCATGCGCAAGGGGAACAAGAACAGAGCTACAAGTGATGATTTCAGGATGTTGAAGCCACCATAATGAGTGCATGATGCCTTGGACGAAATATACAAGATGCTACTTCATAATTTTCGTCCACAGGCTATTCTAGGTGTTGCGTCACCTTTTTATTGGGCCAGGCCCATGTAATTTCGAAATACATAAGTATAGGCTATTTTTAGAGTCCGTATGTATGGGGAAACAAGAGTTAGGGTTGGTTTCGGACCCCTCCCTCAGGGCCCACGAAATTCCCCCCTCTTCCTCCATATATACAGCCCTTAGGGCGTCATTAGACTTTGGGTTTTGTTTAGATTAAAAGTTCGCCATAGCTGCAACTTCGCGTACTTCATTTGTGTTCAACGACCAGACAAAGGCGTCACAGAACCCCACCTTGATCAATAAAGCTTTCCTCTGTTATTCACAATATCCAGATTGCAATCTTAGTTTCTTGCTTGTTCTTCGTTTGCTTTTAGGAAATAGACCTTCGTGGTCAGGTTGATCGTGCTCCGGCGTGGTCAATAACCTCTCGGAGTGGTTTAGCGATTGCCAAGGCGCGACGTCTTCGCACGTTCGTAGTCGGATCGTCAAAGTCGACTTCCACCAAAGCAATATCCATCATCTCATCGAAAGACGGGACACCTTTGTCTTTATCAAGTGGTATCAGATTTCCAGGTTGCTCGGTGAGATTTTATAGTTTTTCGTAGTTTAGATCGAGTCTGTTCTTCATACCTATAGTCCATGAAAAAGCTACAAAACAATTAGGGTTAGTTCATCCTATCCGAACCAATCTGAGCCTTTGCATAATATTGTCTGTATTTGCGTTGTTGAATTTGCGGTTGCATCATCGTGTCTAGTTGCTGGTCTTAGAGTCTAGTCTTTTAGAGTTTCGAGTTCTGGTCATAAGTTGTCACGCCGCCGCCGCACCATCATCATCGCCCCTGCCATCTACCACCACCGCTTATCCGCCACCGCTTCAAATCCGTATCCATATACCACCACCGTTGCCATATATCACCACCGCTGCCATCTACCACCATATATCCACCACCAATCTGAGTTCTTTTCATATTAGGTCTGTTTTCGAGATTCATCTAGTTTCCGATTCGTGTTTCCTTGCTAGAGTAGGTTTCGGAAAAAAAGGAGCGAAAAAAAATCAAAGTGTGCTGCTCCCTTGTTTACGTACCGCGCCGTGATTTTGTTGGTGTTCTAGGCTCGCGTCTCTAGCACAGTCTAGCCTAGGACCAGCACAGTACCGTCGTTGAGCGTTTATTCAACTTTGCATCTCTGAATTGATTATTGCTGACCCTTTTTGCTACCATATTATAAGCCTTCCTAGCCCCACATACATCTACGTCGTGCATTTTTCTCTCCCTGGTAATCGCTCTATCCAAGCTTTGAGAGTTTTGACTACAACGGTTGGTGATCACCGCCTGCTGCTGGGTAAGAACTGGTAAGAATTTGAGATTTGCTTGACGGATTTGTGACACCCACCACCACCTCTTGTTAGTAGTCTGTAGGATCATATTATTGTGTGTTTCTATTGCTGCTAACCATGCCAGGATCACAAGCCGACGAGACTGACTGGGAGAACATGATGAATAAGGATTTGCATGATAAATTTCAGCAAATGATGAGTGGACAGGTGCAAGATGTGCTAAACAGATTTGAAGAGGCCATGGAGAAGATAGATGGCATGGAGAAGACGTTCGAAACAAAGCTCGATAACAAGTTTAATGAATTGCTCGCGCGTCTTCCACCACCACCACCCGCTGCACCTAACGCACCTCTCCAACAACAACAACAACGACTACCTCCACATCACGAAACAGCCCTCCGCCGAGTGAGCCGTGTCCCTCTTGCGTTTGGCCAAACTGTTGGTGCTGCTGTTGATACTTCTGTGGCTCCTACTGCTGATGCGGAGGAGGATGATTATGTGGGAGATTACGAGGATGAGGTTGATCAAAATAAAAACTACGTGCAACCACCTGCACCACAACCACCAGGTCGTCCACATGCAAATAATCACAACGGTAGGGCTCTCCCTCAGGTACGAGATCATGACCATCTTCCTAAACTGAAATTGAATATTCCACCATTTGAGGGTAGATATGTTCCTGATATATATCTTACTTGGGAGTTAGGAACTGAACAACGATTTACATGTTTACAATATCCTGAGGAGAGATGGGTTGTCGCTGCTGTTTGTGCTTTCACTAGTTTTGCATGTGTATGGTGGTCTGAAAATTGTAGATTATATCCTATTCCAACTACTTGGGCTGCTTTGAAAACTGCTATGCATACGCATTGGGTTCCACCATATTATCAACGTGAATTGCTTCAAAAATTGCAGCGCTTAAGAAAAGGGAAAAATTCAATAGAAGAATATTATCAGGAATTACAAACTGGCATGATTAGATGTGGTATTGTTGAGGAGAATGAAGCTATGCTTGCACATTTTCTGGGTGGATTAAATAGAGAGATTCAGACCATTTTAGACTATAAGGAGTATACTAATATCACTCGTTTATTCCATCTTGCTTGTAAAGCTGAACGTGAAGTGCAGGATCGACAAGCATTGGTGCGAACTAACTTTTTTGTAGGCCGACCTTCATCATGGACACCGCGTGCATCTTCTACTTCAACTGCACCAGCACCTCCATCAGGTGCCACCTCCAGCCGTGATACAAGAAAGCAAGCACGACCACCACTATCTGCCAAGAGCGCACCTGCCGGACCTACACAGAGCTCTTGTTCTTCCATGGCATCAACAGGGCACACAAGTGATATTATTTGTCATCGTTGTAAAGGAAGAGGTCATTATGCACAAGAATGCAAATATCAGCGTGTGATGATTGCTACTGAGGATGGTGGGTATGAGTCCGCTAGTGACTATGGTGAGGAGACTTTGGCTCTTATTACACGTGAAGAACACGGTGGAGACGATTCTGATCATGAGACGCAATACATGGCTCCTGACGATGCTGACAAATATGAATTTTTAGTTGCTCAACGTGTTTTGAGTGTGCAGGTCACACAAGCTGAGAAAAATCAGAGGCATAATTTGTTCCATACAAAGGGAGTTGTGAAGGAACGTTCTGTGCGCGTCATCATAGACAGAGGGAGCTGCAACAACTTGGCTAGCATGGAGATGGTGGAGAAGCTCTCTCTCACCACAAGACCACATCCACATCCTTACTACATCCAATGGTTCAACAACAGCGGCAAGGTTAAGGTAACACGTACTGTTTGTGTGCATTTTAGTATCTCTACATATGCTGATTATGTTGATTGTGATGTGGTACCTATGCAAGCATGTTCCTTATTACTTGGCCGACCATGGCAATTTGATAAAAATTCTGTCCACCATGGTATAAACAATCAGTATACTCTTGTTCATAAGGATAAAAATATTGCTTTGCTTCCTATGACTCCTGATTCCATTTTGAAAGATGATATTAATAGAGCTAATAAAGCAAACAGGAGAAGAACTAGAGTGAAGATCAGATTGTGGCAAAAGAATTTGAGCAACAAATGAAGCCTAATAATAAACCATCTAGTCTTGCTTCTGAAATTAAATTGAAAAGTGCATGTTTACTTGCCACTAAATCTGATATTGATGAGCTAGATTTCAGCCAATCTGTTTGCTATTCTTTTTTGTGCAAAGAGGCATTATTTTCATTTGAGGACGTGCCTTCCTCTTTGGCCCCTGCTGCCACTAACATTTTGCAGGAGTTCGCTGACATCTTTCCACAAGACGTGCCACCGGGATTACCACCTATTCGAGGGATTGAGCATCAAATTGACTTAATTCCCGGTGCATCCCTACCCAACCGTGCACCATACCGTGCCAATCCAGAGGAGACGAAGGAGATTATGCGTCAAGTACAGGAGCTGCTCGACAAAGGTTATATACGCGAATCTCTTATTCCTTGTGCTGTTCCTATTATACTAGTGCCTAAAAAGTATGGTACGTCACGTATGTGTGTTGATTGTAGAGGCATTAATAATATTACTATTCGTTATCGTCATCCTATTCCTAGGCTAGATGATATGCTTGATGAATTGAGTGGCTCTACAATACTCTCCAAAGTTGATTTGCGTAGTGGATACCATTAAATTCGTATGAAATTGGGTGATGAATGGAAAACAACATTTAAACTAAGTTTGGTTTATATGAGTGGTTAGTCATGCCGTTTGGGTTAACTAATGCGCCTAGTACTTTCGTGAGACTAATGAACGAAGTTTTACGTGCTTTCATTGGACGATTTGTGGTAGTCTATTTTGATGATATACTGATTTATAGCAAATCGTTGGAAGAACATTTGGAACATTTACGTGCTATTTTTATTGCTCTACGTGATGCACATTTGTTTAGTAACCTTGGGAAGTGCACCTTTTGCACCGACCGAGTATCTTTTCTTGGCTATGTTGTTACTCCACAGGGAATTGAAGTTTATAAAGCCAAGATTGAAGCTATTGAGAGTTGGCCGCAGCCCAAAACGGTCACACAAGTGAGGAGTTTCCTTGGCCTCGCTGGATTCTATAGGCGTTTTGTGAGAGATTTCAGCACCATTGCTGCACCTCTCAGTGAGCTTACAAAGAAGGATGTGCCTTTTGTTTGGGGTACCGCATAGGAAGAAGCCTTCACGGTATTGAAAGATAAGTTGACACATGCTCCTTCACTCCAACTTCCTGATTTTAATAAGACTTTTGAGCTTGAATGTGATGCCAGTGGAATTGGATTAGGAGGTCTGTTATTACAAGATGGAAAACCTGTTGCATATTTTTTGGAAAAATTGAGTGGGCCTAATCTGAATTATTCTACTTATGATCAAGAATTATATGCTCTTGTTCGGACTTTAGAAACATGGCAACATTATTTATGGCCCAAAGAATTTGTTATCCATTCTGATCATGAATCTTTGAAACATATTAAAAGTCAAGCTAAACTGAATCATAGACATGCTAAATGGGTTGAATTCATTGAGACTTTCCCTTATGTCATTAAACACAAGAAGGGAAAAGAAAATGTTGTTGCTGATGCATTGTCTCGTCGCTATACTATGCTTTCACAACTTGACTTCAAAATATTTGGTTTGGAGACCATCAAAGATCAATATGTGCATGATGCTGATTTTAAAGATGTAATGCAGAATTGTAAAGAAGGAAGAATGTGGAACAAGTTCGTCGTTAATGATGGATTTGTGTTTCGTGCTAACAAGCTATGCATTCCAACTAGCTTTGTTCGTCTTTTGTTGTTGCAGGAGGCGCATGGAGGAGGATTAATGGGACACTTTGGCGCGAAGAAGACGGAGGACGTACTTGCTTAACATTTCTTTTGGCCAAAGATGAGACGGGATGTTGAGCGTTTTATTGCTCGCTGCACTACATATCAAAAAGCTAAGTCACGACTCAATCCTCATGGTTTATATATGCCTGTGCCTGTACCTAGTGTTCCTTCGGAGGATATATCTATGGACTTTGTTTTAGGTTTACCTCGAACAAAGAAGGGGAGGGATAGCATATTTGTTGTCGTGGATAGATTCTCTAAAATGGCACACTTTATACCATGTCATAAAAGCGATGATGCTGTTAATGTTGCTGATTTGTTCTTTCGTGAAATTATTCGCTTGCATGGTGTGCCAAATACTATTGTTTCAGATCGTGATACTAAATTTCTAAGCCACTTTTGGAGATGTTTATGGGCTAAGTTGGGGAGTAAACTACTTTTTAGTACCACTTGTCACCCCCAAACTGATGGACAAACTGAAGTAGTCAATAGAACATTGTCTACTATGCTTAGGGTTGTTTTGAAGAATAATAAGAAAATGTGGGAGGAATGCTTACCTCATATTGAATTTGCTTATAATCGGTCATTGCATTCTACTACTAAGATGTGCCCTTTTGAAGTTGTGTATGGTTTCCTTCCTCGTGCACGTATTGATTTGTTGCCTCTTCCATCTTCGGAGAAGGTTAATTTTGATGCTAAACAACATGCTGAATTGATTTTAAAAATGCATGAGTTAACTAAGGAAAACATTGAGCGTATGAATGCTAAATATAAACTTGCTTCTTGTTTGGTTACATTTGCGTCAGGATAGATTTCCTGATTTGCACAAATCAAAGCTAATGCCACGTGCTGATGGTCCCTTCAAGGTGTTAGAGAAAATAAATGATAATGCATATAAACTTGAGCTGCCTGTAGATTTTGGGGTTAGTCCCACTTTTAGCATTGCAGATTTGAAGCCTTATTTGGGAGAGGAAGATGAACTTCCATCGAGGATGACTTCATTTCAAGAAGGGGAGGATGATGAGGACATCAATACTATTGTTACACCCACAGCCCCTACTGCTATACATACTGGACCAATTACTAGAGCTCGCGCACGCCAATTAAATTACCAGGTACTTTCGTTTCTTGGTAATGATTCTAATGTTCATGAGAATATGATGCTGCCTAAATTGGATACATTTGTTTTGCTTACAAACGATGGGTCTATCTTGGAGAAGGATGAACATTGGATCAAGAACAAGCATGGAGATGATGGCATGCGCAAGGGGAACAAGAATGGAGCTACAAGTGATGATTTTAGGACGTTGAAGCCACCATAATGAGTGCATGAAGCCTTGGACGAAATATACAAGATGCTACTTCATAATTTTCGTCCACAGGCTATTCTAGGTGTTGCGTCACCTTTTTATTGGGCCAGGCCCATGTAATTCGAAATACATAAGTATAGGCTATTTTTAGAGTCCGTATGTATGGGGAAACAAGAGTTAGGGTTGGTTTCGGATCCCTCCCTCAGGGGCCACAAAATTGCCCCCTCTTCCTCCATATATACAGCCCTTAGGGCGTCGTTTAGACTTTGGGTTTTGTTTAGATTAAAAGTTCGCCATAGCTGCAACTTCACGTACTTCGTTTGTGTTCAACGACCAGACAAAGGCGTCACAGAACCCTACCTTGAATAATAAAGCTTTCCTCTATTATTCACAATATCCAGATTGCAATCTTAGTTTCTTGCTTGTTCTTCATTTGCCTGCAGGAAACAGACCTTCGTGGTCAGGTTGATCGTGCTCCGGCATGGTCAATAGCCTCTCGGAGTTGGTTTAGCGATTGGTAAGGCGCGACGTCTTCGCACGTTCGTAGTCGGATCGTCAAAGTCGACTTCCACCAAAGCGATATCCATCATCTCATCGAAAGACGGGACACCTTTGCCTTTATCAGCTTTTGTGCAGCGCACTTTGACAAGTGAACAGCAATGTTGTTCTCCGCACGTGGCACGTGCTCTACTTCTAACCCATCAAAGTGCTCTTCTATCTTTCTCACCTCCTCTACATAGGCCTCCATCAACGGACTCTGGTGATCCTTATTGACTTGTCTCACGACGAGCTGCGAGTCTCCACGTATGATCAATTGTGAGCCCACCAAGGAGCCCCTCATGCTCGGCAGTGTTGTTGGTGGACTTCTCCTGGGGAAAGTTCATCTAGACCATATATTTGAGATGCTCTCTGGTGGGCGCGATCAGAAGCACGCCGGCTCCAGTGCCCCTGCAGTGAGAAAGCACCATCGAAATACATGATCCACTCTTAAGGCGACTCATTGTTGGGGAGAACTATTCCTCATACTTCTTCATCCGGGGTTGGCGTCCATTCTGCAATGAACTCCGCCAATGCCCTACTCTGAATAGTTGAGGTGCTTTCATATTTCAGGACAAAGCTTGACAGCTCTAACTGTCAGACTTCGGGTTCCGCAAACCCTTGAGAGGTTCGAACTCTGGGGTGCGTGCGGATATCTCAACCTACCCAGTCTGCCTACTCGCTAACCTCATAGCTTATCGCATCGTGCTCGAAGGGAAAGGAAGACACAGCAATTTATCCAGGTTAGGGCCACCTTGCGGTGTAAAACGCTACTCCTGCTTTGTGGTGGATTTGCCTCGAGGGGCTGAGGAAGAACTAGTACAGTGGAGAACAGCCTCAGGAGGCGCATTCTTGGGCTCAAGTGAGCTAGTGAGGTGGTTAGGTGGAATGGATTCGATCGGCTCGATCCCCCCTGTTGGTGGTGGCTAGGTCCTATTTATAGTGGCCTTGGTCCTCTTCCCAAATGTGGCGGGAAGGGATCCCACAACGACCAAATTTGAAGCGAGACAACAAGTATGTCCTATCCTGGCTAAAGTGGTCTTCGCCTGCAAAAGCCGTTGGTCGTGACGGTGCGGTGGGCTCTTTGTTGATCTCCGTCTTGCCGTCCTGGCGGTCTTTGTCTTGTTGCACCAGAACGGGAACCTTTGGTTGATTCCTCAGGATTCTGCACCTGCTGCTTGCCTCCTTTGCACCGAATAGGAAACTACTACTCTGCGCCCCTGGCGCCCTCCTGGCCTTGGTCGTCATGGCTGAAGTCAGCCGAACCTCACGAGGTGTGCCTTGTGTGGAAATCTCCACTCCTCGGGAGCCAGCCTCAGGGGGCCGATCCCCTTGGAGGTCCTGGTGTCATCTTCCTCACGAGGCTTGGCCCCTCGCGAGTGATGATGACATCAATACCATTTTTACACCCACAGCCCCTACTGCTATACATACTGGACCAATTACTAGAGCTCGCGCACGCCAACTAAATTACCAAGTACTTTCGTTTCTTGGTAATGATTCTAATGTTCATGAGAATATGATGTTGCCTAAATTGGATACATTTGTTTTGCTTACAAATGAAGGGCCTAGCTTCGAGAAGGATGGACATTGGAGCAAGAACAAGCATGGAGATGATAGCATGCGCAAGGGGAACAAGAACGGAGTTACAAGTGATGATTTCAGGGCTTTGAAGCCACCGTAACGAGTGCATGAAGCCTTGGACGAAATATACAAGATGCCACTTCATAAATTTCGTCCAAAGGCTATTCTAGGTGCTGCGTCACCTTTTTATTGGGCCAGGCCAATGTAACTTCGAATTACATAAGTATAGGCTATTTTTAGGGTCTTTATGTGTGGGGAAACAAGAGATACGGTTGGTTTCGGACCCCTCCACCAAGGGACACGAAATTTTCCCCTCTTCCTCCATATATACAGCCCTTAGGGCACCGTTTAGACATTGGGTTTTGTTTAGATTAAAGTTCGCCATAGCTGCAACTTCACGTACTTCGTTAATGTTCAACGACCAGACAAAGGCGTCACAGAACCCCACATTGATCAATAAAGCTTTCCTCTGTTATTCGCAATATCCAGATTGCAATCTTAGTTTCTTGCGTGTTCTTCGTTTGCCTGCCGGAAACAGACCTTCGTGGTCAGGTTGATCGTGCTCCAGCGTTGTCAATAACCTCTCGGAGTTGGTTTAGTGATTGCTAAGGCGCGACGTCCTCGCATGTTCGTAGTCGGATCATCAAAGTCGACTTCCTCCAAAATGATAGCCACCATCTCACCGAAAGACGGGACACCTTTTCTTCTATCAGCGAGGGTCTTGAGTTGTTGATGCCGAAACTGAGCCATACCAGGCCATCGATGGAGCCATGCTGATGTAGGGTAGCACCCTAGGATGGATCTTTTCACACTTGGAGGGGGAAAAGGAGAGAAACAACAAGAACACAAAGATGAACACAAAGAGGCAATCCCTCCAACAATTCCCGATTACACATCCACTAGGGTAACAACACAAGATCCACAAGTCACAAAAACAATCAAAGGAATACAATGGCAAAGTTCATCCCAAATCCAAAGGAAGTGGGGTCTTGAAGGTAGTCTTCTCCCAATGGAGGTCTTGAAATCCTCAAGGATTCTTCTCTAGGGGGTCTTGATCCTCAAAGAGGGAAGGTAATGGAGCAAAGCTGACCAAGATCTCATCTAATACTTTGCTAACCCTAAACATGGTCCTAGGCATGGAATATGTACCCTTGGGGTCGACGGAGATGAAGAAGGGTCAAAGAAGCAATCTCAACCGGCCATCCTGGGAGTCCCGTGCGCACGGGGTAAGTTGGGCCCATGCGCACGAGGGTCCCATGGGCATGGTACAGGCCCGTGCACACGGGGTGCTCCAACGTCTGTTTCCTGTGTAGCCCGTGGGCACGGGGTCTTGGGGGCCCGTGTGCACGGGGTCGCCTGGAGCCTCCTGTGCAACTGCTGTTCTCCTTGTTCTTGGTTCGTACGGCCTTGGGGTGGTCCTCCTTCTCCTTGGTGATGCTCCGGAGCTTCTTGGTGATGTTCCTGTTCATACCTAAGGAGGCATAGCATATTTTGG
Organism: Triticum dicoccoides; assembly: GCF_002162155.2. Taxonomy (NCBI): domain Eukaryota; kingdom Viridiplantae; phylum Streptophyta; class Magnoliopsida; order Poales; family Poaceae; genus Triticum; species Triticum dicoccoides. The sequence goes on from NC_041383.1 coordinate 355,678,422, forward strand.
TGAGGTAGTAGACATGTTCCATTTGTGTCCATATGCAAGTCTAGTAGGAAGTAGTTCACCTCGGTTTCCAAAGCACGTGCTATATCTCTTGTCATGGGTCCTCGTGGGGTTGGATGTGTCGATGTAGATTCCATGTGGATGATGGAAGGATGCTCCACATCATCTCCCCTCCCTTGGGAAAGATCCGACCTCGGATCAAAATCTTCATCACCATGGAAAGGCGAGAGATCTTTGACGTTGAAGATGTCGCTCACGGTGTATTTGTCTCGTGGGAGTTCAATTTTGTAGGCGTTGTCATTGTAGCGTTCTAGCACCTTGAATTGTCCATTGGCTCGAGGGAGAAGTTTAGACTTGCGTTTGTTGGGGAAGCGGTCCTTACAAAGGTGTAGCCACACGAGATCGCCAATGTTGAAGATCATGGGTTGCTTGTTGACGTTGAGCTTGGTTGCTAGTCGTTGTACATGGCGCTCGATGATGTTCCTTGTATCTTTATGCATCTGCTTGATGTAGCTTGATCGTGCAATCGCATCCATGTTGGTGCGCTCTTGTAGGGGAAGAGGTAGAATGTCCAAAGGGGACAACGGGTTGAAGCCGTAGACGACCTCGAAGGGGGACTTGCCGGTAGTCGAATGTCTTGCCCGGTTGTAGGAGTACTCGGCGATGGGTAGACACGCCTCCCACTCCTTGATGTTCTTCTTGATCAACACGCGAAGTAGAGTGGATAGTGTCCGGTTCGTCACCTCCGTTTGGCCATCGGTTTGAGGATGGTATGCGGATGAGAACAAGAGCTTGATTCCGAGCTTGGCGCATCGTGTCTTCCAAAAGTAACTCAAGAACTTGACGTCGCGGTCGGAGACGATTGTCTTTGGTACTCCATGGAGGTGCAAGATTTCCCTACAAAAGAGATTTGCAATATGTGAAGCATCGTCTATCTTGTTGCAAGGAATGAAATGTGCCATCTTAGAAAATCGGTCCACAACAAAAAGTACGGAATCCTTTCCATTTTGAGTTCTAGGCAAACCAAGTACAAAATCCATGCTAATGTCTTCCCAAGGTTGATAAGAAATAGGAAGAGGCATGTAAAGACCATGTTATTGAGCTTTAGACTTAGCTTTGCGACATGTAGAGCATCGGGTGGTGAAGCGTGAGATGTCGCGGAACATCTTGGGCCAAAAGTAGTTCTTGGAGAGCGTGGCGAAAGTCTTGTCGCGTCCAAAGTGTCCCATGAGTCCGCCTCCATGAGCCTCTTGCAAAAGGAGCGGACGAAGAGAAGACTCGGGAATGCATAGTTTGTTAGCTCTCATAAGATAACCATCCTTGATGTAATATTGTTCCCAAGATGTATGCGTCAAACATTTAGCATAATGATTTGCGAAAGATGGATCATTAGCATACAAGTCTTTTATGTGCTCAAAGCCAATAACATTCAACTCAAGTTTGGTGACAAGCGTGCATATGCGTGAAAGTGCATCGGCAACTACATTTTCCTTACCCTTAATGTACTTGATCACATAGGGAAAAGACTAAATAAATTCACTCCATTTGGCATGACGCTTGTTCAACTTAGTTTGACCTTTTAAGTAATTAAGAATTTCATGATCGGTATGGATGACAAACTCATGCGGTCTAAGATAATGTTCCCAAACATGTAGCACACACACTAAAGCATACAATTCTTTGTCATAGATGGGATAGTTAAGTTGAGCACCGGAGAGTTTTTCACTAAAATATGCAATTGCTCATTTTTCTTGCATGAAAACTTCGCCAATTCCGGTACCACTTGCATCACAATGAACCTCAAAAGTTTTGTCAAAATTAGGCAAAGCAAGAATCGGGGCATGAGTAAGCAAAGACTTGAGCTCATCAAAAGTGGTGGATTGCAAAGATCCCCAAACAAAAGGAGCATTCTTCTTACTCAAAGCATGCAAAGGAGCGGCAATAGTGCTAAAGTCTTTCACAAAGTGACGATAAAAACCCGCAAGACCAAGAAAACTACGCACTTGTTGCAAATTGGTGGGTTGGGGCCATGTTTTAATTGCTTCAATTTTAGTTTCATCAACATGGAAACCCTTGGAAGATACAACGAAACCCAAGAAAACCACTTTGTCAACACCAAATGTGCACTTTTTCATGTTGGCATAAAGACTTTCCTTGCAAAGTGTTTGCAAAACGGCCGTAACATGATCAGGATGCTCTTTCATGGTTTTGCTAGACACAAGAATATCATCGAAGTAAACCACAACAAAGACTCCAATGTAAGGGTGAAGTATATGATGCATGAGACGCATGAAAGTACCGGGAGCCTCCGATAAACCCATAGGCATAACTAACCACTCATATGAACCAAATTTTATTTGAATGCGGTTTTCCATTCATCACCCTCTTGTATGCGGATTTGATAATAGCCACTTTTAAGATCAATTTTTGAGAAAAAGTTGGCTCCACTAAGTTCATCAAGCATATCATCTAAGCGAGGAATGGGATGCCTATAGGGCACGGTGATAGCATTAATAGGTCTACAATCGAAACACAAGCGGAAACTTCCATCGAACTTAGGCACAAGTATAACGGGAACGACACAAGGCCTTAAGCTTTCAAGTACCTGCCCGTTGTCGATTAGTTGTTTTACTTGCCGTTGAATCTCCTTGGTTTCTTCTGGATTGACATGGTATGGAGCTTTTTTTGGAAGTGGCGCTTCGGGAATGAGGTCGATTCGATGCTCAATGTCTCGTAGAGGAGGTAGACCCGGAGGTAGCTCATCGGGGAAAACATCTTGAAATTCCTGCAAAAGAGATTGAAACACCAAATGTAGCTCGTGAGCGGTGTTAGTTTTTGGTTCTCCATCCTTGCACACAAGGACAAAGTGCATCACACTCGATGGGTTCTCACACACTTCTCTCATCTCACTTTTTGTGGCAAAGAGTATGAGGTTTTTCTCTCTAGGCGAAGAGGTGCTCAAGTTTGGCTTGTTGCTCTCACTCATGTTTGGGTGGGCTCACTTTCTCACTCTTCTCGCCATGATGGGTGGTTTGCTTGTCGGCTATCACTTGACTAGGAGACATAGGTCGTAGCACATACTCCTTCCCTTTCATCTTGAAGCTATAGTGATTGGTACGCCCATTGTGGACGACACCACGGTCGAATTGCCATGGTCGACCAAGAAGGAGGTGGCAAACGGTCATTGGGACCACATCACACTCCAAAGTGTCCTCATATGCACCAATTTTGAAGGAGACTTGGACCGTATGCTCAACTCGTATAGTGTCGGAGTCACTTACCCATTGAACCTTGTACGGGTGCGGGTGCTTCCTCTTGACCAATTGAAGCTTGGAGCATAGTTCTTCACTTGCCAAGTTGTGGCAACTACCTCCATTGATGATGACCTTGACGGACCGTCCATTGATGCCGGCCTTGGTGTGGAAGATATGGCATCGTTGGTCTTCTTCTTGTTGATGTTGAAGAGTCAAGACCTTGGAAACAACGAGAGCGGGGCTCGTATCTTCATCACAAATGACTTGATCATCTTCATCCTCGTTCACGTGCCGGTGCATGGCCACTTGCTCAAGATCTTCCATTTCATCTTCACTCATTGAGTCGTAGGTGCCATCGTCATTGAGGATCTTGGTGCGCTTGTTTGTGCATTGGAACGACTTGTGGCCTCGGCCGCCACATGTGAAGCACTTTATTGAACTTGTCTTGATGGTTTCGTCAGTCGTAGTAGATGAAGAAGCACGCGGCTTGAAGTTGCTTGTCGTAGGAGGAAGACGACTTGAACTTGACGAAGGTTTCTTGTAGCTTGTCTTGTCGTCGTTGCTTGGAGAAGTCTTGGTTGATGTAGATGTTGGAGGAGTTGTTGAAGCTTGATTGTTGGAGAAGCCGTATGTCTTGGATGAGTACTTGGCGTACTTGAAGTCATCTTGCACTTCACGTTCCGCCTTGGTCGGTTGATGCACGAGCTCGATGAGGTTGGAGTAGGGTTGGAAGTCAGCGATCTTCTTGATGGGATGATTGAGTCCATTCAAGAATCGTGCCATTGTTTGCTCATCATCTTCCTTGACATTGGCTCGAATCATGGCTATCTCCATTTCCTTGTAGTATTCTTCAACAATCCTTGTTCCTTGCTTGAGGAGTTGTAGCTTCTTGAAGAGATCACGGTTGTAGTAGGTGGGCACAAATCGTGCTCGCATGACATCCTTCATTTGAGCCCAAGTGGTGATTGGAGGGTCACCTCATGCTTGTCGGCGCTCAAGGACTTGTTCCCACCATATGAGCACATAGTCTTGGAACTCAAGTGATGCCATTGCGATCTTCTTCTCTTCCTCATAGTTGTGCAAACGAAAGATTTTGTCGACCTTCAATGCCCATGAAAGATATTCTTCGGGATCATTGCTTTCAGAGAACTTTGGCATGGTGAACTTGAGCTTGCCGTAGCGGAGTTCTTCATCTTGATAGCGGTTGTGATATCGCTCTTGCCTTGGAAAGTCCTCGAATGCTCGTTCCTCATGATGTCGCTCTTGGCGTGGAGGAGGGTCTTGAAGCACTTGTTCCACTTGGTGTCGCTCTTGGCGTGAAGGAAGTCCATGACCAACTTGCTCCAGTTGAACTTGAGGTTGAGGTGGAGCTTGACGAGCTTGTGGAGGAGCTTGAGGGACTTGACGGTGCACACGTGGTTGGTAGTTCTCTCTTGAATTTCTTCTCGAAGGGCTTCCTCTTGATTTCGCTGTTCATGATTGCGGTTTGCTATTGCTCGATTTGATTCTTGAAGGGCATGTTCCGCCTCAAGAGCTTGTGCTTCTCGTTGTTGTTGTTGAAGACGTTGAGCCTCAGCGTCTTGTTCCTCTTGGTGTAGACATGCTCGTTCTTCCTCTTGGCGCCGTAGTCGTTGTCGTTCTTGAGCTTGAGCCAAAGCGACTTGGTTTGATTGAGGACGAGGAACTTGCTCATTGACTTGGTCTTGTGAATGCTTGACGTGTAGCGGGTTGCGAGATGCATGACGGTCTTGACGCGCGGCTCGTCGAAGAATGGTCGATGACGGAGTACTTGAGCCAGAGAAGGTGTCATCCGAGTGTCGACTTGAGTGGCTCCGTCTTGAGTAGGAAGAAGTTGAAGGAGGCCGGTTGACCAACAAAGCTCGGATCTCGTCCATTCTTGCATCGTTCTCTTGCTTGTGCGCGTCGAGCTTGTTGTCAAATTAGTCTCGTGTACGTTGCTCGGAGAGTCGCAAGTCGGTGGCAAGGTTGTCGATGCAGTCGTTCATTGCTTGTTGCTCTTGATGAAGCGCTCGTTGTGCACCAAAGAGGTGGCTCTTGGTGAAAAATGATGACATGTCGTCGTCTTGCTCGATGAAGAGTGGGTTGGTATAGGAACTTGGCCTATCCATCATAGGAAAGTGGTGGTGAGTAGGAAAATGAGAGAACAAAACCAAAGTTACCTTTTCTGAAGATTGTGGATGTAACAAGTACGATCCCACGTGATGTTACAGTAGGGGAATTGGTACCAGGAATTTTTTCTCACACCTACAAGTAAATGGTCTATGGAGGAGCTTGGTTAGGAAATTCATAAATAATTCAAGCAAATGTTAGTCAAGATGTTGATAAAGTTGAGAAGATTCACAAATGGCAAGTAAGACAAATAGATCAACCTCCAAAGATAACACGAGGAACACACACACGGAAGATAAATGGGATCCGCACAACCAAGGGGTGAGCTCGAAGATGTCGAACCATGGAAAAGCTCTTGTTGTACGGATACTAGAGAGACGCTAGCTCGATTGCACTAATGGGATAGATATGCTAGTGCACCAATAGAGAATCCACTCGTCTCACTATCCCAAGTATGATTATGTATGTGATGACCAAGATGATGCACGTATGATAAGAGGCTCGATGCTATTGCTTATAAGCTCTTTGCTTCTCTTCTCGTTTGCTTAAAAGCTTTTTCTCTTTTTTTTCAACTATGCCATGATGCTTGATATACGAGCCACACAACAAGGTAACCAGTAGTAGATGCACGGGATGGACGGAACACTAAATGGTGCACTATGTCATGGCCCGGCAATACTCAACAAGCTAGTCTCGATGGGTAAGCTACGAAAAAGGGCTTGAAGCTATCAAGTTAATGGCAAGGGAGTACAAGGTGTCATCGAGGTTACCGTCCTTGCTTACGGTGATGATCTTGTCAAAGCCGATGTGTTGTCCGAGTCGAAGATTGGTGGCGATGATGATGATACCAACTCGCGCCTAAGTAGCCGAAACACCTTAGGACACGAGAGAAATCGCAACCGAACAGTCAAACAAACACGTGGAATGGTGCGGAAGAACACGAGAGGTGGTGGGGAGACAAAATGAGAAAAACAAAAAAATGGCCGAAACTTCCTGGATAGTCCGTGCGCACGGGGTAAGTGAGGCCCGCGTGCACGGGGTCCCGTGTGCATGGGGTCCCGATGGCCCATGTGCACGGGGTCTCCTGTGAGCGGGCGAACTGCTCGGATCCCATGGTGATTTGCAAGTTTTTGGCCAAATTCAAATGGTGGAAGGGTGGGGATGATGATGGAAGGGTAGATCCACTTGCCAAACACCAAAATCGTGGATCAAAACAACCAAATCTCACAAGATCAACAAATTGCAAGAAAATTTTTTGGGACTATTTTTGGTGGGGATTTTTGGATTAGGATGAAAAACAACAAAATCAAGCTAGAAAGTGGAAGGTACGGACTCCAAGATGTGAATCAAGGTGGCTCATGATACCAAGATTATGTAGGGTAGGACCCTAGGATGGATCTTTTCACACTTGGAGGGGGAAAAGGAGAGAAACAACAAGAACACAAAGATGAACACAAAGAGGCAATCACTCCAACAATTCCCGATTACACATCCACTAGGGTAACAACACAAGATCCACAAGTCACAAACACAATCAAAGGAAAGATACAATGGCAAAGTTCATCCCAAATCCAAAGGAAGTGGGGTCTTGAAGGTAGTCTTCTCCCAATGGAGGTCTTGAAATCCTCAAGGATTCTTCCCTAGGGGGTCTTGATCCTCAAAGAGGGAAGGTAATGGAGCAAAGCTCACCAAGATCTCATCTAATACTTTGCTGGGAGGCCCGTGCGCACGGGGTAAGTTGGGCCTGTGCGCACGGGGGTCCCGTGGGCATGGTACAGGCCCGTGCGCACGGGGTGCTCTAGCATCTGTTTCCTGTGTAGCCCGTGGGCACGGGGTCTTGGGGGGCCGTGCGCACGGGGTCGCGTGGAGCCTCCTGTGCAGCTGTTGTTCTCCTTGTTCTTGGTTCGTACGGCCTTGGGGTGGTCCTCCTTCTCCTTGGTTGTGCTCCTAAGCTTCTTGGTGATGTTCCTCTTCATACCTAAGGAGGCATACCATAATTTTGTGAGGTAGTAGACATGTTCCATTTGTGTCCATATGCAAGTCTAGTAGGAAGGAGTTCACCTTAGTTTCTAAAGCACGTGCTCTAGCTCTTGTCATGGGTCCTCGTGGCGTTGGATGTGTCGATGTAGAGTCCATGGGGATGATGGAAGGATGCTCCGCATCACATGATGTGGGCCGCAGGCAGGCAAGTTTGGGTACGCTCGTATCCAAAACGCCGACAGTAGCCCCCGAGCCCGAGGCATGCTCGAACTTGGCTTCTGAGTGAAGGCAAAGGGCAAGTGCCGAGCGCAGTGGGCCCTAACCTCCTGCGGCCTTTGTCGACGCATGGCAATTGATGGATGTGGGTGTCTCCACTTCCCCATGCTGCCTTGAAATCCGTCCGACTTGACGAGTCAACGCTGCATGTAGAGAAACATCATTGCGCGAGATCCTGGAGGCTGGCGGTTAGCCTCCCTCTAGCATAAGTGAGGGGACAGGCGGAGCCCCCCTCGCTCATCTCTTTCTTCATCTTCTTGCTGCTTGTCCCTTCTTCTTATCCACCTTGCCGTAGCATCCATGGCGCCAATTGGGAGATTCTCTGCGGTAGAGAAGGGAAAAGCCCCTCGAGAGGGGCCTGAACCACTTCCGCTGAAGAAATGGATTTGTCGTTCCTGCAACACCGGCGTGAGGTAGGAGCTGACCAGGCCTTGGCAAGCACGGCCTCTACCCGGCTTCCCCCTTCCTTGTACGCCCGTGCGCAGGACGATGATGCATGCCACCGAGTAGTCCAGGGTGGCAGCGGGCAAGCCGAAGCCGTGCGGCCAGCAGGGCCGCAAACCCACGCCGAGGGTAGCTCGCGTGAGTTCGTGTGTGGGCAGCGATGCCGCCCAGCTCATGGATCCAGCTCCCGAGGTTTTTCGCCGATGAGATACCGCTGAGGGGGCCGCTCGAGCTATGGCTGCAACACGCCGGGTGCTGCAGCCTGGTCACCGGGGCTGATGTCGAGGTGGTGCCTCCCGGTGATGTCTTCATGACCCATGGGTGGGGCGAGGTCACCCGTGCCTGCCACGTGGAGGGGCCCCTCGCAATCCACTTCGAGTACGACGTCGCCTCCTCTCTATTCTTCAAGGTTTTCGACGAGGAGGATTGGCGGCTGGAGTGCTGCCCCGGAGGAAGCAGCCCCGGGATGCAGCAGTTGGCGCTGGGCCCACCTCCGACCCCACCGGCGTCTCCTCCAGCAGTAGCGACGGCTCCTGGGAATCCAGCGACTCTCTTGAGCCCAGTAATTCTCCGGAGTCCAGCGACGACAGCTACGTGCCGCCAAGCTCCAGTCGTGCCCGGAGCGCGGCAGCGGCAGCCACTCGGCATTGCCGGTGCACCGGCCTGGTTCTTCGAAGCCTTTCTTCTTTTGTTTCCCTGCACAGAATTATGACCAGCCCCATGGGGGCATGTAAAAATCGTGATGCTTTAATTCTAGCATTACTCTTCTTGTTACTGTATTGAAACCACATGTCCTACTCTGGCACAGTTCTCCCTTTCGGCCTCCTAGGTAGCGTAGCGCTCTACACCGATGGGACCCAGTCCCCAGGCAGGCTTCAGCCGTCGCTGGTATACAAGGTCGCGATGTCGTGGTCAAGGCCAGGAGGTGAGCGGCCCGAGGTCCGGAGAGAGCTCCTGAGGCGCGATGCTCACGAGGTCCCCCTTGGCGAGCAAGCAGCTGCCCAAGAAATGGAAAGGAGAGCAACACTGCCCGAGAAGGACTGCAAAAGTTGTGTTATTGGGTTGTGAGTTTTATGCCGACATGTGAGCGACTTATCTTTTAGTGAACTCATAGTGATTCCCCTGGGTGGTGCCCACTCGTGCCTTCGTAGTAGCGCCACTAGGAAGGGCCCGCGACGCCCATTCCCTTTTCTCGCTTGTCCAGGTGCTCTACATCCTCGGGTCCCGGCCCTCGAACAGACTCAGCCGCCGCTGGTATGCCAGGTCGTGATGTCGTGGTCAAGGCTAGGGGGTGAGGGCTAGAGAGCCAGTAGGAGCTCCTGAGGCGCGATGCTCAGGTGCCCACCTTTAACGTGCAAGTGACTCACGCCATAAGGTGGTGGCCATCGGGCCTGCCCGTAGCTAGGCTTCAAGTGTACCTGCGTGTTAGCCTGCGGAAGAGAATATGACCCCTAACGGTGCTTGTTGCCTACCATTGATCCTTTCGTGGGAAGACGAAGGCACCAAGGACCTGGCAAGGTGGCGTACGCGAGGCGGGTCGCGAGCCAGAGCTCGGTCCTTCGGATTTATCAGCGTTGCTGGGACAGACCCGAGCACAAGCACCATGCCAGCATATGTAGCCCCCATTGCGGGTTATGCAAAGGACGAGTTAGCAATGTAGAGAGACCGTGAAGCAGATAGGACTCGAAGCACGCAAGTGATGATCATAAATCAACTCATGGGAGATGGTTAGGCAGCTCTGATGAATGCAGGAACGATACATGTCGCAGGGACAGACCCACGCGACTTTGGGATAGTGCAGCCCAAGGGGCGCCCCCAAACTGAACGAAGTAAAAGATGTCACCTGGCACCATTGCTAAAGAAATGTCGAGGTAGCAGGAGGTGTGCATTGCTGAAGTCGCTCCTCATGAGCCACCCTAGCCCTAAACCACGGGAGGCTCTGGGGGCCCAGTGGGCTCATGAGGATCCATCACCATCTCTGCCTAGATCGCCTGGTGCCTAGCCTCCCAAGCCGCTAGGACATCTCGCATGTGGCACTGAGATGCAACAGCCGTGCTCGGCAAGCCGAAGGGTATGCGAACATAACTGTGAGGGGGACCCTTGCATCGGCCGACACAGGACGACTAATAGAGCTCCTGAGATGTGACCTTGTTGAGCCCTGGGATGTCGACACAGACGTGCAACTCCTTGCCGTCACCAGGGCAAGGATCCGTTCCTGGTGGTGGGAGGCGATCGCCCCGCACAGCCCTCGCCTCCTAAATTTCCTTGACTGCCTTGCTGATGAATTCCAGAATGCCTGGTGCCCCGCACCTTGTGCTCTCCCCTCAGAAGCGTGCAGTGAAGCATGCCTCCACATGGTTCCCAAGCGCCTCCCTTGTGATGTTGGCCAGGTCAGAGGACCTCCAGAGGAGAGCCCCCGAGCACAACCTCGGAGGGGCGCCAGGCATGCCTTCCTATGCGATAGGTGAAGGCGCCTCGTCCACGGATGTGAGGCTCAACACGGCACCGTCAGGCGCTGCCTCCTCCTGATATCCCCTGCATAGCAGCTGCTTCTTTGTCTTGGGGGCGACCTCAGGAGGGAGGACGGCGCCCTCATTACCAGGGTTCTCGACCGCTGCAGCTTTCTAGGCGCGCTCAAGAGAGCACACTGCGTCCTTTTCCTCGCAGGCCACCGTGATGATGCCGCAGCTCCCTGGCATTTTGAGGACGTTCTAGCTGTGGTGCGTTGCCGCCATGAACTTGCTTAGGGCTGGGTACCCGAGGATGGCTTTGTACGGCAGGCGAATGTCAGCGACCTTTGTACGGCAGGCGAATGTCAGCAACGTCGAAGTCAATGAGCTCGGTGTGGTAGTCGTCACGCTTGCCGAAGGTGACAGTGAGGTGGACTTGCCTGATTGGGTGTGTGGAGCCGTCGGTCACTCCTGAGAAGAGCTTGGTAGGCTGGAGCTGGTGGTACGGCACTTGGAGCCTGTTGAACGTCTGGATAGAGAGAACATTGAGCCCTGCTCCACCATCGATGAGTGTCCTGGTGACAAGTACGTTGCTAATGATGGGTGAGCAGAGCATTGGGAGCGCGCCGGCTGTGGCCACACACTTGAGCTGGTCGGAGGAGTCGAAGGTGATGGCTTACTTGGACCACCTGAGCGGGCGTGTCGCCTCGAGCTTGGAGAGGGTTGCGTTCACTTCACATGCAAACTGCTTGAAGCTGCTATGAGAGGCTGGGGCCTGGGAGCCGCCCAAGATGAAGGTGATGGCACAAGGCTCTTGCAAGCCCCCAACCCCCTCGTCTGGGTGGTGGTCTAATAGAGGCAAAGGTGTCCCATCTTTCGATGAGATGGTGGCTATCGTTTTGGAGGATGTCGACTTTGACGATCTGACTACGAACGTGCGAGGACGTCGCGCCTTAGCAATCGCTAAACCAACTCCGAGAGGTTATTGACCACGCCGGAGCACGATCAACCTGACTACGAAGGTCTGTTTCCTGTAGGCAAGCAAAGAACAAGCAAGAAACTAAGATTGCAATCTGGATATTGCGAATATAAGAGGAAAGCTTTATTGATCAAGGTGGGGTTCTGTGACGCCTTTGTTTGGTCGTTGAACACAAACAAAGTACGCGAAGTTGCAGCTATGGTGAACTTTAATCTAAACAAAACCCAAAGTCTAAACGATGCCCTAAGGGCTGTATAAATGGAGGAAGAGGGGGGGGGGGGGAATTTCGTGGCCCTTCGGGAAGGGGTCCGAAACCAACCCTATCTCTTGTTTCCCCACACATACGGACTCGGAAAACAGCCTATACTCAAGTATATCGAAAATGCATGGGCTTGGCCCAATAATAAGGTGACGCAGCACCTAGAATAGCCTCTGGACGAAAGTTATGAAGTACCATCTTGTATATTTCGTCCAAGGCTTCAAGCACTCATTATGGTGGCTTCAACATCCCGAAATCATCACTTGTAACTCCGTTCTTGTTCCCCTTGCACATGCCATCATCTCCATGCTTGTTCTTGGTCCAATGTTCATCCTTCTCCAGGCTAGGCCCTTCATTTGTAAGCAAAACAAATGTATCCAATTTAGGCAGCATCATATTCTCATGAACATTAGAATCATTACCAAGAAACGAAAGTACCTGGTAGTTTAATTGGCATGCGCGAGCTCTAGTAATTGGTCCAGTATGTATAGCAGCAGGGGCTGTGGGTGTAACAATGGTATTGATGTCCTCATCATCCTCCCCTTCTTGAAATGAAGTCGTCCTCGATGGAAGCTCATCTTCCTCACCCAAATAAGGCTTCAAATCTGCAATGTTAAAAGTGGGACTAACCCCAAAATCTGCAGCCAGCTCAAGTTGATATGCATTATCATTTATTTTCTCTAACACCTTCAAAGGACCATCAACACGTCTTTGGTTTCCGCAAATCAGGAAATCTATCCTTACGCAAATGTAACCAAACAAGATCTCCAGGTGCAAACACAACATGTTTTCTACCCTTATCTCCAGCAAGTTTATATTTAGCATTCATACACTCAATGTTTTCCTTAGTTAACTCATGCATTTTTAAAATCAATTCAGCACGTTTTTTAGCATCAAAATTAACCTTCTCCGAAGATGGAAGAGGCAACAAATCAATAGGTGCACGAGGTAGTAAACCATACACAATTTCAAAAGGGCACATCTTAGTAGTAGAATGCAATGAACGATTATAAGAAAATTCAATATGAGGCAAGCATTCTTCCCACATTTTCTTATTATTCTTCAAAACAGCCCTAAGCATAGTAGACAATGTTCTATTGACTACTTTAGTTTGTCCATCAGTTTAGGGATGACAACTAGTACTAGAAAGCAATTTAGTCCCCAACCTAGCCCATAAACATCTCCAAAAGAGGCTAGAAATTTAGTATCACGATCTGAAACAATAGTATTTGGCACACCATGCAGGCGAATAATTTCACGAAAGAACAAATCAGCAACATTAACAGCATCATCGCTTTTATGACACGGTATAAAGTGTGCCATTTTCCAAAATCTATCCACGACAACAAATATGCTATCCCTCCCCTTCTTTGTTCGAGGTAAACCTAAAACAAAGTCCATAGATATATCCTCCCAAGGAACACTAGGTACAGGCAAAGGCATATATAAACCATGAGGATTGAGTCGTGACTTAGCTTTTTGACATGTAGTGCAGCAAGCAACAAAGCACTCAACATCCCGTCTCATCTTTGGCCAAAAGAAATGTGTAGCAAGTACGTCCTCCGTCTTCTTCACGCCAAAGTGTCCCATTAGTCCTCCATGCGCCTCCTGCAACAACAAAAGACGAACAGAGCTAGCTGGAATGCATAGCTTGTTAGCACGGAACACAAATCCATCATTAACGACGAACTTGTTCCATGTTCTTCCTTCTTTACAATTCTGCAATACATCTTTAAAATCAGCATCATGGACATATTGATCTTTGATGGTCTCCAAACCAAATATTTTGAAGTCAAGTTGTGAAAACATAGTATAGCGACGAGACAATGCATCAGCAATAACATTTTCTTTACCCTTCTTATGTTTAATGACATAAGGGAAAGTCTCAATGAATTCAACCCATTTAGCATTTCTACGATTCAGTTTAGCTTTACTTTTAACATGTTTCAAAGATTCATGATCAGAATGTATAACAAATTCTTTGGGCCATAAATAATGTTGTCATGTTTCTAAAGTCCGAACAAGAGCATATAATTCTTTATCATAAGTAGAATAATTCAGACTAGGCCCACTCAATTTTTCAGAAAAGTATGCAACAGGTTTGCCATCTTGTAATAACACACCTCCTAATCCAATTCCACTAGCATCACATTCAAGCTCAAAAGTCTTATTAAAATCAGGAAGTTGGAGTAAAGGAGCATGTATCAACTTATCTTTCAACACCGTGAAGGCTTCTTCCTGTGCGGTACCCCAAACAAAAGGCACATCCTTCTTAGTAAGCTCATTGAGAGGTGCAGCAATGGTGCTAAAATCTCTCACAAAATGCCTATAGAATCCAGCGAGGCCAAGAAAACTCCTCACTTGTGTGACCGTTTTGGGCTGCGGCCAACTCTCAATAGCGTCAATTTGGCATTATCAACTACAATTCCCAGTGGAGTAACAACATAGCCAAGAAAAGACACTCGGTCAGTGCAAAAGGTGCATTTCCCAAGGTTACCAAACAAACGTGCATCACGTAGAGCAATAAAAACAACACGTAAATGTTCCAAATGTTCCTCCAAAGATCTACTATAAATCAATATGTCATCAAAGTAAACTACCACAAATCATCCAATGAAAGCACGTAAAACTTCGTTCATTAGTCTCATGAAAGTACTAGGTGCATTAGTTAACCCAAAAGGCATGACTAACCACTCATATAATCCAAACTTAGTTTTAAATGTTGTTTTCCATTCATCCCCCAATTTCATACGAATTTGATGGTATCCACTGCGCAAATCAACTTTGGAGAATATTGTAGAGCCACTCAATTCATCAAGCATATCATCTAGCCTAGTAATAGGATGACGATAACGAATAGTAATATTATTAATGCCTCTACAATCAACACACATACGCGATGTACCATCCTTTTTTGGCACTAGAATAATAGGAACAGCACAAGGACTAAGGGATTCGCGTATATAACCTTTGTCGAGAAGCTCATGTACTTGACGCATAATCTCCTTTGTCTCCTCTAGATTGGTATGGTATGGCGCACGGTTTGGCAGTGAAGCAGCGGGAATTAAGTCAATCTGATGCTCAATCCCGCGAATAGGCGGTAATCCCGATGGCACGTCTTGTGGAAAGACGTTAGCGAACTCCTGCAAAATGTTAGTGACAGCAGGAGGCAAAGAGGAAGGCACGTCCTCGAATGAAAATAATGCCTCTTTGCACACAAAAGCAAAGCAAACAGATTTGCTGAATCTAGCTCATCAATATCAGATTTGGTGGCAAATAAACATGCAATTTTCAATTTAATTTCAGAAGCAACACTAGATGGTTTATTATTAGGCTTCAATTGTTGCTCAAATTCTTTTGCCACAATCTGATTTTCACTCTTATTCTTCTCCTGTTTTGCTTTGTTCGCTCTATTAATATCATCTTTCAAAATGGAATCAGGAGTCATAGGAAGCAAACTACTATTTTTATCCTTATGTACAAGAGGATACTGATTGTTTCTACCATGGTGTACAGAATTTTTATCAAATTGCCATGGTCTACCAAGTAATAAGGAACATGCTTGCATAGGTACCACATCACAATCAACATAATCAGCATATGTAGAGATACTAAAATGCACACGAACAATACGTGTTACCTTAACCTTGTCGCTGTTGTTGAACCATTGGATGTAGTAAGCATGTGGATGTGGTCTTGTGGTGAGAGAGAGCTTCTCCACCATCTCCATGCTAGCCAAGTTGTTGCAGCTCCCTCCGTCTATGATGACGCGCACAGAACGTTCCTTCACAACTCCCTTTGTATGGAATAAATTATGCCTCTGATTTTGCTCAGCTTGTGTGACCTGCACACTCAATACACGTTGAGTAACTAAATATTCATACCTGTCAGCGTCTTCAGGAGCCATGTATTGCGTCTCATGATCAGAACCATCTCCACCGTGTTCTTCATGTGTAATAAGAGCCAAAGTCTCCTCATCATAGTCACTAGCGGACTCATACCCACCATCCTCAGTAGCAATCATCACACGCTGAGATTTGCATTCTCTCGCATAATGACATCTTCCCTTACAATGGCAACAAATAATATCATTTGTGTGCCCAGTTGATGCCATGGAAGAAGAAGAGCTCTGTGCAGGCTCGGCAGGTGCGCTCTTGGCAGAAAGTGGTGGTTGTGCCTGCTTTCTTGTATCATGGCAAGAGGTGGAACCTAATGGAGGTGCTGGTGCAGTGGAAGTAGAAGATGCACGCGGTGTCCATGATGAAGGTCGACCTGCAGAAAAGTTTGTTTGCACCAATGCTTGTCGATCCTGCACTTCATGTTCAGCTTTACAAGCAAGATGAAATAAATGAGTGATATTAGTATACTCCTTATACTCTAGAATCGTCTGAATCTCTCTATTTAATCCACCCATAAAACATGCAAGCATAGCTTCATTCTCCTCAACAATACCACATCTAATCATGCCAGTTTGTATGGGTAGCGCGGAAGTTGGGGAATCCGACTTGTTCACGACTCGTAGTATCGCGTGCTCTGGAACTCGAAGATAAAGGAACAAATACTGGACTCGGACTAGGACTGGTGGCAGAGATGAATCTGGTGGAACTCTCACTGGTGATGGTATATGAGGGTTATATATGTGGACTCGGATTGGTGGTGGTATATGAACTCGGATTGATGGTGGTATATGGACTCGAATCGGTGATGGTATATGGACTCGGATTGGTGGTGGTATATGGACTCAGAGAAGTAGCGGATAAGCAGTGGTGGTATATGGCAGGGCGATGATGATGGTGCGGCGGCGGCATGACGACTTGTGAACAGAACTCGAAACTCTATGACCTAGACGTAAGACCAGTAACTTGACACGACGAAGCAACCGCGAATTCAACAATGCAAATACAGAAAAGATTACGCAATGGCTCAGACTGGTTCGGATATGATGAACTAACCCTAATTTGTTTTGTGTGGCTTTTTCGTGGACTATAGGTATGAAAAACAGACTCGATCTAAACTACGAAAAACTGTAAAATCTCACTGAGCAACATGGAAATATGATACCACTTGATAGAGGCAAAGGTGTCCCGTCTTTCGATGAGATGGTGGCTATTGTTTTGGAGGAAGTCGACGTTGACGATCCGACTACGAACGTGCGAGGAAGTCGCGCCTTAGCAATCGCTAAACCAACTCCGAGAGGTTATTGACCACGCCAGAGCACGGTCAACCTGACCACGAAGGTCTGTTTCCTGCAGGCTAATGAAGAACAAGCAAGACACTAAGATTGCAATCTGGATATTGCGAATATCAGAGGAAAGCTTTGTTGATCAAGGTGGGGTTCTGTGACGCCTTTGTCTGGTCGTTGAACACAAACGAAGTACGCGAAGTTGCAGCTATGGCGAACTTTAATCTAAACAAAACCCAAAGTCTAAACGACGCCCTAAGGGCTGTATATATGGAGGAAGAGGGCTGAATTTCGTGGCCCTTGGGGAAGGGGTCCGAAACCATCCCTATCTCTTGTTTCCCCACACATACGGACTCTAAAAACAGCCTATACTCAAGTATTTCAAAAATAGATGGGCCTGGCCCAATTATAAGGTGACACAACACCTAGAATAGCCTATGGACAAAAGTTATGAAGTAGCATCTTGTATATTTCGTCCAAGGCTTCAAGCACTCATTATGGTGGCTTCAACGTCCTGAAATCATCACTTGTAACTCCGTTCTTGTTCCCCTTGCACATGCCATCATCTCCATGCTTGTTCTTTGTCCAATGTTCATCCTTCTCCAAGCTAGGCCCTTCATTTGTAAGCAAAACAAATGTATCCAATTTAGGCAGCATCATATTCTCATGAACATTACAATCATTACCAAGAAACGAAAGTAGCTGGTAACTTAATTGGCGTGCGCGAGCTCTAGTAATTGGTCTAGTATGTATAGCTGCAGGGGTTGTGGGTGTAAACAATGGTATTGATGTCCTCATCATCCTCCCCTTCTTGAAATGAAGTCGTCCTCGACGGAAGTTCATCTTCCTCACCCAAATAAGGCTTCAAATCTGCAATGTTAAAAGTGGGACTAACCCCAAAATCTGCAGGCAGCTCAAGTTTATATGCATTATCATTTATTTTATCCAACACCTTAAAGGGACCATCAGCACGTGGCATTAGCTTTGATTTGTGCAAATCAGGAAATATATGCTTACACAAATGTAACCAAACAAGATCTCCAGGTGCAAACACAATATGTTTTCTACCCTTATCTCCAGCAAGTTTATATTTAGCATTCATATGCTCAATGTTTTCCTTAGTTAACTCATGCATTTTTAAAATCAATTCAGCATGTTGTTTAGCATCAAAATTAACCTTCTCCGACGATGGAAGAGGCAACAAATCAATAGGTGCACGCGGTAGGAATCTATACACAACTTCAAAAGGGTACATCATAGTAGTAGAATGCAATGAACGATTATAAGCAAATTCAATATGAGGCAAGCATTCCTCCCACATTTTCTTATTATTCTTCAAAACAGCCCTAAGCATAGTAGACAATGTTCTATTGACTACTTCAGTTTCTTCATCAGTTTGGGGGTGACAAGTAGTACTAAAAAGCAGTTTAGTCCCCAACTTAGCCCATAAACATCTCCAAAAGTGGCTAAGAAATTTAGTATCATGATCTGAAACAATAGTATTGGGCACACCATGCAAGCGAATAATTTCACGAAAGAACAAATCAGCAACATTAACATCATCATCGCTTTTATGACATGGTATAAAGTGTGCCATTTTCGAGAATCTATCCACGACAAAAAATATGCTATCCCTCCCCTTCTTTGTTCTAGGTAAACCTAAAACAAAGTCCATACATATATCCTCCCAAGGAACACTAGGTACAGGCAAAGGCATATATAAACCATGAGGATTGAGTCGTAACTTAGATTTTTGACATGTAGTGTAGCGAGCAATAAAACACTCAACATCCCGTCTCATCTTTGGCCAAAAGAAATGTGTAGCAAGTACGTCCTTCGTCTTCTTCACGCCAAAGTGTCCCATTAGTCCTCCTCCATGCGCCTCCTGCAACAACAAAAGACGGACGGAGCTAGGTGGAATGCATAGCTTGTTAGCACGGAACACAAATCCATCATTAACGACGAACTTGTTCCATGTTCTTCGTTCTTTACAATTCTGCAATACATCTTTAAAATCAGCATCATGCACATATTGATCTTTGATGGTCTCCAAACCAAATATTTTTCGTGGACTACAGGTATGAAGAACAGACTTGATCTAAACTACGAAAAATTATAAAATCTCACCGAGCAACCTGGAAATCTGATACCACTTGATAGAGGCAAAGGTGTCCCGTCTTTCGATGAGATGGTGGCTATCGTTTTGGTGGAAGTCGACTTTGACAATCTGACTACGAACGTGCGAGGACGTCGCGCCTTAGCAATCGCTAAACCAACTCCTAGAGGTTATTGACCACGCCGGAGCACGATCAGCCTGACCATGAAGGTCTGTTTCCTGCAGGCAAACGAAGAACAAGCAAGAAACTAAGATTGCAATCTGGATATTGCGAATATAAGAGGAAATCTTTATTGATCAAGATGGGGTTCTGTGACGCCTTTGTATGGTCGTTGAACAAAAACGAAGTACGCGAAGTTGCAGCTATGGCGAACTTTAATCTAAACAAAACCCAAAGTCTAAACGATGCCCTTAGGGCTGTATATATGGAGAAAGGGGGGGGGATTTCGTGGCCCTTGGTGGAGGGGTCCGAAATCAACCCTATCTCTTGTTTCCCCACACATACGGACTCTAAAAATAGCCTATACTAAAGTATTTCGAAATTACATGGACCTGGCCCAATAATAAGGTGACGTAGCACCTAGAATAGCCTTGGTACAAAATTTATGAAGTGGCATCTTGTATATTTTGTCCAAGGCTTCATGCACCCATTATGGTGGCTTCATGCACCCATTATGGTGGCTTCAAAGTCCTGAAATCATCACTTGTAACTCCGTTCTTGTTCCCCTTGCGCAGCGCTGCTTCAGCCTCCGGGGTCCACTTTACAGGGCCAGCCTTTTTAAAGATTTTGAAAAAAGGCAAGGCATGCTCCGTGGATTTGGAGATGGACCTACTCAGTGCACCAATGCATCCAGTCAAATGCCTCATGTCTTTGACAGTCTTGGGTGCTTGTATCTGCTCGCTCTGATCTTATCGTGGTTAGCTTCTATCCCCCGGTGAGACACAAAGAAACCAAGTAGCTTGCCAGATGGCACACCATACACACTTTTCTCAGGGTTTAACCTTAATTTTATCTTGATAGAGGCAAAGGTGTCCCGTCTTTCAATGAGATGATGGTTTTCGCTTTGGTGGAAGTCGACTTTGATGATCCGACTACGAACGTGCGAGAACTTCGCGCCTTAGCAATCGCTAAACCAACTCCGAGAGGTTATTGACCACGCCAGAGCACGATCAACCTGACCACGAGGGTCTGTTTCCTGTGAGCAAACGAAGAACAAGCAAGAAACTTAGATTGCAATCTAGATATTGCGAACATAAGATGAAAGCTTTATTGATCAAGGTGGGGTTCTGTGACGCCTTTGTCTGGTCGTTGAACACAAACGAAGTACGCGAAGTTGCAGCTATGGTGAACTTTTAACCTAAAAAAACCCAAAGTCTAAACGACACCCTAAGGGCTGTATATATGGAGGAAGAGAAGGGAATTTCGTGGCCCATGAGGGAGGGGTCTCAAACCAACCCTAACTATTGTTTCCCCACACATACAGACTCTAAAAATAGCCTATACTTAAGTATTTCGAAATTACATGGGCCTGGCCCAATAATAAGGTGACGCAGCACCTAGAATAGCCTATGGACGAATATTATGAAGTGGCATCTTGTATATTTCGTCCAAGGCTTCATGCACTCATTATGGGGGCCTCAAAGTCCTGAAATCATCACTTGTAACACCGTTCTTGTTCCCCTCGCGCATGCCATCATCTCCATGCTTGGTCTTGCTCCAGTGTTCATCCGTCTTATCCATGACAGGCCCTTCATTTGTAAGCAAAACAAATTTATCCAATTTTGGCAGCATCATATTCTCATGAACATTAGAATCATTACCAAGAAACAAAAGTACCTGATAATTTAGTTGGCGTGCGTGAGCTCTAGTAATTGGTCCAGTATGTATAGCAGCAGGGGTTGTGGGTGTAACAATGGTATTGATGTCCTCATCAATTTCTATGCAGCTGTTGGTCGAAACCAATCTATACTGCTCTTGCAAAAGTGGATCCAACGCTCTTTAACCCGAAAGGTATACATACAAAGCAGTACGTGCCACATGGAGTTATGGATGCAGTTTTCTCTTCATCTTTCTTGGACATGAATATTTGATGGTACCCGGAGTACGCATACAAAAATGAAAGCAGACCACACTCGGAAGTGGAGTCTACAATATGATCAATACGCGACAGGGGGAAAGGATCCTTCGGGCATGCCTTGTTCTAATCCGTGAAGTCAGTGCAGAGCCTCCATTTCCCATTTGCCTTGCAGACTACCATTTGGTTCGCTAAGCATGTTGGATGCAACACCCCTCTGACCAAACCAGCTACTTCAAGTTTCTTAATCTCCCTCGGCAATGAACTACTGGTGCTCTAAGGCCTGCTTTCTGACCTTCTACTTGACGGGCGAAGCATGAGGACAGACAACAAGTTGGTGCTCGATTACCTCCCTGTGAACACCGGGGACGTCAGATGGTTACCAAGCAAATACATTGACATTCGCCCGCAGGAAGGCAACGCGCGCACTTTCCTATTTATCATCGAGGGTGGCGCTAATGGTGAACGTACCATCAACGCCTTCTTGCCTTGCCGAGACCTTTTTCATAGCAGGTGAAGCAACCTTGGGCCTCTTGCTAGTGGAACTCTCCGGCGGGTCATCAACAGGTGCGGCACACTCCGAAGAGGCGTGCTTCTCTGACATCTCTGCTAGCCTTTTCCCCTTCTTCATCTCCTTGGCGGGAGTCGTAGCTTCTGCAGCCTTAGCTGCTACCACGTCCCGATACATCTTATCCACACATATAAATGCATCTTTCTTATCTGATGGAATGGAAATCATACCCATCGGCCCTGGCATCTTCAAGGTGTTGTAGGCATAGTGGGATGCCGCCATGAATTTTTCCAGAGCTGGACGACCAAGAATCCCATTGTAAGGCAAGGAAAGCTCAACCACGTCAAACATGACTCTTTCAGTCTGATGGTTCAGATTCCTGCCAAATGTCATGGGTAACGTGACCTTCCCCTTGGGTAGGCTCCTGCCGGGGTTTATTCCTTGGAAAGTGCCCGTGGTGTTAAGCTCCTCATCAGGGATCTAGAATTTTGTAACCACCTTAGGGGAAATCAAGTTCAACCCAGCCCCACTGTCAACTAGCATCTTGGTGACCTTGAGGTTGCGGATTGTTGGGGAAACCAACAACGGCAAACATCCAACCCCAGTGGTGCGGTCTGGATGATCCTCTTCATCAAAGATGATAGGCGTGTGGGACCACTTGAGTGGATTCTGGGAGTCTGCAGCTGGCTCCACGACATTGACCTCACGTGCCCACTGCTTCAGCTTGCGGTGAGAGGATTGCAAAGATGCACCCCCGTTAATACACATGGCTTCGGTTGCTTTCAGGAATTCTTGCTCACTGGTTCTTCTTCATCCCCTTCATCACTCTCATCATCTCCTTCTTTCTTCTCACAGCCTCTAGCAGGTATTTCCTTTTGTTGTGGGGCCTTGCCGCGGTGGGCCCCTCTATTACCATGGCCTTTTCCACCAGCAACCTCTTGGTCTCTCTCTCTCTCTCTGTCATGCTTCTCATATTCGACCTTCTGCTTCTTGACAGGCTGCTCAACTTGGTGGCACTCCTCGGGATCATGACCTATAGTGTGGTGGATCTTGCAGTATGACCCGTCGGATCTAATAGCTTTCTCTACTGCCGCGGCCTCTCTGCAATCAATGCACATAGAAGCTTCCTTGACGGAACCTTAGTTTTGGCCTTCTTGCCGGTGCCAAGATTGCCAAAGCTCTCAACGGCCAATACTGACTTATCTTTGCGTTTCTTGTTGCGCCTCCGGTTTCTTCTCTTCGGGTTAGCGGTCTCGTCATCATCCGAATCAACCTCGACTACATCCTCCTCCCTGGGAAGTCGCCTTCCTTCTTCAACCCGAGAACATTTATCTGCCAAGGTGTATAACTCATTGACGGTCTTGGGAAGCCTGACGTTCATTTTAGAACGTATCCTTCTGTTGCACATGTTCCAATGGAACGCGACAACCACAGCTGTTGGGTGTATCTCTGGAATGTTGTGGTGCACTCGGCTGAACCTCTGCATATACTTCCGCAAGCTCTCCCCTTCCTTCTATGGAAGGACTTGCAAGTCACTCGGCCTCCCAGGCTCTTGGTGGCCTCCTGTGAAGGCACTAATGAACACATTGCACAAGTCAGCCCATGACAAAATAGAATTCTCCGGCAGGTGCATTAGCCATGCCCTCACATTTGGCTTGAGTGCCAAAGGGAAGTAGTTGGCGAACACCTTCTCATCCCTACCCCCGGCAGCTTGAACGACAATTGTATAAATGCTCAAGAAATCTGCCGAGTTTATCTTTCCATCGTATTTTTCTGGTAACTCTAGCTTAAAGACTTGAGCTGATGACTAGCGGACCTCCCGCAGCTAATGAGTGAAGGCGGGGCACCCAACCTCGTAAGGCAGTACCCTCCATCATCGGGCGCGGGTTCATCAACATCTAGGCCATTGCGCCTGTTAGATTGATGGCGTGTCTCCAGGCGTCGCTCTATAGTGACGCGTGCGTCTTCCATCCGCCGATCTTCCAGGACCCGCCGCTGATCCTGGTGGGTTTGTGGGCCAAAGGAGGCCATGGACATCTCACCTGGTCCGTGGACATGCTGCTCTTGCTATGGTTGCCTCTAGGTCTGAAATCCCAGATGGGACTGCACCGTTAGTGTGGGCCCCTCGACACGGCCATCAGCCCGGGCTACTATTGTCGTTCATGGGTACTATGATTGCTCTGCCACTTGCGGTTTTCCAGCTTCAGTGAAGTCGATCAAACTCTGGATGGTGGCCCTCTACTCATCCATTTGATCAGCCGCTCGTGGGAGCCTCAGTAGTAGTTGGGCTTGCGCCATAGCTGTTGGGGAACGTAGCAGAAATTCAAAATTTTCTACGCATCACCAAGATCAATCTATGGAGTGACTAGCAACGAGAGAGAGGGGAGTGCATCTTCATACCCTTGAAGATCGCGATACGGAAGCGTTGTAAGAACGCGCATGAAGGAGTCGTACTCGCGGCGATTCAAATCGCGGTAGATCCGATCTAGCACCGAATGGACGGCGCCTCCACGTTCAACACACGTACAGCCCGGGGACGTCTCCTCCTTCTTAGTCCAGCAAGGGGAGAGGAGAAGTTGAGGGAGAACTCTGAGAGCATGACGACATGGTGGTGATGGAGCTCGTGGTTCTCCGGTAGAGCTTCGCAAAGCACTACGGACGAGGAGGAAGTATTGGAGGAGGGAGGGGGCTGCGCCAGGGAAGAGGTGCGGCTGCCCTGCCACCCCTCCACTATATCTAGGGCAAGGGGAGAGGGGGAGGCGCCCTAGGGTTTCCCCTAGGGGGCGGCGGCCAAGCAGATTGGATCTCCCTAGGGAAAATCCTAGGGACAGTTGCCCCCCAAGCCAAGCAGGTGGAGGATTGCCTCCCAAGCCAAGTGGAGGCGCCCCACCTCCCCAAATAACGTGGGAAAGGGTGTGGGGGGCGCACCACCCCTTAGTGGGCTGGTTTGCCCCTTCCCCTTTTGATAGAGGCAAAGGTGTCCCGTCTTTCGATGAGATGATGGATATCGCTTTGGTGGAAGTCGACTTTGATGACCCGACTACGGACGTGCGAGGACGTCGTGCCTTAGCAATCGCTAAACCAACTCCGAGAGGTTATTGACCACGCCGGAGCACGATCAACCAGACCACGAGGGTATGTTTCCTGCGAGCAAACGAAGAACAAGCAAGAAACTGAGATCGCAATCTGGATATTGCGAATATAAGATGAAAGCTTTATTGATCAAGGTGGGGTTCTGTGATGCCTTTGTCTGGTCGTTGAACACAAACTAAGTACGCGAAGTTGCAGCTATGGCGAAGTTTTAATCTAAACAAAACCCAAAGTCTAAATGATGCCCTAAGGGCTGTATATATGGAGGAAGAGGGGGGGAATTTCGTGGCCCTTGGTGGAGGGGTCCGAAATCAACCCTATCTCTTGTTTCCCCACACATACGGACTCTAAAAATAGTTATACTTATGTATTTCGAAATTACATGGGCCTGGCCCCATAATAAGGTGACACAGCACCTAGAATAGCCTCGGGATGAAATTTATGAAGTGGCATCTTGTATATTTCGTCCAAGGCTTCATGCACCCATTATGGTGGCTTCAAAGTCCTGAAATCGTCACTTGTAACTCCATTCTTGTTCCCCTTGCACATGCCATCATATCCATGCTTGTTCTTGCTCCAATGTTCATCCTTCTCCAAGCTAGGCCCTTCATTTGTAAGCAAAACAAATGTATCCAATTTAGGCAGCATCATATTCTCATGAACATTAGAATCATTACCAAGAAACGAAAGTACCAGATAATTTAGTTAACGTGCTCGAGCTCTAGTAATTGGTCCAGTATGTATAGCAGCAGGGGATGTGGGTGTAACAATGGTATTGATGTCCTCATCATCCTCCCCTTCTTGAAATGAAGTCGTCCTCGACGGAAGTTCATCTTCCTCTCCCAAATAAGGCTTCAAATCTGCAATGTTAAAAGTGGGACTAACCCCAAAATCTGCAGGCAGCTCAAGTTTATATGCATTATCATTTATTTTATCTAACACCTTAAAAGGTCCGTCAGCACGTGGCATTAGCTTTGATTTGCGCAAATTAGGAAATCTATCCTTACACAAATGTAACCAGACAAGATCTCCAGGTGCAAACACAACATGTTTTCTACCCTTATCTCCAACAAGTTTATATTTAGCATTCATACGCTCAATGTTTTCCTTAGTTAACTCATGCATTTTTAAAATCAATTGAGCACGTTGTTTAGCATCAAAATTAACCTTCTCCGAAGATGGAAGAGGCAACAAATCAATAGGTGCACGAGGTAGGAAACCAGACACAACTTCAAAAGGGCACATCTTAGTAGTAGAAGCAATGAACGATTATAAGCAAATTCAATCTGAGGCAAGCATTCTTCCCACATTTTCTTATCATTCTTCAAAACAGCTCTAAGCATAGTGGACAATGTTCTATTGACTACTTCAGTTTGTCCATCAGTTTGGGGGTGACAAGTAGTACTAAAAAACAGTTTAGTCCCAAACTTAGCCCATAAACATCTCCAAAAGTGGCTAAGAAATTTAGTATCACGATCTGAAACAATAGTATTTGCCACACCATGCAAGCGAATAATTTCACGAAAGAACAAATCAGCAACATTAACAGCATCATCACTTTTATGACATGGAATAAAGTGTGCCATTTTCGAGAATCTATCCATGACAACAAATATGCTATCCCTCCCCTTCTTTGTTCGAGGTAAACCTAAAACAAAGTCCATAGATATATCCTCCCAAGGAACACTAGGTACAGGCAAAGGCAGATATAAACCATGAGGATTGAGTCGTGACTTAGCTTTTTGACATGTAGTGCAGCGAGCAACAAAGCGCTCAACATCCCGTCTCATCTTGGGCCAAAAGAAATGTGTAGCAAGTACGTGCTCCATCTTCTTCATACCAAAGTGTCCCATTAATCCTCCTCCATGCGCCTCCTGCAACAACAAAAGACGAACGGAGCTAGCTGGAATGCATAGCTTGTTAGCACGGAACACAAAGCCATCATTAACGACGAACTTGTTCCATGTTCTACCTTCGTTACAATTCTGCAATACATCTTTAAAATCAGCATCATGCACATATTGATCTTTGATGGTCACCAAACCAAATATTTTGAACTCAAGTTTTGAAAGCATAGTATAGCGACGAGACAATGCATAGTTTTGCTTGACTTTTAATATGTTTCAAAGATTCATGATCAGAATGTATAACAAATTCTTTGGGCCATAAATAATGTTAACATGTTTCTAAAGTCCGAACAAGAGCATATAATTCTTTTTCATAAGTAGAATAATTCAAACTAGGCCCACTCAATTTTTCAGAAAAGTGTGCAACAGGTTTGCCATCTTGTAATAACACACCTCCTAATCCAATTCCACTAGCATCACATTCAAGCTCAAAAGTCTTATTAAAATCAGGAAGTTGGAGTAAAGGATCATGTGTCAACTTATCTTTCAATACCATGAAGGCTTCTTCCTGTGCGGTACCCCAAAGAAAAGGCACATCTTTCTTTCTAAGCTCATTGAGAGGTGCAGCAATGGTGCTGAAATCTCTCACAAAACGCCTATAGAATCCAGCGAGGCCAAGAAAACTACTCACTTGTGTGACCGTTTTGGGTTGCAGCCAACTCTCAATAACTTGAATCTTGGCTTTATCAACTTCAATTTCCTGTGGAGTAACAACATAGCCAAGAAAAGATACTCGGTCGGTGCAAAAGGTGCACTTCCCATGGTTACCAAACAAACGTGCATCACGTAAAGCAATAAAAATAGGACGTAAATGTTCCAAATGTTCCTCTAAAGATCTGCTGTAAATCAGTATATCATCAAAATAGACTACCACAAATCGTCCAATAAAAGCACGTAAAACTTCGTTCATTAATCTCATGAAAGTACTAGGTGCATTAGTTAACCCAAAAGGCATGACTAACCACTCATATAATCGAAACTTAGTTTTAAATGTCGTTTTCCATTCATCTCCCAATTTCATACGAATTTGATGGTATCCACTACGCAAATCAACTTTGGAAATTATTGTAGAGCCACTTAATTCATCAAGCATATCATCTAGCCTAGGAATAGGATGATGATAACGAATAGTAATATTATTAATGCCTCTACAATCAACACAAATACGTGATGTACCATCCTTTTTCGGCACAAGAATAATAGGAACAGCACAAGGACTAAGGGATTCGTGTATGTAACCTTTGTCGAGCAGCTCCTGTACTTGATGCATTATCTCCTTCGTCTCCTCTGGATTGGTACGGTATGGTGCACGGTTGGGTAATGATGCACCGGGAATTAAGTCAATCTGATGCTCAATCCCTCGAATGGGAGGTAATCCCGGTGGCACGTCTTGTGGAAAGACGTCAGCGAACTCCTACAAAATGTTAGTGACAGCAGGAGGCAAAGAGGAAGGCACGTCCTCAAATGAAAATAATGCCTCTTTGAACACAAAAGCATAGCAAACAGATTTGCTGAAATCTAGCTCATCAATATCAGATTTAGTGGGAAGTAAACATGCAATTTTCAATTTAATTTCAGAAGCAACACTAGATGGTTTACTATTAGGCTACATTTGTTGCTCAAATTCTTTTGCCACAATCTGATTTTCACTCTTATTTTTCTCCTATGTTTCTTTATTAACTCTATTAATATCATCTTTCAAAACGGAATCAGGAGTCATAGGAGGAAAAGTAATATTTTTATCCTTATGAACAAGAGTATAATGATTGTTTCTACCATGGTGTACAGAATTTTTATCAAATTGCCATGGTCTACCAAGTAATAAGGAACATGCTTGCATAGGTACCACATCACAATCAACATAATCAGCATATGTAGAGATACTAAAATGCACACGAATAGTACGTGTTACCTTAACCTTGCCACTGTTGTTGAACCATTCGAGGTAGTAAGGATGTGGATGTGCTCTTGTGGTGAGAGAAAGCTTCTCCACCATCTCCATGCTAGCCAAGTTGTTACAGCTCCCTCCGTCTATGATGACGCGCACAGAACATTCCTTCACAACTCCCTTTGTATGGAACAAATTATGCCTTTGATTTTGCTCAGCTTGTGTGACCTGCACACTCAAAACACGTTGAGCAACTAAACATTCATACCTGTCAGCATCGTCAGGAGCCATGTATTGCGTCTCATGATCAGAATCATCTCCACCGTGTTCTTCATGTGTAATAAGAGCCAAAGTCTCCTCATCATAGTCACTAGCGGACTCATACCCACCATCCTTAGTAGCAATCATCACACGCTGAGATTTGCATTCTCGCGCATAATGACCTCTTCCCTTACAACGACGACAAATAATATCACTTGTGTGCCCTGTTGATGCCATGGAAGAAGAAGAGCTCTGTGCAGGCCCGGCAGGTGCGCTCTTGGCAAATAATGGTGGTTGTGCCTGCTTTCTTGTATCACGGCTGGAGATGGCACCTGATGGAGGTGCTGGTGCAGTTGAAGTAGAAGATGCACGCGGTGTCCATGATGAAGGTCGACCTGCAGAAAAGTTAGTTCGCGCCAATGCTTGTCGATCCTGCACTTCACGTTCAGCTTTACAAGAAAGATGAAATAAACGAGTGATATTAGTATACTCCTTATACTCTAGAATGGTCTGAATCTCTCTATTTAATCCACCCATAAAACGTGCAAGCATAGCTTCATTCTCCTCAACAATACCACATCTAATCATGCCAGTTTGTAATTCCTGATAATATTCTTCTACAGAATTTTTCCTTGTCTTAAACGCTGCAATTTTTGAAGCAATTCACGTTGATAATATGGTGGAACCCAACGAGTATGCATAGCAGTTTTCAAAGCAGCCCAAGTAGCTGGAATAGGATATAATCTACAATGTCCAGACCACCATACACATGCAAAACTAGTGAAAGCACAAACAGCAGCAACAACCCGTCTCTCCTCGGGATATTGCAAACAAGTAAAACATTGTTCAGTTTCTAACTCCCAAGTAAGATATATATCAGGAACATATCTACCCTCAAACGATGGAATATTCAATTTCAGTTTAGGAACATGGTCATGATCTCGTACCTGAGGTGGTGGTGCAGGCCTACCATTACGAATAAATACATGAGGTCGACCTGCTGGTGGTGGTGCTGGTGGCTGCACGTAGTTCTGATTTTGATCAACCTCATCCTCATAATTGCCCGCATACTCATCATCCTCCTGGGTACCAGCAGCAGCAGTAGCAAGAGCCAAAGAAGTATCAACAACAAGTACAACAGCACCAGAAGTTTGGCCATCCTCGTCCATACTGATTCGGAAGGGGGCATTGTTGTTGTTGTTGTAGAGGTGCGATAGGTGCAGCCGGCGGTGGTTGTGGAAAACGCGCGAGCAATTCATTAAACTTGCTATCAAGCTTTGTTTCGAACATCTTATCAATGCCATCTATCTTCTCCATGGCCTCGTCAAATCTGTTTAGCACATCTTGCACCTGTCCACTCATCATTTGCTGAAATTTATCATGTAGTTGTTTGTTCATCAGGTTCTCTGTCACATCCCTAGTTCTGATAATGCCAAGTGCTAGTATCTGGTGTTGCATCATGTTTAAATTCAAGGAATTTGAACTGAGGAAATTAGAAAGCCTCAAAACTTCCTAAAAGAAGGGCAAGAACCCTTTAAATTGCATTCAGTGATTCCAAAATTCCCTAAAAATCATTCTGCTAATTTTGGCAAGAGATATATACCAAACCAAAATTCTGGCACATTGTTATGGAATATTTTGGGACATTGAATTTAAATCATATTGTATTTGGATTTGAAGTTATATTCATAATATATAATGATTATAGTTTCAAAAGCCTGTAATATTTTATGTATATGTGGAGAAGTCCATTATGTGACATAAAAATATCCAAGGGAATTTTGGCACTATTTTCAAGTTGTTTAAATTTGAATTCAGTTGCAAAAGAAATATTAAAAAAGAAAACAAAACCGAAAATATAAAACAGAGCAGAAGAACTTACCTGGCAGCCCACTTACCCCGGCCCAGCTCCTGTGCTGGCCCACCTGCGGCCCAGCCCACCACCAGCCTCCTCTGTCGTCTTCCTCCCCCTCGCCCCGAAGCAGCTGCGTGCTGGACGCACGCGCGTTGACGCGGGACACCTTCTGCTTCGCGCTAGAGGCCGCTCCTTCGTCCTAATCCGCGTCTGGAGACGCCCGAGGCCCCTCTCTCACTTTCCCCTCCCTCTCTCACTCTATCCCGTGCTCCTCCCCTCCTCTGGCTCTCTCCCTAGCACCACCCGAACGCGCCCTCCACCGCCGACGTGCACCACGCGGCCACCGCCTCCCCCTCGCTTCTCTGACATGCCCAAGAGCCCCGCTAAGTCTCCCTCGACCTCTCCATTAAGCCACGAGACGTC
The DNA here is from genome assembly GCF_002162155.2 of Triticum dicoccoides. Taxonomy (NCBI): domain Eukaryota; kingdom Viridiplantae; phylum Streptophyta; class Magnoliopsida; order Poales; family Poaceae; genus Triticum; species Triticum dicoccoides. Next base: position 355,709,499 of record NC_041383.1, read on the forward strand.
GGGTGCCCTGCATCATTGCCATCGACATCATCATCATCCTCGGGTCCGACGATCGCCGCCTTGGCTCCAACGCCGTCCAAGCCTTCCCCGAGCTCGCCGACCCCTCTGTTTGATCCACTATGAGCCCCGCCGCCTTTTCCCCTCCTCCTTGAGCTCGTTCCCGCCCTCTAGCCGCCTCTTCCGCCGGAGCCGAGAGCTCCCGCCCGCCGGCCATGTCACCGTCGTGGCTACAGACACCGTAGTTTGCGCCTGGGCGCGTCATCGTGCTCGAGTTGCTCCTAGGAGACGACCCCGACCACCAGCTGGTCCTGCCATGCACCGGAACACCGAACCCGCGCGTGTCCGAACTCCGGCCACCGTGGATGACCTCGCCGCGGTCGTCTCCGGCCCCCCCAGCTCCAGCCGCTGCCACGAGTGAATGCGGGAGAGTTCAAGCTCCGCGTAGATGCCCTCAGCGCACCCAGCCGCTGCCTGTAGCTCAACTCCGGCGAGCCTCCGTCGTTGGTTTGCTCGTCGCCGGCCGAACTCCGGCGACTGATGACATGGCCGTCATTAGTCACTAATGACCCAACTAAGCCACACCTAGAGCCACTGCCATGTGGGTCCCAATGCCTAAACTAATTAGTATTATTTCTCTGTTAGATTAACACTAACCACAGTGGGCCCCGCCTGTCAACGTTGACTTGGCCACGTCACCTTTGACCGGGTCCCACATGTCAACCTCTGTAGTTGACTCTGTGTCACTGACCAGTAGGCCCCACTCGCCAGGTTTGACCTGGGCCGTCCGTTGACCTGATGATGTCACTAATACGTCATGCTGACGCAGTAAATGTTTTCTGGAGTTTTAAAAAAAATCAGAAATGATTTATTTATTTCAAAAAATATCCAAAACTTCTAAAAATCATATAAATTCAACCATAACTCCAAATGAAATAATTTATATATGAAAAATGATCAGAAAAATCCAATCTATTCATCTGTACCATTTGCATGCATGTTAGAACAACTTATAGCTGCTGTCTAGTACAAATCATATAAAGGGCATTTAAAACATCACATATGGAGTTTGAATTTGAATCTTGGATTCAAACCAACTTAATTTAATCTGGTCTTAGCTGCATTAGCACAAACCACAACATATTGCCATGTCACATTAATGAATCATATTGTTGCATTGCATTGATTGTGTTCTCCCTTGTTTGCCGGTATTTCTCCCCTCTCAGTAGACGATGTTCCGACGATGAGTTTGATGATACCGATGAAGAGCTATACTATCTTCAGAAGTGCCAGGCAAGCAAAACCTCCTTGTTCATTCCGATACAATCCCACTCTCTCGCTCCTGCTCTCTTTTACTGCATTAGGACAACAACGATTCAACTTTTACATGCTGCGGTAGTTGAACCCCTTTCCTCTGCATGACCTGTCATTGCCACAGTAACTAGATGAAACCCACTAGCATGAGTAGGAGTTGTTTGAGCCCTGATGTGCCTACTCATTCATGCTTGTATGTCATGCCTGCTATTGTTTAGAGTTGTGTCAAGTCGGATTCATCGGGGATGAATTGGAATGTGGTGAACATGTCCTACTGTTGAGAGCTAAGTGTGTGAACACGATTTGGTAAAGGTAGCGGTGAGAGGCCATGTAGGACTACATGGTGGGTTGTCTCATTGGAGCCGTCCTCAGGAACTGAGTACTGTGTTTGTGATCCATGAACAGTTACTACCACACATTGGGTTCCGGTAACTCGACCCCTCTCGACTTATTAATCGACATGATCTCTGTCCAGGAGTTGCAACTAGTTTCTGGTGTTTGTAGGTAGTGTTAGTAGTCTACCAAGTGGCACCCTATACAGGTGGGCTTGGGACAGACTAGGCACAGTGGCACGGTGTACCAAGCGTAGATCCACCCGTCGAGGTGGGCTTGGGAACCCTGCACACATCGTTTGGGGCTGTGAGCGACACCCCGGCCGGATCTCCTTGCTGTTGGAACCCGAATAGGCGATAAACCTGGACGAGAGACTTGTGTGGTTAGTCAGGTCGTGGCCGACACCCTCGCTGGGCTTCCGCTTGAAGGTTGCCGAGTACATGTCATGTAAATGGCGGTAAGTGGTGAGAGCGTGTGTGAAGAAGTACACCCCTGCAGGGTTAATATGATCTACTCGAATAGCCGTGTCTGCGGTAAAGGACTTCTGGGTTGCTTGTACAGTTCATAGACGAGTGAAAGTGGATACTTTAAAATATGCAAGATAAGCATGAGTGCTATGGATGGCGTTCTCGTAGGGAGATGGTAGTGGATCCATAGTGGTGTATTGATATGGTGAATGTGTGGACTCGTGTGCGCCACCTCAAAAGAGTTACTTGCAGTCGTAGTTCAGGATAGCCACCGAGTCAAAGCTGGCTTGCTGCAGTTAAACCCCACCACCCCTTTGTTGATAATGGTGCATATGTAGTTAGTTCTGATGTAAGTCTTGCTGGGTACATTTGTACTCACGTTTGCCTATTTTATGTTTTTGCAGAGAGACTTCAGTATCACTAGTAGTACTGCATGGACTTCGACGTTTAGCTTGTTACCTCAGCTACGATCTTGTGCCCTCGGCAGGATCTGGTAGATAGTCAGGCTTCTCAGCCTGTTTCATTTGTAGATGTCTGTACTCAGACATGTTAAGCTTCCGCTTGTGCTTTGACTTGTATGCTCTGAATGTTGGGTCATGAGACTCATGTTTGTATTATCTCGCTCCTCGGAGCCTATTGAATAAATACTTTGAGTCATAGAGTTATGTAGTGATGCCATGTTGTATTTGCACATATCGAGCATATTGCATGTATGATTTGAAATGCTTGATATGTGTGGGATTTGACTATCTAGTTGTTTATACTTGGTAGCCTCTCTTACCGGGAAATGTCTTCTAGTGCTTCCACTGAGCCTTGGTAGCTTGCTACTACTTCGGAACACTTGGGCTAACCGGCATGTGTCCTTCTTTGTTCCTGTGTCTGTCCCTTCGGGGAAATGTCACGCGGTGTCTACCGGAGTCCTGTTAGCCTGTTACAGCCCGGTTTACCGGAGTCCTGCTAGCCCAGTTGCTACAGCCCGGATTCACTCGCTGATGACCGTCACGTTCATTGTTGGGTCATGTATGCCTGTCCCTGTAAGTTAGTGCCACTTTGGGTTCACGACTAGCCATGTCAGCCCAGGTTCTTTGTCATATGGATGCTAGCGGCACTATCATATACGTGAGCCAAAAGGCGCAAACGGTCCGGGCTAGGTAAGGTGCTACCCGTGGGAATACCGTGCGTGAGGCCGCAAAGTGATAGGATGTGTTACATGCTAGATCGGTGTGACTTAGGATCAGGGTCTTGACAGTGTTGGTATCAGAGCTTGACTGCCTGTAGGATTACCGAGCCAAACTGGTCGAAGTTGAGTCTAGAAATGCTTTAGTTATATAAGGGAATTGATTGTGGTTGGGAACGTAAGGCTCGTTTTACTCCTTATACCTTATGCCCTTCTGATCTGAGTCAACCTCTTCTCTTCTATGGGGATTAAGGAACTAGGTTTTCTCTTCTCTCTATCAAGATCACGTGTTACTAATCCGTAGACTTATAAGATTGTTGGATTTAAGCCTCAGTTCAGTTTCTACTACCTTTGTGTGTTGATAGTTGATCCTGGAACCTTGATATTGTGACAATAGAGTGGTTATGCCACCATTTGCAGGATGTCTTAAATTCTTTTAAGCATTTACAGTCGTTATGCTGTCCGAGTCATCCCAGGTTTCTAAATAGTCTGAAGCATTTGCAAAATCCTTTCCTCCCATTTTGATGTTTCTTTGGGCCAGATTAACCACACTAAATAGTGAGTTAAGGTACTTTGTTGCCTTGACATATATGTTGGAGTTATTATTATGACTCTAGGTGTCTTAGAGTGCCACCTAGTAATCTAGCCATGTTCTGTGTTCAAGTGTGATGATTCTGGCCGTCATTCTCGAAAGCATCTCGTGATGCCACTTAGTAGCAGGTATTCTACTCCTGGGTTTCTGAACCCATGATTCACCCTACTTCATGTTGATAGTGTTGCTTGTTCCTTTAGGACATTAGTCACCTTTGCATTAGTCCTCGAGGTCCGTGGTATTTCCTTCTTCCAAATACCATGAACTGCTTATGGAAGAAGTTCCTCCCTGATAGAAAGATCACAACTAGAGTGCTCTTGATAAGTTCTCGATTCCATGATGTTACTCTGCCAATTCTACCTATCTGCATGGGTTGTCCGGAAGAAATATGTTGAACTCATTCGACATGCTAATCTATGCATTCACAACTCAGAAAATCATATGTTCTTTTGAGTTGTCCCTCTTAGTTGTTTTCTGGCCCTTGTCTATCAATTGATAGTCAGGAGTGATTATGCATGCGTGTTATCAATGCCTATTACTCTTGTGGTCCGTAGAGCCATTCTAACTCCAGAAGGACTAGGAGAAACAAACTCCAGTACCTCATCCATTTCTAGGATTGGGTCAAAGCACTTGTATTCCATAGATCAAAATGCCAATCTAGCTTCTGGTCTGTTCTACCTTGAAGTATTACCTTCTTTATGTCAGGATTGTCATGAGAATTGCACCACCTCTTATGAATTCTTGCGCAGTGATACTTCTCGCCATCATTTTCATTTCTCGATTCCATGTTATTGTAACCGGAACACCGACAAGTGAATCATGATGTGTGAAATCTATACTCCTAGCAACTCTGTTGCTTGGTAGTTAAATGGACAACAACCTCATTCTTAGTGTGTTGATTTTTGAATCATCATTCTAAGATAGATTGTGCTACCTAGTCCTTATTTCCGGTGCACTCTTCGGTCAATGAGTTAGGATTGTGCCAATCCCTCGCTCTTTTGATCATATCATCTTGCCCTGAAAAGCAAGATTGTTCTCGAGCTTAGTAACATATCGGTGGTTCGTGATTTTCCAAATATCTTCTCGGAAGTATCACTAGGTCGCCACCTGACCACTATGTTGAGTTTGTGATCAAGTTGGTTCCTTGTAACCACCCCTTCTCCAAGAATCTGTGTTGGGTACCCCTGAGCTAGTTGGTTAAGCTGAACAACAACTTGGAGAGTTGGAAGATGGAAGCTTGTCCGGTTTAGTTCATTTAAAGGGATATCTTGTATTTGTATTGAAGGAAGATGGTATTTTCATCGATTGACCCTAGTGATTAGTTAATGGATCTATCATCTTGTCCAATCTTTGATTGGGTATGGGTTATCGCCAAATCAAATCAGAACCAACAATATTCGTATGTTGTCTTACTTGTGGTTGTTTCCCCGAGCATCCACCATTATATCTTTGGGTCTGACCAATGCTATAACCTTGTTCACATAATTATGGAATTCCATCTTCATGGAAACCTGGATGAATTGTTGTTGAGCCCATCGACAACATCCTTGTCTTCTCCATAATTTTGTTGAACATTAAGCTAGTGTTGGAAACTTTTGAAAGCATTTCTTCATGCTAGCTCATGAAGCATATGTTCGGATGAAAGAAGTGGCTCTCTCAAACTCATGTGCATCTAGTGCAAGCTGTCGCCGTGGGTTCGAGAAAGTTAGTTTTGCTTCCTCTGGAATCGTCCCAAGTTAGTCACGCATGTGCGAAGTACTCTATGGTTTGATAGGTTGGCCGCCTCCATTCTATATGTGTTTCCTAGCACACCAAGCCACTGACTGATTTGTTTAGGACAAAGGAGTTAAGTGCTAATCCATGGTAATGCACAAGACTTCGATATCCCTGATGATGGTTCCCTACCGGGACTCGGTAGTGTTTTATTGTAAGACTACCATGTGATCATGTTTGTCTGGGACAGCATGTTCACATGTGTGTAGCAGAACCAACTCATGTTTTGGAGCTTGCTATCGTTGTTCATTTCCCGAGAATCTCACAACGTCATCTCGTCGATTTGTGTTGCAAACTTTCATTTTCTTCCTAGACTCGATGAGTCTGGAATATCCTAACACCAACCAGTTCTGAATCTCGGGCAGATATGATGGTTGGAACATTTCCCAAGAACTATAATAATGGTCTCTCTGTAACCGGTTAAGTGGATGTCGTGGCCAACACACCCAGCCGGAAGACCTATTATTGTAGTATCTTGATTGAGGAAGTTGGCCGCCTCCTCATGAGGATTTCTTATGGATTTACCTCCGTAGTTATTCCTTATGATTTTTGTGTTTCCGAAGTCCGACCTTTACTTGATGTCCTAGATATCAAGCCAGTTTAATAAATGGGTTGCGCTGGCACATCAAGGAGAACATTAGAAGCGGAGTGCTAAATGTCTCTTGGTCGATCATCCAGATTTTGTCCCCTTGGCCCCGCCAAGGTGAAATCTGAGAAGGTGTTATCTTCCTTTGCATCTGCATCTTCTACCGGCATTCATCATGGTAGTACGTTGTGTTGCCAGGATCCTTGACACGGATATTGGTAATACCTTGATGAATATGGAAGTGCTCAAGTTCTTGAGAGCACGCACAAGCGCTAGGTGTTATCATCGGCACTAGCTGGGATTGCTCTCAGTTTCCTCGGTTATGCTATAACTTTTCGAACAGTGGACTCACTCTCTACTGTTGAGCTTCTCCCCAGTTACTAAAATCATCCCTTGTGTTGTTTTCAACAAGGTAATCCACATCATCCATTCTAATCCGGGTATTCCATTCTACCGAACCCCTCCAAACGATCGCTCGAGAATTGCCTTGGGCTGGTATAAAGAGTTTCAATGATCTCTATTTCAAAGGTAATTCTTTTTGCCACTTAAGGGATTCCACGAGTCACCTCCTCCAAAATGTCTCGTTATGGTATCATGGCAATTCAACTCCTCGCTATGTTGACAACCATTCACAACCCTCTTAAGTGTGAAATTGTTGTATACCTAGTGAACCTTCGTCATCCGTTCCACTCCATTCCTCTAGATGTATGCTTCATGCCTCAGCTCGAGAGATGTTGCTATGACTCACTCTGTGAGTTGATCCTAAGTTGATTGATCTTTGAGAAGATCGATTCTTCTGGAGTTGTCCCTTTCTTCTCGTTGTCATGTTAGATGGAGATCTCAGAGCAAGACGTCGAGACAAAGATGGTGATCGAATCAACGTTCTTATTAAGTGCAATCCTAGATCGTGACGATTGTGTTAGTTTGCGTTCCCCTTCATCTTACCCTACGCTTGAATCTCGGGACGAGATTCTTGTTTAGTGGGGGTGAGTTGTCACATCCCTAGTTCTGATAATGCCAAGTGCTAGTATCTGGTGTTGCACCATGTTTAAATTCAAGGAATTTGAACTGAGGAAATTAGAAAACCTCAAAACTGCCTAAAAGAAGGGCAAGAACCCTTTAAATCACATTCAGTGATTCCAAAATTCCCTAAATATCATTCTGGTAATTTTGGCAAGAGATATATACCAAACCAAAATTCTGGAACATTGTTATGGAATATTTTGGGACATTGAATTTAAATCATATTGTATTTGGATTTGAAGTTATATTCATAATATATAATGATTATAGTTTCCAAAGCCTGTGATATTTTATGTATATGTGGAGAAGTCCATTATGTGACATAAAAATATCCAAGGGAATTTTGGCACTGTTTTCAAGTTGTTTAAATTTGAATTCAGTGGCAAAAGAAATATTAAAAAAGAAAACAAAACAGAAAATATAAAACAGAGCAGAAGAACTTACCTGGCAGCCCACTTACCCCGGCCAGCTCTTGTGATGGCCCACCTGCGGCCCAGCCCACCACCAGCCTCCTCTGTCGTCTTCCTTCCCCTCGCCCCGAAGTAGCTGCATGCTGGACGCACGCGCGTCGACGCCGGCCACCTCCTGCTTTGCGCTGGAGGCCGCTCCTTCGTCCTAATCCGCGTCTGGAGACGCCCGAGGCCCCCCTCTCACTTTCCCCTCCCTCTCTCACTCTCTCCCATGCTCCTCCCCTCCTCTGGCTCTCTCCCTCGCTCCACGCGAACGTGCCCGCCACTGCTGACGTGCACCACCGCGGCCACCGCCTCCCCCTCACTTCTCTGACATGCCCAAGAGCCCCGCTAAGTCTCCCTCGACCTCTCCGTTAAGCCACGAGACGCCGGGTGCCCTGCATCATCACCATCAGCGTCATCTTCATCCTCGAGTCCGACGATCGCCACCATGGCTCCAACACCGTCCAAGCCTTCTCCGAGCTCGCCGACCCCTCCGTTCGATCCACTGTGAGCCCCGCCGCCTTTTCCCCTCCTCCTCGAGCTCGTTCCCGCCCTCTAGTCGCCTCTTCCGCCAGAGCAGAGAGCTCGCTCCCGCCGGCCATGTCGCCGTCGTGGCTACAGATGCTGTAGTTTGCGCCTGGGCGCGTTATCATGCTTGCGTTGCTCCTAGGAGACGACCCCGACCACCAGCTGGTCCTGCCGTGCACCGGAACATCGAACCCGCGCGTGTCCGAACTCCGGCCGCCGCGGATGACCTCGCCGCGGTCGTCTCCGGCCGCCCCAGCTCCAGCCGCTACCACGAGTGGATGCAGGAGAGTTCCAGCTCCGCGTAGATGCCCTCAGTGCACCCAGCCGCTGCCTGTAGCTCAACTCTGGCGAGCCTTCGTCGTTGGTTTGGTCGTCGCCGGCCGAACTCCGGTGACTGATGACGTGGCCGTCATTAGCCACTAATGACCCAGCTAAGCCACCCCTAGAGCCACTGCCATGTGGGTCCCAATGCCTAAACTAATTAGTATTATTTCTCTGTTAGATTAACACTAACCACAGTGGGCCCCGCCTGTCAACGTTGACTTGGCCACGTCAGCTTTGACCGGGTCCCACATGTCAGCCTCTGTAGCTGACTCTGTGTCACTGACTAGTAGGCCCCACTGGTCAGGTTTGACCTGGGCCGTCTGTTGACCTGCTGATGTCACTAATACATCATGTTGACACAGTAAAGGTTTTCTGGAGTTTTAAATAAATCAGAAATGATTTATTTACTTCAGAAAATATCCAAAACTTCTAAAAATCATATAAATTCAACCATAACTCCAAATGAAATAATTTATATATGAAAAATGATCAGAAAAATCCAATCTATCCATCTGTACCATTTGCATGCATGTTAGAACAACTTATAGCTGTTGTCTAGTAAAAATCATATAAAGGGCATTTAAAACATCACATATGGAGTTTGAATTTGAATCTTGGTTTCAAACCAACTTCATTTAATCTGGTCTTAGCTGCATTAGCAGAAACCACAGCATATTGCCATGTCACATTCATGCATCATATTGTTGCATTGCATTGATTGTGTTCTCCCTTGTTTGCCGGTATTCGTCCCCTCTCAGTAGATGACGTTCCGACGATGAGTTCGATGATACCGATGAAGAGCTATACTATCTTCAGAAGTGCCAGGCAAGAAAAACCTCCTTGTTCATTCAAATACAATCCCACTCTCTCGCTCCTGCTCTCTTTTACTGCATTAGGACAACAACGATTCAACTGTTACATGCTGCGGTAGTTGAACCCCTTTCCTCTGCATGACCTGTCATTGCCACAGTAACTAGATGAAACCCACTAGCATGAGTAGGAGTTGTTTGAGCCCTGATGTGCCTACTCATTCATGCTTGTATGTCATGCCTGCTATTGCTTAGAGTTGTGTCAGGTCTGATTCATCGGGGAGGAATTGGAATGTGGTGAACATATCCTACTGTTGAGAGCTAAGTGTGTGAACACGATTTGGTAAAGGTAGCAGTGAGAGGCCATGTAGGAGTACATGGTGCGTTGTCTCATTGCAGCCGTCCTCAGGAACTGAGTTCTGTGTTTGTGATCCATGAACAGTTAGTACGACACATTGGGTTCCGGTAACTCGACCCTTCTCGACTTATTAATCGACATGATCTCTGTCTAGGAGTTGCAACTAGTTTCTGGTGTTTGTAGGTAGTGTTAGTAGTCTACCAAGTGGAACCCGGTAAAGGTGGGCTTGGGACAGACTAGGCACAGTGGCACGGTGTACCAAGCATAGATCCACACGTCGAGGTGGGCTTGGGAACCCGGCACACATCATTTGGGGCCGTGAGCGACACCCCGGCCGGATCTCCTTGCGGATGGAACCCGAATAGGCGATAAACCTGGACAAGAGACTTGTGTGGTTAGTCAGGTCGTGGCCGACACCCTCGCTGGGCTTCTGCTTGAAGGTTGCCGAGTACATGTCGTGTAAACGGCGGTAAGTGGTGAGAGCGTGTGTGAAGAAGTACACCCCTGCAGGGTGAATATGATCTATTCGAATAGCTGTGTCCGCGGTAAAGGACTTCTGGGTTGCCTGTACAATTCATAGACAAGTGAAAGTGGATACTTTAAAATACGCAAGATAAGCGTGAGTGCTATGGATGGCATTCTCGTAGGGAGACGGGAGCGGATCCATAGTGGTGTATTGATATGGTGAATATGTGTACTCGTGTGCGCCACCTCAAAAGAGTTACTTGCAGTCGTAGTTCAGGATAGCCACCGAGTCAAAGCTGGCTTGCTGCAGTTAAACCCCACCACCCCTTTGTTGATAATGGTGCATATGTAGTTAGTTCTGATGTAAGTCTTGCTGGGTACATTTGTACTCACGTTTTCCTATTTTATGTTTTTGCAGATAGACTTCAGTCTCACTAGTAGTACCGCATGGACTTCTACGTTTAGCTTGTTACCTCAGCTACGATCTTGTGCCCTCGGCAGGATTTTGTAGATAGTCAGGCTTCTCAGCCTGTTTCATTTGTAGATGTCTGTACTCAGACATGTTAAGCTTCCTCTTGTGCTTTGACTTCTATGCTCTGAATGTTGGGTCATGAGACTCATGTTTGTATTATCTCGCTCCTCGGAGCCTATTGAATAAATACTTTGAGTCGTAGAGTTATGTTGTGATGCCATGTTGTATTTGCACATATCGAGCATATTGCGTGTATGATTTGAAATGCTTGATATGTGTGGGATCTGACTATCTAGTTGTTTATCCTTGGTAGCCTCTCTTACCGGGAAATGTCTCCTAGTGCTTCCACTGAGCCTTGGTAGCTTGCTACTGCTCCGAAACACTTGGGATGACCGGCATGTGTCCTTCTTCGTTCCTGTGTCTGTCCCTTCGGGGAAATGTCACGTGGTGTCTACCGGAGTCCTGTTAGCCTGCTACAGCCCGGTTTACCGGAGTCCTGCTAGCCCAGTTGCTACAGCCCGGATTCACTCGCTTATGACCGACACGTTCGTTGTTGGGTCATGTATGCCTGTCCCTGTAAGTTAGTGCCACTTTGGGTTCACGACTAGCCATGTCAGCCCAGGTTCTTTGTCATATGGATGCTAGCGGCACTAGCATATACATGAGCCAAAAGGCGCAAACGGTCCCGGGCTAGGTAAGGTGGCACCCGTGGGAATACCGTGCGTGAGGCCGCAAAGTGATATGATGTGTTACATGCTAGATCGGTGTGACTTAGGATCGGGGTCCTGACATTCTCCCAATCAGTCTCATCGGCTTGTGATGCTACCATGGTTAGCAGGAAATAGAAACACACAAGAATATGATCCTACAGACTACTAAGAAGTGGTGGTGGTGTATCACAAACCCGTCAAGCAAATCCCAAATTCTTACCAGTTCTTACCCAGCAGCAGGCGGTGATCGGCAATCGTTGTAGTCAAAACTCTCAGATCTTGGATAGAGCGATTACCAGGGAGAGTCAAACGCACGGCGTAGATGTATGTGGAGCTGGGAAGGCTTATAATATGGTAGCAAAAAGGGTCAGCAATAATCAATTCAGAGATGCAAAGTTGAATAAACGCTCAACGACGGTACTGTGTTGGTCCTAGGCTAGACTGTGCTAGAGACGCGAGCCTAGAAAACTAACAAAATCACGACGCTGCACGGAAACAAGGGAGAAGCACACTCTGAAAAAAATTCACTCTTTTTTTTGCTCTTTTTTCTTGCGCTCTTTTTTTTGCGCTCCTTTTTTTCGAAAATCACTATAATGGCGAGTGTCTCAAAACTCTTCACAAGTCAAGATAACAGGATAGGCACGAAATTTTTTCGACCAAATATTTTTTTTTGACTGCCCGGACCCAAAAACTGGAAATGGGTCAAAAAAACTTTCTATAACGACGACTGTCTCAATATGCTTAGAAACACCTAAAAATAGGATAGCCAGAATTTTTTTTGTCAAGTGTGTTTTTGGAAAATTTTGGGCCTAAACGGAGGGTGCTCTTTTTTTCGAAACCTACTCAGGCAAGGAAACACGAATCGGAAATTAGATGGATCTCGAAAACAAAACTAATATGCAAGGAACTCGGATTGGTGGTGGATATATGGTGGTGGTATATGGCAGCGGTGGTGGTAGCGGTGGTAGTATATGGATACAGATCGGTGGTGGCATATGGATACAGATTGGTGGTGGTATATGGATACGGATTCAGAGCGGTGGTGGTAAGTGGCAGGGGCGATGATGATGGTGCGGTGGCGGCGTGACAACTAATGACCAGAACTCGAAACTCTAAAAGACTAGACGCTAAGACCAGCAACTAGACACGACGATGCAACCGCAAATTCAACAAAGCAAAACCCTAAAAAGATTATGGAAAGGCTCAGATTGGTTCGGATATGATGAACTAACCCTAATTTTTTTGTGGCTTTTTCGTGGACTGTAGGTATGAAGAACAGACTTCGATCTAAACTAAGAAAAACTGTAAAATCTCACTGAGCAACCTGGAAATCTGATACCACTTGATAGAGGCAACGGTGTACCGTCTTTCGATGAGATGATGGATATCGCTTTGGTGGAAGTCGACTTTGATGACCCGACTACGAACGTGCGAGGACGTCGCACCTTAGCAATCGCTAAACCAACTCCGAGAGGTTATTGACCACGCTGGAGCACGATCAACCTGACCACGAGGGTCTGTTTCCTACGAGCAAATGAAGAACAAGCAAGAAACCGAGATTGCAATCTGGATATTGCGAATATAATATGAAAGCTTTATTGATCAAGGTGGGGTTCTATGACGCCTTTGTCTGGTCGTTGAACACAAACGAAGTACGCGAAGTTGCAGCTATGGAGAACTTTTGATCTAAACAAAACCCAAAGTCTAAACGATGCCCTAAGGGTTGTATATATGGAGGAAGAGGGGGGGAATTTCGTGGCCCTTGGTGGAGGGGTCCAAAATCAACCCTATCTCTTGTTTCCCCACACATACGGACTCTAAAAATAGCCTATACTTATGTATTTCGAAATTACATGGGCCTAGCCCAATAATAAGGTGACGCGGCACCTAGAATAGCCTCGGGACGAAATTTATGAAGTGGCATCTTGTATATTTCGTCCAAGGCTTCATGCACCCATTATGGTGGCTTCAAAGTCCTGAAATCATCACTTGTAACTCCGTTCTTGTTCCCCTTATGCATGCCATCATCTCCATGCTTGTTCTTGCTCCAATGTTCATCCTTCTCCAAGCTAGGCCCTTCATTTGTAAGAAAAACAAATGTATCCAATTTAGGCAGCATCATATTCTCATGAACATTAGAATCATTACCAAGAAACGAAAGTACCTGGTAATTTAGTTGGCCTGCGCGAGCTCTAGTAATTGGTCCAGTATGTATCGCAGTAGGGGCTGTGGGTGTAACAATGGTATTGATGTCCTCATCTCCTTTTGCCCATGAGGCCCTCCAACACTTGTCGGGGCTCCCGAAACACCTTTCGGTCATGCTGGCCATAGCCTGGTACCCCCGGAACAGTTCCGAACTCCAATACCCTTCGTCATATATATCGATCTTCACCGCCGGACCATTCTGGAACTCCTCGTGATGTCCGGGATCTCATCCGGTACTCCGAACTACCTTCGCTAACCACATACTATTTCCATAACAACTCTAGCGTCACCGAACCTTAAGTGTGTAGACCCTACGGGTTCGGGAACCATGCAGACATGACCGAGACGTTCTCCGGCCAATAACCAACAGCGGGATCTGGATACCCAAGTTGGCTCCCACATGTTCCATGATGATCTCATCGGATGAACCACGATGTCAAGGATTCAAGCAATCCCGTATACAATTCCCTTTGTCAATCGGTACTTTATTTGCCCGAGATTCGATCGTCGGTATCCCAATACCTCGTTCAATCTCGTTACCGGCAAGTCACTTTAATCGTTCCATAATGCATGATCCCGTGACTAAATACTTAGTCACTTTGAGTTCATTATGATGATGCATTACCGAGTGGGCCCAGAGATACCTCTTCGTCATACGGAGTGACAAATCCCAGTCTCGATTCGTGCCAACCCAACAGACACTTTCGGAGATACCCGTAGTGCACCTTTATAGCCACCCAGTTATGTTGTGACATTTGGCACACCCAAAGCATTCCTATGGTATCCGGGAGTTGCACAATCTCATGGTCTAAGGAAATGATACTTGACATTCGAAAAGCTTTTAGCAAACGAACTACACGATCTTGTGCTATGCTTAAGATTGGGTCTTGTCCATCACATCATTCTCCTAATGATGTGATCCCGTTATCAATGACATCCAATGTCCATGGTCAGGAAACCATAACCATCTATTGATCAATGAGCTAGTCAACTAGAGGCACACTAGGGACATGTTGTGGTCTATGTATTCACACATGTATTACGGTTTCCAATTAATAAAATTATAGCATGAACAATAGACAATTATCATGAACAACGAAATATAATAATAACCATTTTATTATTGCCTCTAGGGCATATTTCCAACAGTCTCCGACTTGCACTAGAGTCAATAGTCTAGTTCACATCACTATGTGATTGCAATGAATCCAACACCCATTGGGTTTTATCATATCACGCTTGTGAGAGAGGTTATTAGTCAACGGGTCTGAATCTTTCAGATCCGTGTTGCTTTACAAATCTCTATGCCATTTCCTAGATGCAGCTACCATGCGCTATTTGGAACTATTCCAAATAACTGCTCTACTATACGAATCCGGTCTACTACTCAGAGTCATCCAGATTAGTGTCAAAGTTTGCATCGGTGTAACCCTTTATGACGAACTCCTTTACCACCTCCATAATCGAGAAAATTCCTTAGTCCACTAGTTACTAAGGATAACCTTGACCACTGTCCTGTGATCCATTCCTGGATCATACTTGTACCCCTTGATTGACTCATGGCAAGGCACACTTTAGGTGCGGTACACAGCATAGCATACTGTGGAGCCTACGTCTAAAGCATAGGGGTGACCTTCGTCCTTTCTCTCTCTTCTGCCGTTGTCGGGTCTTGAGTCTTACTCAATACTCACACCTTATAACACAGCCAAGAACTCCTTCTCTGCCGATCTATTTTGAACTCCTTCAAAATCTTGTCATGGTGCATACTCATTTGAAAGTACTATCAAGCGATTTTGATCTATCCTTATAGATCTTGATGCTCAATGTTCAAGTAGCTTAATCCAAGTTTTTTCCATTGAAAAACACTTTCAAATAACCCTATATGCTTTCCAGAAATTATACATCATTTCCGATCAACAATATGTCAACAACATATACTCATCCGAAATGCTATAGTACTCCCACTCACTTCTTTGGAAATACAAGTTTCTCATAAACTTTGTATAAACCCAAAATCTTTGATCATCTCATCAAAGCGTATATTCCAACTCTGAGATGCTTACTCTAGTCCTTAGAAGGATTGCTGGAGCTTTGCATACTTGTTAGCATCTTTTAGGATATTGACAAAACGTTCTGGCTATATCACATACAACCTTTCCTGAAACAATGTTTTTGACATCCTATCTGTAAGATTTCATAAATAATGCAGGAACTGCTAATATAATTTCAACAGACTCTTAGCATCGCTATGAGTGAGAAAGTCTCATCGTAGTCAACTCCTTGAACTTGTCAGAAAACATGTTAGTGACAAGTCGAGCTTTCTTAATGGTGACACTTACCATCATTGTCTGTCTTCCCTTTTAAAATCCATCTGTACCCAACAGCCTTACGACCATCAAGTAGTTCTTCCAAAATCTCTCGGATTTTATGGCCTCGAGCCATTTGTCGGAATTCGGGCCCACCATCGCTTCTCCATAGCTCGTAGGTTCATTGTTGACTAGCAACATGACCTCCAAGACAGGATTAAGTACCACTCTAAAGTAGTACACATCCTTGTCGTCCTACAAGGTTTGGTCGTGACTTGATCCAAAGTTTCATGATCACTATCATCAGCTTCCACTTCAATTGGTGTAGGCGCCACGGGAACAACTTCCTGTGCCCTGCTACATACTAGTTGAAGTGATGGTTCAATAACCTCATCAAGTCTCCACCATCCTCCCACTCAATTCTTTCGACAAAAACATCTCCTCGAGAAAGGACCCATTTCTAGAAACAATCACTTTTGCTTCCGGATCTGAATTAGGAGGTATACACAACTATTTTGGGTGTCCTATGAAGATGCATTTGTCCGCTTTGGGTTCGAGCTTATCAGGCTCAAACTTTTCACATAAGCGTCGCAACCCCAAACTTTTAAGAAACAACAGCTTAGGTTTCTCTGAACCATAGTTCATATGGTGTCATCTCAATGGAATTACGTGGTGCCATATTAAATTGAATGTGGTTGTCTCTAATGCCTAACCCATAAACGATAGTGGTAATTCAATGAGAGACATCATGGTATGCACCATATCCAATAGGGTGCATTTATGATGTTCGGACACACAATCACACTATGGTGTTCCAGGCGGTATTAGTTATGAAACAATTTCCACAAGGTCTTAATTGTGTACCAAACTCGTAACTTAGATATTCATCTCTATGATCACATCATAGACATTTTATCCTCTTGCCACGATGATCTTTAACTTCACTCTGAAATTGCTTGAACCTTTCAATAATTCAGACTCGTGTTTCATCAAGTAAATATACTGAGAATCTACTCAAATCATCTATGAAGTAAGAGCATAACGATATTCACTGCGTGCCTCAGCACTCATTGGATTGCACACATCAAATGTATTACTTCCAACAAGTTGCTCTCTTGTTTATTCTTACCGAAAAACGAGGCCTTTCAGTCATCTTGCCCATGTGGTATGATTTGCATGTCTCAAGTGATTCAAAATCAAGTGAGTCCAAACGAGCCATCTGTATGGAGTTTCTTCATGCATATATACCAATAGACATGGTTCGCATGTCTCAATCCTTTCAAAACGAGTGAGATCAGAGATCCATCAACATGGAGCTTCTTCATGCGTTTTATACCAATATGACTCAAACGGCAGTGCACAAGTAGGTGGTACTATCATTACTATCTTATATCTTTTGGCATGAACATGTGTACCACTATGATTGAGATTCAATAAACCATTCATTTTAGGTGCAAGACCATTGAATGTATTATTCAAATAAACAGAGTAACCATTATTCTCCTTAAATGAATAACTGTATTGCGATAAACATAATACAATCATGTCTATGCTCAACGCAAACACCAAATAACAATTATTTAGGTTTAACACCAATCTCTACGGCAGAGGGAGCATGCGATGCTTGATTATATCAACCTTGGAAATACTTCCAACACATATCGTCATCTCACCTTCAGCTAGTCTCCGTTTATTCCGTAGCTTTTTATTTCGAGTTACTAACACTTAGCAACCGAACCGGTATTTAAATACCTTGGTGCTACTAGGAGTAATAGTAAAGTACACATCATAATGTATATCCAATATACTTCTGTCGACCTTGCCAGCCTTCTCATTTACCAAGTATCTTGGGTAGTTCCGCTTCAGTGATCGTTCCCCTTATTTCAGAAGCACTTAGTCTCGGGTTTGGGTTCAACCTTGGGTTTCTTCACTAGAGCAGCAACTGATTTGTCGTTTCATGAAGTATCCCTTCTTGCCCTTGCCCTCCTTCAAACTAGTGGTTATACCAACCATCAACAATTGATGCTCCTATTTGATTTCTACTTTCGCGATGTCAAACATCGCGAATTGCTCAAGGATCATCATGTCTATCCCTGATATGTTATAGTTCATCACGAAGCTCTAATAGCTTGGTCGCAGTGACTATGGAGAACCATCACTATCTCATCCGGAAGATTAACTCCCACTCGATTCAAGTGATTGTAGTACTCAGACAATCTGAGCACATGCTCAATGATTGAGCTTTTCTCCCTTAGTTTGTAGGCTTAAGAAACTTCTCGGAGGTCTCATACCTCTTGACGTGGGCACGAGCCTGAAATCCAAATTTCAGCTCTTGGAACATCTCATATGTTTTGCGGCATTTCAAAAATGTCTTCGGTGCCTTAATTCTAAACCGTTTAACATTACGCACTAAACTATCATGTAGTTATCAAAACGTGTATGTCAGATGTTCGCAACATCCACAAACGACGCTCGAGGTTCAGCACACCGAGCGGTGCATTAAGGACATAAGCCTTCTGAGAAGCAATGAGGACAATCCTCAGTTTACGGACCTAGTCCGCATAATTGCTACTATCAACTTTCAACTAAATTTTCTCTAGGAACATATCTAAAACAGTAGAACTAAAGCATAGGCTACCACATAATTTGCAAAGACCTTTTGACTATGTTCATGATAATTAAGTTCATCTGATTATTTAATAAACTCCCACTTAGATAGACATCCCTCTAGTCATCTAAGTGATACATGATCCGAGTCAACTAGGCTGTGTCTGATCATCACGTGAGACGGACTAGTCATCATCGGTGAACATCTTCATGTTGATCGCATCTACTATATGACTCATGTTTGACCTTTCAGTCTCTTGTGTTCCAAGGCCATGTCTATACATGCTAGGCTCGTCAAGTCAACCTAAGTGTTTTGCATGTGTAAATCTGGCTTACACCCGTTGTATGCGAACGTTAGAATCTATCACACCCGATCATCACGTGGTGCTTTGAAACAACGAACCTTCGCAACGGTGCACAGTTAGGGGGAACACTTTCTTGAAATTTTATGAGGGATCATCTTATTTGTGCTACCGTCGTTCTAAGCAAATAAGATGCAAAAACATGATAAACATCTCATGCAATCAAATAGTGACATGATATGGCCAATATCATTTTGCTCCTTTTGATCTCCATCTTTGGGGCGCCATGATCACCATCGTCACCGGCATGACATCATGATCTCCATCATCATGATCTCCATCATCGTGTCTTCATGAAGTTATCTCGCCAACTATTACTTCTACTACTATGGCTAACGGTTTAGCAATAAAGTAAAGTAATTACATGGCGTTATTCAATGACACGCAGGTCATGCAATAAGTTAAGACAACTCCTATGGCTCCTGCCGGTTGTCATACTCATCGACATGCAAATCGTGATTCCTATTACAAGAACATGATCAACCTTGATGAGGACATAAATACCATTACTACACCCACAGCCCCTACTGCTACATATACTAGACCAATTACTAGAATTCGCGCACGCCAATTAAATTATCAGGGCCTAGCTTGGAGAAGAATGAACATTGGAGCAAGAACAAGCATGGAGATGATGGCATGCGCAAGGGGAACAAGAACGGAGTTACAAGTGATGATTTCAGGACTTTGAAGCCACCATAATGAGTGTATGAAGCCTTGGACGAAATATACAAGATTCCATTTCATAACTTTCGTCCAGAGGCTATTCTAGGTGTTGCGTTACCTTATTATTGGGCCAGGCCCATGTAATTTCGAAATACATAAGTATAGGCTATTTTTAGAGTCCGTATGTGTGGGGAAACAAGAGATAGGGTTAGTTTCGGACCCCTCCACCAAGGGCCACGAAATTCACCCCCTCTTCCTCCATATATACAGCCCTTAGGGCACCGTTTAGACTTTGGGTTTTGTTTAGATTAAAAGTTCTCCATAGCTGCAACTTCGTGTACTTCGTTTGTGTTCAACGACCAGACAAAGGCGTCACAGAACCCCACCTTGATCAATAAAGCTTTCCTCTGTTATTCACAATATCCAGATTGCAATTTTAATTTCTTGCTTGTTCTTTGTTTGCTTGTAGGAAATAGACCTTCGTGGTCAGGTTGATCGTGCTCCGGCGTGGTCAATAACCTCTCGGAGTTGGTTTAGCTATTGCTAAGGCGCAACGTCTTCGCACGTTCATAGTCGGATCGTCAAAGTCGACTCCCACCAAAGCGATATCCATCATCTCATCGAAAGACGGGACACATTTGCCTCTATCAAATCTCATACATCACATATATATCATTCATCACATCCTTTTGGCCATATCACATCACACGGCATATGTTGCAAAAACAAGTTAGACGTCCTCTAATTGTTGTTGCAAGTTTTTACATGGCTGCTATAGGTTTCTAGCAAGAACGTTTCTTACCTACGCCAAAACCACAACATGATATGCCAATTGCTATTTACCCTTCATAAGGACCCTTCTCATTGGATCCAATCCGACTAAAGTGGGAGAGATAGACACCCGCTAGCCACCTTATGCAACTAGTGCATGTCAGTCGGTGGAACCTGTCTCACGTAAGCGTACGTGTAAGGTCGGTCCGGGCCGCTTCATCCCACGATGCCGCCGAATCAAGATAAGACTAGTAGTGGCAAATAAATTGACAAGATCGACGCCCACAACAACTTGTGTTCTACTCGTGCATGGAAACTACGCACAGACCTAGCTCATGATGCCACTGTTGGGGAACGTAGCAGAAATTAAAAAAATTCTACACATCACCAAGATCAATCTATGGAGTGACTAGCAACAAGAGAGAGGGGAGTGCATCTTCATACCCTTGAAGATCACGATACGGAAGCATTGCAAGAACGCGGATGAAGGAGTCGTACTCGTGGCGATTCAAATCGCGGTAGATCCGATCTAGCGCCGAAAGGACGGCGCCTCCGCGTTCAACACACGTATAGCCCGGAGATGTCTCCTCCTTCTTGATCCAGCAAGGGGAGAGGAGAAGTTGAGGGAGAACTCCGACAGCATGACGGCATGGTGGTGATGGAGCTCATTGTTCTCCGGCAGAGCTTCGCTAAGCACTACGAAGGAGGTGGAAGTGTTGGAGGAGGGAGGGGGCTGCGCCAAGGAAGAGGTGCGGCTGCCTTCCCACCCCTCCACTATATATAGGGGCAAGGGGAGAGGGGGACGCTCCCTAGGGTTTCCCCTAGGGGGCGGCGGCCAAGCAGATTGGATCTCCCTAGGAAAAATCCTAGGGAGACTTGCCCCCCAAGCCAAGCAGGTGGAGGATTGCCTCCCAAGCCAGGTGGAGGCGCCCACCTCCCCAAATAATGTGGGAAAGGGTGTGGGGGGCGCACCACCCCTTAGTGGTCTGGTTTGCCCCTTCCCCTTTGGCCCATGAGACCCTCCAACACTTGTCGGGGCTCCCGAAACACCTTTCGGTCATGCTGGCCATAGCCTGGTACCCCCAGAACACTTCCGGACTCCAATACCCTTCGTCCAATATATCGATCTTCACCGCCGAACCATTCCGGAACTCCTCGTGACGTCCAGGATCACATCCGGAACTCCGAACTACCTTCGGTAACCACATACTATTTCCCATAACAACTCTAGCGTCACCGAAGCTTAAGTGTGTAGACCCTACGGGTTCGGGAACCATGCAGACATGACCGAGATGTTCTCCAGCCAATAACCAACAACGGTATCTGGATACCCATGTTGGATCCCACATGTTCCACGATGATCTCATGGGATGAACCACAATGTCAAGGATTCAAGCAATCCCGTATACAATTCCCTTTGTCAAACGGTACGTTACTTGCCCGAGATTCGATCGTCAAAATCCCAATACCTCGTTCAATCTCGTTACCGGCAAGTCACTTTACTCGTTACCTAATGCATGATCCCGTGACTAACTACTTTGTCACTTTGAGCTCATTATGATGATGCATTACCGAGTGGGCCCAGAGATACCTCTCCGTCATACGGAGTGACAAATCCCAGTCTCAATTCGTGCCAACCCAACAGACACTTTCGGAGATACCCGTAGTGCACCTTTATAGCCACCCAGTTACGTTGTGATGTTTGGCACACCCAAAGCATTCCTACGGTATCCAGGAGTTGCACAATCTCATGGTCTAAGGAAATGATACTTGACATTCGAAAAGCTTTTAGAAAACGAACTACACGATCTTGTGCTATGCTTAGGATTGGGTCTTGTCCATCACATCATTCTCCTAGTGATGTGATCCTGTTATCAATGACATCCAATGTCCATGGTCAGGAAACCATAAGCATCTATTGATCAACGAGCTAGTCAACTAGAGGCTCACTAGGGACATGTTGTGGTCTATGTATTCACACATGTATTACGGTTTCTAGTTAATACAATTATAGCATGAACAATAGATAATTACCATGAACAAGGAAATACAATAATAACCATTTTATTATTGCCTCTAGGGCATATTTCCAACAATAGCTTCCGTAGTCGTGCTTAGCATGGCTGACGAGGCAGACCGCGACATCGCTCGACTCCTGTTAGAACCAGCAGGGGCATCACCGCATTCTTTCCCATCGCAAACTGGTCACCAAGGCAGCCTGGTGATGAGTGGATGGCGCTCGGGAATTGACTACATTGTTCGGTGCTCCGTCTTGCTCTGGGTGAGGCGCGTGTCCAGTAGCCGCGCCTATGGCAAGCACGGTTGGAGGGTCACGACTCATGCTAGAGTGAGCGTCGTTGCTGCGGTTGTGCCCATTAGTGCGGCGGGGAGGTAGAGACTGAACATTCCTTCCACCCGCGGCATGTGGGGCACACCTGTCAGGAGGCTGTTGATGCTTCCCGTCTGCGGCGTCTCCTGCTTCAACTTCGGCCACGGGGGACACCACATGGCGGCGCCTGCACCGGCCGTGTCTCCCACGGTACCCGCCTCACCCAATGCTGCCGTGACGCCTATGTCATTCGTGGCAGCATGCGAGCAGGCCTTCGAAGTGGAAGGGTGCGTAGTCGCACCGAGTTTCTTCTTGGGCGCCATGGATGAAGACGATGATGATGATGATGATCGCCGCAATGTTCACAACCTCGGGTTCGTGCAAGCGCCTTCCCCCTACCTGCGCCAAAGATGTCGTGGGTGAACACGATCACCTATGAGGCCACCGGCCCCTTTGTGGTACGGAAGGGGGAGATCACCTTGCACAAAGAGTGGAGGCAATGATGCAACACAACGATGGGACTCTGGTGATTTTTACCCAGGTTCGGGCCGCTATGAAGTGTAAAACCTTACTCCTTCTTTGGTGGATTGGATGGGGGGACACAAAGAACGTGCAACGCTCAAGCCCGACAATGTGGCCTCGAGGAGAGCTGCTACGCCCGTACAAGTGTGCAAAGGTTCGAATCCTTTTCTAGGTAGCCTTGGACCTCCTTTTATAGCTCAAGGGTAACCAAAGTGGCAAAACAGTCATTATCTTGTGATTAGATAGCTAACAGTGCTATCGCACCTAACTCTCGCAGTTAGGACAAAGTGCATTAAATGTACTGCTAGGTGTCATGCTGAGGGTGAAGCCCGGCAAGCCAGCTGTGTCGCTTAATCGTATCATGCTTAGCATCTTGACACGCCTCTGGATGAGTGTCAAATGGGTGTGATTTGTCTTCCAATGAGCTGCCACGTACTTAGTGGAAGCCACTTAATTGCCTGAGGACTCGACACTGCACCTATAAGTGACTTGTGTCATTGTGCGTTGGAGCGGTCGTGCCTAGGCGGGATTTTTGGTCTTTGGCGACCCCGGCAATCCTGGATTTGCTTCCAGGGCAGTCTCGACCTGTCCGAGCTCTCCTACTGGACAAGGGAGGCCTTTCCAAACTCTGTTATCTTGTTGTCTTGTCCTTCTTAATGCACTCCTTAATCTCACGAAGAGCAGCGTGTCTGGCTTGTCCTTGATTTGTATGTTGGTATTGGACGTTCGATCGTTAGCATGCCTGTGTATAAGCTTGCTCAATGAACGCAGATGTTCATTGCCCCGTTAGGAGGCGGGAGATTTTGCCGCCCGCGAGACTATGTACACGGGGAACATGTGAGCAGTTAATAACAGGTATGAACACCCTAGAAAAAAGACAATAACTCCGGATGATGCACCAATAACTTGTTACGATCACATGGGCGCGGCCGATCATATGGGTGTAGAGGCGCATTCGTAAAAATGGAGCAAACGCTCAACCTATGTATTTCTCATGTAAATCTATAATTTTGTGCCATTGGTGATTCATTTTAAACACAATGCATTGACATGTTAATTTTAATTATATTGCACAGTAACAAATGGATAATATAGATGCGCAAAAGAAATGGATATTATAGTGCGATACTTAAAGGTGTACCTCATATGATTACATGGCCATCATTTCATAAATTGTAGTACCCATTGCATTCATATATGAATATTACATATATTAATTCATCATAGAATCTTAAATCATCCAGAACTAATTAATTTCAATACAACACTAATAATGGTGCATATACATGGTAACTACAATGGTTGTTTGAAGAAATGACACTATTGATTATGCATTCACAATGGAAAAAGACTATTTGAAAAAAAAAACCGTATGCGATATGTGAGTGTCCAAACTTTATAGCATTCTATCTATATGATACCTTCGGCCACAATACGGAGTAGATATTGATTATGTTCAAGCGAGGCACATCCTCGACCGTTAGATAGTGATACATGAATGAATTGTGCAATGTCTCTCACACACATACAAATCTTCTTTCTCAGTGGCCATCTTAGTCACACACATGCACTTCGTCTATTTCTGTCCCTCTATCAAGGTTAGAATTCATCTTTCTACCTCGTCCTACAAGTATCTCACACAAAACGCTCACTCTCTCTCTCTCTCTCTGTGTGTGTGTGTGTGTGTGTGTGTGTGTGTGTCAAACACGTCCACCCCTTCAATTCTGCCCAACACCGCCACTCATGTCTCCAACAATAAATATGTCTCACACACATATCTGTAAGGTTAACTTGAGTCCCGGAACCATATGAATCCATACAATGGGATTCCAGCAGAGCACCTTTTGTTTTGAGATTTTGAGAAGAGTTTGCATGCACACGCATTGTGTCTCTCTTCATTTATTTCCGGCACTTGCATGCACACGCATTGTGTCTCTCTTCATTTATTTCCGGCACTTGCATGCACACCCATTTGTTTATGTCCTTGAGGCTTTAAGTATGCCTCGCACACATGCTATCTACCTATCCCCTAATATAGATATGTGAGACACAAACTCCCTCTCTCTTTCTCTCTCCCCTCTCTCTCTCTCTAAGTGGCACTGGCACCCTCCCCCCACCCTTCCCGACACTGAAGTAGCAGGGTGACACCTCGATCTTCATATTAATCTATCTACTCGCTTCTCTCTCAAACACACACACACACACACACACACTAGTTGTGGCTTTGTGCCTAGCACACACACTCTCTCTCGATACATCTTTCTCTCGCTCCCCCTCTCCCCAACAAAGACAGGAGCAGGGTGACACCTCGATCTTGATATTAATCTATCTATTGGCCTCTCTCTCAAACACACACACACACACACACACTCACTAGTTGTGTCTCTATACCTCGCTTGCACACTCTCGATTCTTCTTTCTCTCTATAAGCCCCCTTGATATGTAGATTTCTCGGTGGTCCTTGATGGTGGGGTCGGAGTTGGGTGCGCATAGGTGTAGTGACAATGACGCCGAATTGCAACCTCGACGACGCTTTTCTGTTCAACAACATGTGGGCATTCTTGTGTGTGTAGCCAACTCACCAAGTGTGCCTTATTTTTACATGCCTAATGTGATGGTTTTCGCCCGGTTTACTATTAATTAACCAGTCAACCTTTTTCTTTGTTACTACTAATGAATTCGAGATCACTCGAGGCGGACATCAAATATATCATTTGAAACCAATGATCACAATAACTATATCAGAAGACAGATATCTCTTGCTTCCTCTAGAAAGAACATCTGATGGACTAGTTAGCGCTCGGTGCTCGCAACGTGATGACCTTAGTTCGAATTCTAACGGAATCTTTAGTTTTTTACATTTTTATACATACTTCTTTCTCTACTCTACTCATAAGGGAACCCACATAGAACTTAGAATACATGATTAAGGATTGATTTATTTCATTTTAACTTTTTGTATGATTTGTACCCACCCGACAAGTCATGTACTGTACATCCAATTAACCTTTTTTATTTTTGAGATTCATACATGATATTAACTCAAATTGATCTGTTATAACTCTATTATTTCTAGCATAAGATCATCTCCAATGGAAACTAGAAAATTTCCTCTCGCTTCCGTCCACGGACAGCGGGGGACTAGTCCACGGACACGGATGACGGACAATGACATCCAATGCCAGCGGCATACATTTTGGCAACAACTCGAACCAACCAGACGAAATTCATGCAAACACGACCGGATTTCATATAAACATGAGAGATTTGTTGTAAAATGCTAGATTTTCGTATAAACATGATGGATTTCATTACATTTACATCAACTAAGAGGTGCTAGTCTGGCTCTGGAGGTACAATTAATTATAGGATCGAAAGTATGTCTACAGGGGGTGATTAGACTACTTGACCAAATAAAAGTCTATCATTTTCCCAATTTTAGTTGTGGCCACATTTTAGCAATTAGCACAAGTCAAGCAATCAACCTACAGATGCAATTCTAAGAATATAACAACGGAAAGTAAGACATTGCCAATGAAGGTAAAGGGAAGGGTTTGGAGAAGGCAAACGCAATGGAGACATGGATATTTTTGGCATGGTTCCGATAGGTGGTGCTATCGTACGTCCATGTTGATGGAGACTTCAGCCCACAATGGGTAATGGCCACGCGAGTCCACAGAGGGCTCCACCCATGAAGGGTCCACAAAGAAGCAACCTTGTCTATCCCACCATGGCCATCACCCATGAAGGACTTGCCTCACTCGAGTAGATCTTCATGAAGTAGGCGATCTCCTTGCCCTTACAAACTTCTTGGTTCAACTCCACATCATGACAGAGGCTCCCGAGCGACGCCTAACCAATCAAGGAGACACCACTCTCCAAAAGGTAATAGATGGTTTGTTCATGATGAACTCCTTGATCTCGTGCTTCAAAAGATAGTCTCCCCAGCACTCAACTTTCTCTCGGATTTGGCTATGGTGGAAGAGTGATTTGAGGGGAAAGCAACTTTGGCAAGGCTCAAAATCAAGGTTCAAATGGTAGGAATAGAATCTCTTGATCTCAACACGTGAGTTGGTGGTTCTCTCACAGAAAAGGTAGGGTGGAAGTGTAGGAACGTACTGATGGCTCTCTCACAAATGGAGAAGGGGGTGGAGGGGTATATATAGGCTCCACACAAAATCCAACCGTTACACACATTTGACTCATCTTGGTGAGACCGAATGGTTAAACTCGGTGGCACCAGCCAGTTCAAAAATATGAACATTATAAATCTTGATGGGACCGACTAGAATAACTCGGTGGAACCTATGTGCTAAGGCTTAGGGAAAACATCATCTCGGTGGCGCCGATTGCATCATCTCGGTGGGACCAAAGTGAAGCAATAAGCAACAGAGAATCTGTCAAGCCAACTCGGTGAGACTGATTTCATAACTCGGTGAAACCAAAATAAATGCAACAAGTCACAGAGCGCTGGCAAGGCCATCTTGTTGAGACCGAGATCCGTTTCGGTGATACCGAACTATTAGGGTTTCTGGCAGTGGCTATGTAATATGAACTCGGTGGCTCCAGATAGAAAGAATCAGTGGGCAAGGTTGGAGTTTAGGTTTTGGATATATTTGGATGGAGAAAGTGGCTGAGGGTTTTGGAGCAATATCACTAAGCATTCGAGCAAGTAGACCATTAACCAACACCTCATCCCCTTTTATTAGTATTGGCTTTTCTATGGACTCAATGTGATCTTGGATCACTAAAATAAAGATGAAGAGTCTTGATCTTTTGACAATCTTTATCCTTAGCATTTTGAGGTGTCCACATCTCTAGTCCCTGTCATGCCAATCATTGAACATCCTGAAATATTTATATTGCAAGGATATTAGTTCAATGAGCTATATGTTGTTATAAATTACCAAAACCACCTGAGGATTAGTTGCACTTTCAATCTCCCCCTTGTTGCTAATTGACTACAACATATAGATCAAAGCTTCTACAAATGATAGAATGAATGAAATACATCGTCTCTTTAAGAATTATGTGATAAGCAAGATGATGCGGAGCATCCTTAGGTCATCCCCATGGACCTTCCATCGTCTCACCAAGCACCAAGAGGACCCATGACTAGAGCACGAGCTAGAGCTCTCGAGACCGAGGTGACTTCTCTTCTTAATGATATCTCATATGATCCTCTTGAGACATGGCTACTACCTCAATCCGGAATGTTGTGCATGTATTAGGTACCAAGAGGACCCTCCCGAGGATGCACATGAAGATGGTCAAGACCCCAAGTCCATGGAAGAAGAGAACCAACGGAAGAAGGCAAGAACAGCCTCCAGGCACCGGACATCCGGCCAGGACCACGGACATCCGGCCCCTGGAGATCCACAAGGCCAGGCATCTGCAGAAGAAGCTACAGGAACTGGACATCCGGCGTCCCGCCCGGACATCCGGCCCCCACCGGAAATCCGGCACCGGTGTCCAGGGAGCACCCAAGCTTGCCCCGTCAGCCCGGACATCCAGCGATCGCCCCGGACATCCGGCGCCTCCCGAAGCCGCGGACATCCACCCCCTCCGAGCGGACATCCGGCGCCATCTGCCTGCGCGCAGCTCCTTTGGGCCGTGACCCATGTACCCCTTCGCCCTTTGACTATATATACTCCCTCATACCGTACGTTTTAGGGCTAGCACTGTGATAGGTCATTTAGAGATAGAGCTCTTCTCATCCGTACCAGATCTACTCCACGTTAGGGATCGTGCCTCTTCAGTGATTAGGACATCTATGCCATTGTTACACCCACAGCCCCTGCTGCTATACATACTGGACCAATTACTAGAGCTCGCGCACGCCAACTAAATTACCAGGTGCTTTTGTTTCTTGGTAATGATTCTAATGTTCATGAGAATATGATGCTGCCTAAATTGGATACATTTGTTTTGCTTACAAATGAAGGGCCTAGCTTGGAGAAGGATGAACATTGGAGCAAGAACAAGCATGGAGATGATGGCATGCGCAAGGGGAACAAGAATGGAGTTACAAGTGATGACTTTAGGACTTTGAAGCCACCATAATGGGTGCATGAAGCCTTGGATGAAATATACAAGATGCCACTTCATCAATTTCGTCCCGAGGCTATTCTAGGTGCTACGTCACCTTATTATTGGGCCAGGCCCATGTAATTTCGAAATACATAAGTATAGGCTATTTTTAGAGTACGCATGTGTGGGGAAACAAGAGATAGGGTTGATTTCGGACCCCTCCACCAAGGGCCACGAAATTCCCCCCCTCTTCCTCCATATATACAGCCCTTAGGGCATCGTCTAGACTTTGGGTTTTGTTTAGATTAAAGTTCGCCATAGCTGCAACTTTGTGTACTTCGTTTGTGTTCAACGACTGGACAAAGGCGTCACAGAACCCCACCTTGATCAATAAAGCTTTCCGCTTATATTCGCAACATCCAGATTGCAATCTTAGTTTCTTGCTTGTTCTTCGTTTGCCTGCAGGAAACAGACCTTCGTGGTCAGGTTGATCGTACTCCGGTGTGGTCAATAACCTCTCGGAGTTTGTTTAGCGATTGCTAAGGCGCGATGTCCTCGCACGTTCATAGTCGGATCGTCAAATTCGACTTCCTCCAAAACGATAGCCACCATCTCATCGAAAGACGGGACACCTTTGCCTCTATCAAGTGGTATCAGATTTCCAGGTTGCTCGGTGAGATTTTACAGTTTTTCATAGTTTAGATCGAGTCTGTTCTTCATACCTGCAGTCCACGAAAAAGCCAAAAAAACAAATTTATGGTTAGTTCATCATATCCGAACCAGTCTGAGCCATTGCATAGTCTTTTCAGTATTTTGCTTTGTTGAATTTTCGGTTGCATCGTCGTGTCTAGTTGCTGGTCTTAGTGTCTAGTCTTTTAGAGTTTCGAGTTTTGTTCACGGGTCTTCACGCCACCGCCGCACCATCATCATCTGCTGCCATATACCACCACCACACCAGATACGTCGTTCCTGCCATCTACCATCCTGCTTATCCGCCACCGCTCCGAGTCCACATACCAACACCGATCCGAGTCCATATACCACCATCGACCCACATCCATATACTACAACCACTCCGAGTCCATCTCATATTAGGTTAACTTTCGAGATCCATCTATTTCCAGATTTGTGTTTTCCTTGTCTGAGTAGGTTTCGGATTCCAGCAGTCCTTTGCCGTCCGTAGAAGAGGTTGGTTTCCAAAAAAAACACAAAATTTAGGCCCAAAATTTTCCAAAAACGCACTGGACAAAAAAAATTCTGGCTATCCTATTTTTAGTTGTTTCTAAGCGTATTGAGACAGTCGCCGTTATAGAAAGTTTTTTTTGACCCGTTTCCAGTTTTTGGGTCCGGGCAGTCGAAAAAAAAATTGGTCGAAAATTTTTCGTGCCTATCCTGTTATCTTGACTTGGGAAGAGTTTTGAGACACTCGCCATTATAGTGATTTTCGGCCAAAAAAAGAGAGGATCGCAAAAAAAAAGAGCGCAAAAAAAAAGAGCGAAAAAAATTCAAGAGTGTGCTTTTCCCTTGTTTAAGTGCAGCGCCGTGATTTTGTTAGTGTTCTAGGCTCGCGTCTCTAGTACGGTCTAGCCTAGGACCAGCATAGTATCGTTGTTGAGCGTTTATTCAACTTTGCATCTCTGAATTGATTATTGCTGATCCTTTTTGCTACCATATTATAAGCCTTCCCAGCTCCACATACATCTACATCGTGTGTTTGACTCTCCCTGGTAATCGCTCTATCCAAGCTTTGAGAGTTTTGACTACAACGGTTGCCGATCACCGCCTGCTGCTGGGTAAGAACTGGTAAGAATTTGAGTTTTTCTTGATGGATTCGTGACACCCACCACCACCACATGTTAGTAGTCTGTAGGATCATATTCTTATGTGTTTCTATTGCTTCTAACCATCCCAGGATCACAAGCCGACAAGATTGACTGGGAGAACTTAACGAACAAGGAGCTTCATGATAAGTTTCAGCAAATGATGACTGAACAGGTGCAAGATGTGCTGAACAATTTTGAAGAGGCCATGGAGAAGATCACTGGCCTTGAGAAGACGTTCGAAGGAAAGCTCGATAACAGATTTAATGAACTACTTGCGCGTCTTCCACCACCGGCTGCACCTGCCACACCTCTGCAATAACAACAACAACGACTACCTCCACATCGGGAAACAGCCCTCTGCCGAGCGAGCTGTGTCCCTCTTCAGCCTGGCCAAACTGTTGGTGTTGCTGTTGATAATTCTGTGGCTCCTGCTGCTGATGGGGAGGAGGATGATTATGCGGGAGATTACGAGGATGAGGTTGATCAAAATTAGAACAACGTGCAACCATCAGCACCACAACCACCAGGACGTCCACATGCAAATAATGGCAATGTTAGGGCTCCCCCTCAGGTACGAGATCATGACCATCTCCCTAAACTAAAATTGAATATTCCACCATTTGAGGGTAGATATGTTCCTGATATATATCTTACTTGGGAGTTAGAAACTGAAGAACGATTTACATGTTTACAATATCCTGAGGAGAGATGTGTTCTTGCTGCTGTTTGTGCTTTCACTAGCTTTGCATGTGTTTGGTGGTCTGAACATTGTAGATTATATCCTATTCCAGCTACTTGGGCTGCTATGAAAACTGCTATGCATACTCGTTGGTTCCACCATATTATCAATGTGAATTGCTTCAAAAATTGCAGTGCTTAAGACAAGGAAAAAATTCTGTAGAAGAATATTATCAGGAATTACAAACTGGCTTGATTAGATGTGGTATTGTTGAGAAGAATGAAGCAATGCTTGCATGTTTTATGGGTGGATTAAATAGAGAGATTCAGACCATTCTAGAGTATAAGGAGTATACTAATATCACTCGTTTATTCCATCTTGCTTGTAAAGCTGAACGTGAAGTGCAGGATCGACAAGCATTGGCGCGAACTAACTTTTCTGCAGGTCGACCTTCATCATGGACACCGCGTGCATCTTCTACTTCCGCTGCACCAGCACCTCCATTAGGTGCCACCTCCAGCCGTGATACAAGAAAGCAGGCACAACCACCACTATCTGCCAAGAGCGCACCTGCCAGGCCTACACATAGCTTTTCTTCTTCCATGGCATCAACTGGGCACAGAAGTTATATTATTTGTCGTCGTTGTAAGGGAAGAGGACATTTTGCGAGAGAATGCAAATCTCAGTGTGTGATGACTGCTACTGAGGATGGTGGGTATGAGTCCGCTAGTGACTATGATCAGGAGATGTTGGCTCTTATTACACGTGAAGAACACGGTGGAGATGATTCTGATCATGAGACGCATTACATGGCTCCTGAAGACGCTGACAGGTATGAATGTTTAGTTGCTCAACGTGTTTTGAGTGTGCAGGTCACACAAGCTGAGCAAAATCAGAGGCATAATTTGTTCCATACAAAGGGAGTTGTGAAGGAACGTTCTATGCGCGTCATCATAGACGGAGGGAGCTGCAACAACTTGGCTAGCATGGCGATGGTGGAGAAGCTCTCTCTCACCACAAGACCACATCCACATCCTTACTACATCCAATGGTTCGACAACAGCGGCAAGGTTAAGGTAACACATACTGTTCGTGTGCATTTTAGTATCTCTACATATGTTGATTATGTTGATTGTGATGTGGTACCTATGCAAGCATGTTCCTTATTACTTGGCCGACCATGGCAATTTGATAAAAATTCTGTCCACCTTGGTATAAACAATCATTATACTCTTGTTCATAAGGATAAAAATATTACTTTGCTTCCTATGACTCCTGATTCCATTTTGAAAGATGATATTAATAGAGCTAATAAAGCAAACAGGAGAAGAATAAGAGCGAAAATCAGATTGTGGCAAAAGAATTTGAGCAACAAATGAAGCCTAATAATAAACCATCTACTGTTGCTTCTGAAATTAAATTGAAAAGTGCATGTTTACTTGCCACCAAATCTGATATTGATGAGCTAGATTTTAGCAAATCTATTTGCTATGCTTTTGTGTGCAAAGAGGCATTATTTTCATTCTAGGATGTGCCTTCCTCTTTGCCCCCTGCTGCAACTAACATTTTGCAGGAGTTCGCTGACGTCTTCCCACAAGACGTGCCACCGGGATTACCACCTATTCGAGGGATTGAACATCAAATTGGCTTAATTCCCGGTGCATCGCTACCCAACAGTGCACCATACCGTACCAATCCAGAGGAGATGAAGGAGATTATGCGTTAAGTACAAGAGCTTCTCGACAAAGGTTATATACGCGAATCCCTTAGTCCTTGTGTTGTTCCTATTATTCTAGTGCCGAAAAAGGATGGTACATCACGTATGTGTGTTGATTGTAGAGGCATTAATTATATTACTATTCATTATCGTCATCCTATTCCTAGGCTAGATGATATGCTTGATGAATTGAGTGGCTCTATAATATTCTCCAAAGTTGATTTGCATAGTGGATACCATCAAATTCCTATGAAATTGGGAGATAAATGGAAAACAACATTTAAAACTAAGTTTGGATTATATGAGTGGTTAGTCATGCCTTTTGGGTTAACTAATGCACCTAGTACTTTCATGAGATTAATGAACGAAGTTTTACGTGCTTTCATTGGACGATTTTTGGTAGTTTACTTTGATGACATATTGATTTATAGAAGATCTTTGGAAGAACATTTGGAACATTTATGTGCTGTTTTTATTGCTCTACGTGATGCACGTTTGTTTGGTAACCTTGGGAAGTGCACCTTTTGCATCGACCGAGTATCTTTTCTTGGCTATGTTGTTACTCCACAGGGAACTGAAGTTGACAAAGCCAAGATTGAAGCTATTGAGAGTTGGCCGCAGCCCAAAATGGTCACACATGTGAGGAGTTTTGTTGGCCTCGCTGGATTCTATAGGCATTTTGTGAGAGATTTCAGCACCATTGCTGCACCTCTCAACGAGCTTACAATGAAGGATGTGCCTTTTGTTTGGGGTACCGCACAGGAAGAAGCCTTCACGGTATTGAAAGATAAGTTGACACATGCTCCTTTACTCGAACTTCCTGATTTTAATAAGACTTTTGAGCTTGAATGTGATGCTAGTGGAATTGGATTAGGAGGTGTGTTATTACAAGATGGCAAACCTGTTGCATACTTTTCTGAAAAATTGAGTTGGCCTAGTCTGAACTATTCTACTTATGATAAAGAATTATATGCTCTTGTTCGGACTTTAGAAACATGGCAACATTATTTATGGCCCAAAGAATTTGTTATACATTCTGATCATGAATCTTTGAAACATATCAAAAGTCAAGCTAAACTGAATCGTAGACATGCTAAATGGGTTGATTTCATTGAGACTTACCCTTATGTCATTAAACACAAGAAGGGTAAAGAAAATGTTATTGCTGACGCATTGGCTCGTCGCTATACTATGCTTTCACAACTTAACTTCAAAATATTTGATTTGGAGACCATCAAAGATCAATATGTGCATGATGCTGATTTTAAAGATGTATTGCAGAATTGTAAAGAAGGAAGAACATGGAACAAGTTCGTCGTTAATGATGGATTTGTGTTCCGTGCTAACAAGCTATGCATTCCAGCTAGCTCCGTTTGTCTTTTATTGTTGCAGGAGGCGCATGGAGGAGGACTAATGGGACACTTTCGCGTGAAGAAGACGGAGGACGTACTTGCTACACATTTCTTTTGGCCAAAAATGAGACGGGATATTGAGTGTTTTATTGCTCGCTACACTATATGTCAAAAAGCTAAGGCACGACTCAATCCTCGTGGTTTATATATGCCTTTGCCTGTACCTAGTGTTCCTTGGCAGGATATATCTATGTACTTTGTTTTAGGTTTACCTAGAACAAAGAAGGGGAGAGATAGCATATTTGTTGTCATGGATAGATTCTCTAAAATGGCACACTTTATACCATGTCATAAAAGCGATGATGCTGTTAATGTTGCTGATTTGTTCTTTCGTGAAATTATTCACTTGCATGGTGTGCCAAATACTATTGTTTCAGATCATGATACTAAATTTCTTTGCCACTTTTGGAGATGTTTATGGGCTAAGCTGGGGACTAAATTGCTTTTTAGTACTACTTGTCACCCCCAAACTGATGGATAAACTGAAGTAGTAAATAGAACATTGTCTACTATGCTTAGGGCTATTTTGAAGAATAATAAGAAAATGTGGGAGGAATTCTTGCCTCATATTGAATTTGGTTATATTCGTTCATTGCATTCTACTACTAAGATGTGCCCTTTTGAAGTTGTGTATGGTTTCCTACCTCGTGCACCTATTGATTTGTTGCCTCTTCCATCTTCGGAGAAGGTTAATTTTGATGCTAAACAACGTGCTGAATTGATTTTAAAAATGCATGAGTTAACTAAGGAAAACATTGAGCGTATGAATGCTAAATATAAACTTGCTGGAGATAAGGGTAGAAAACATGTTGTGTTTGCACCTGGAGATCTTGTTTGGTTACATTTGCGTAAGGATAGATTTCCTGATTTGCGCAAGTCAAAGCTAATGCCACGTGCTGATGGTCCCTTTAAGGTGTTGGAGAAAATAAATGATAATGCATATAAACTTGAGCTGCCTGCAGATTTTGGGGTTAGTCCCACTTTTAACATTACAGATTTGAAGCCTTATTTGGGTGAGGAAGATGAACTTCCGATGAGGACGACTTAATTTCAAGAAGGGGAGGATGATGAGGACATCAATACCATTGTTACACCCACAGCCCCTGCTGCTATACATACTGGACCAATTACTAGAGCTCGCGCACGCCAACGAAATTACCAGGTACTTTTGTTTCTTGGTAATGATTCTAATGTTCATGAGATTATGATGCTGCCTAAATTGGATACATTTGTTTTGCTTACAAATGAAGGGCCTAGCTTGGAGAAGGATGAACATTTGAGCAAGAACAAGCATGGAGATGATGGCATGCGCAAAGGGAACAAGAACGGAGTTACAAGTGATGATTTCACGACTTTGAAGCCACCATAATGGGTGCATGAAGCCTTGGACGAAATATACAAGATGCCACTTCATAAATTTCGTCTAGAGGCTATTCTAGGTGCTGCGTCACCTTATTATTCGGCCAGGCCCATGTAATTTCGAAATACATAAGTATAGGCTATTATTAGAGTCCATATGTGTGGGGAAACAAGAGATAGGGTTGATTTCGGACCCCTCCACCAAGGGCCACAAAATTCCCCCCTCTTCCTCCATATATACTGCCCTTAGGGCATCATTTAGACTTGGGCTTTTGTTTAGATTAAAAGTTCACCATAGCTGCAACTTCGTGTACTTCGTTTGTGTTCAACGACCACACCAAGGCATCACAGAACCCCATCTTCATTAATAAAGGTTTCCTCTTTTATTCGCAATATCCCGATTGCAATCTTAGTTTCTTGCTTGTTCTTCGTTTGCTCGCAGGAAATAAACCCTCGTGGTCAGGTTGATCGTGCTCTGGCGTGGTCAATAACCCCTCGAAAGTTTGTTTAGTGATTGCTAAGGCACAACGTCTTCGCACGTTCGTAGTCGGATCATCAAAGTCGACTCCCACAGAAAATGATTGCTATCTCATCGAAACATCGGGACACCTTTTCCTCTATCAAAAAAAGAGCAGAAAAATGGCTAGTTTGGTGCGGCCAAAGGAGAAGGAAAATTGAGTTTGGAAGGCATTAAATCTGATTGCTTCGGTTTCCCAGAAATCTAGATGTTATTCGCCACACAAGGAAACTAGTCTATTGGAAAGTTTGACGGACGAAAAAAAAGAGGCCGATTGAAGGAAAGAGATAATGTGGCTTGATTTTCGGGACGACATCACATTTTGTTGGAAAGCTTTGATGCTTCTTTAATTCGGATTCGCAGGCAACTTGGATCAGCCGAATATAAAAAACGAAGGTAAAATATTTGGTCCGGTTCTTTAAGGAAAAAAAATAGAAAGGTGCAAGATTCGCTTGGCAATTTCACGTTGCAAGGCTGGTCTGACTAAAAAAGAGAGGAAACTAATCAGGGAAGAAAGGAAAGGGTCCACGTGCTATTGATTTGTTTTGGCAGTTCTACTCCACGTCAGATCCTTGGAATCTGTTTTCTTTAGCACAAAGATGCTTTCGGTCTAACAATTTTGGTAAGGTTTGTTGGTGGAGGAATCCTAGTTCGCACGTTTGACTCGGAAAAAAAAGAAAAAAAACTTGGGTTGTGCATGCGCACTTGACATGCAAACAGAGAGCAGCCACGTGCCAAAAATTTGAAGAGCTCATACATACCAGTAGTAGTGCTAATGTGGCAAGTTAATTTGGTACAGTTGGCAGAAAAAGAAAGGATTATCCTGTGGTGGAAGATAAGAGACATACTAGTGCTAGTACTACTTTCGAGTTGCAGCATTGCTCATAATTTTTTGTACAACTTGTACTTGTTGTTGCAGTGTGTGAATTTCGTTTGTGTCTTAGGCTCACGTCTCTAGCACGATCTAGCCTAGGACCAGCACTCGACCACTTTGAGCGAATTTTCAGCTTGCATTAATTAACGTGGTTGTAGCATTTTTTTCCACATATATAAAGCCAACCTAGCTCCACATATTTCTACACCGTGCATACATACGTTCACCTGGCCATCGCTTTACCCAACTTTTGGAGTTATTCGACACCGCTGGTTACCAGTCACCACCTGCTGCATGGTAAGAACTTGTAAGACTTTGATTTGCTATGCTGTGAGCGTTTTACCATCACTACCCAGTAGTTCATAGGAACATTATTTTCGGATTTCATTTCTTGTTTCTACTAATCATGACAGGATCCAGAGTCAATTCATGGGCTTTGTCGATCGCGGGAGACGTGCCACCACCTATGCAAATACCACAACCGTCACGAGAGGTGCACAAACATCCAAATGCACATGATCAGGTTAATGTTTCTATACCACCATTTAATGGCCGTTTTAGACCTGCTTTATATATTGAATGGGAGTTCGACATAAATAATATATTTACTTCCCATAATTTTGATGAACGTAAAAAAGTTAAGGTTGCGGTTGGTTCTTTCACTGGTTATGCTTTAGTTTGGTGGAGTGAATATTGTCGGTTACACCCTAATGATATACCTTTTACTTGGGATAATTTGAAACTTGCCATGCGACATACATTCGTTCCCGCTTATTATACTCGTGACATGATTAAAATGTTGCAACATTTAAAACAAGGTAGTGACACCGTAACGAAATATTATGATGCTTTACAAACCACCTTGTTGCATTCCTGTTTAGAAGAAAGTGAAGAAGATTTTATGGATAGATTTTGGGGAGGATTAAACCGTATTATTCAGGAGATACTAATTCATGAAGAGTGTTATCCTATGGACCGTTTGTTTCGTCTTGCTTGCAAAGCTGAACAGGAAATAAAACGATGTGTTGCCCACAAGGAGAACAAGCGCAAGGAGAACATTCCAAGCGATGATATGGTTGTTCCTTCCACTACTAGGCGTACTATGACAACCACATCCATTTGTGTGAGGACTACATCACCTCCACCACGTGACACATCACCTTTGCGAGTGCCTACATCATCTGAGTAGATCGTAATAGGTAATGACAAAGGTACTGATTTTCCACCTCCCCATGAGTATGATGAATGTCTTGTAAATTTAAATGCACCATGCTATTTTAGAGGATTATGTTGATGATTTGACTTTGCCATGTGATCAAACAATTTTGAGTGAACCCATTGAATTAACTATCATTGCAAAAGAATCAAGTGAATTAGGGAATAAATTAGATTTGGATCAAATACGTTTGAAAATAATTGTGCCAATGTTTAATCATTTTGATATGACCTCTAATCTTGGTGATGGTTCATCAATGTTAGGATGGTTTAATGATAAGCATTGCCAATCTTTTGATATGAATAAGAGCTTCACTTATATGTGCAAACTAGGTTGCAATTTTTTCATGCCTTCGACTTCTTTTGATAATATATTGGCTTTATATTTCATGACTTTTGAAGGGTGCTCTTGTATAACTGTGTCACATGTGCCCCAACTGAGATCAGTGAAAATGGATGACATATACATATACAACATGTACACCTTGTCTCTTTTGTTAGCCAGATTTCAGATTAAGCAACGCCGAGGACGGCTTTGTTTTCAAGAAGGGGAGGATGATGAGGACATAGCTACCATAGTTACACCCATATCCCCTACTGTTTTACCTCTTGGAATAGTTGCTAGAGCTCATATACGCCAATTAGATTATCAGGTACTTTCGTTTCTTGGTAATGTTTCTAATGTTCATGAGAATATGATGCTGCCTAACTTAGATACATTTGTGTTGCTTGCAATTGAAGGGCCTAGCACGGACAAGAAGGTTGAACATTGGAGCATGGTCAAGCACGGAGATGAAGGTGCGTGCGAAGAGAACAAGAACGGAGGTTCAAGTGGAGATTTCCGGAATTTAAAGCCACCATGATGACATACAAGATGGTGGACAAAATATACAAGATGGCCTTTCATAAATTTCGTTCATAGCTTATTATTGGTGTTGCCCCACCTTATTTTGGGCCAGGCCCATGTAATCTATTTTTAGAGTCCATATTGTAGGCAAAACGACTTAGGAGGTGTTTTAGTCCCACCTTGCCAAGGGTGGACAAAATCCCCTCTCTTTTCCCTATAAATATAGCCCTTAAGGCATCGTTTAGACTTGGAATTTGTTTAGTTAAAATTTAGCCATTGCAACTTCGTGTACTTTGTTTGTGTCCAAAGACCAGACCAAGACCGCTTACGGATCCCCACCTTTATCAATACTTCATATATACTCGCAATATTCAGATTGCTTTTATCATATTCTTGCTTGTTCTTCGATTGCTTGCAGGAATAGACCTTCGTGGTCAGGTTGATTATGCTCCGGCGTGGTCAATAACCTCTCGAAGTTGGTTTAGGGATTGCTAAGGCGCAACGTCGTGCACGTTTGTAGTCGGATCGTCAAAGTCATCTTCACCAAATCGATAGTTATCATATCATCGAAAGATCAGGGTACCCCGCCTCTATCAAGCCCCGTGTCCACCGGACATCCGGCCTCCCGGACATCCGGCCGCTGGCTCGGACATCCGGCCCTTGGGAGCAGCAACTCCATCCCCCGCACCCATTTCCGCATACTTTCGCCCAATTTTGCCCCAGTGCCCACGCTTACTTCCGCAAAGTCCCAACGCTTTCTACAAACACCACCATCGCTCACCGCTACCTCCTATGTCAATTTTGACACGTTTTGGTCTTTGAGATTTTGGGTTGTGGTTCCCGTGTCCTATTGTGTTTCGGCTATATAGGTATAGTTCGACGTCACCATCACCACCTCTTATCTCCATCGACTACTAATCATCGCCAATGACGGTAACCTCGACGACATCTTTGTCATACCTTGCAATTGCATTGATACCCCACATGGCCTTACTTTGGCGTAGCTAACCCATCGAGACTAGCCACTGAGTATTGTCGGCAATGTGACTTGTACAAATTAGTGATCATACTCCATAGCATACATACCATACCACCATGGTGCATATCTTGGAATCAACTTGTGTGTCACAAAGTTGTCATAGCATACACAATTGCTATCTTGGTTTGTGAAGTTTTGCATCAGAAAAGAGCTCAAACATGAAAGAGCCACCCAAGATTTTAAGCAAAGAGGAACGATAAGCAAAAAGCTTATAAGCAAGAACCATAGCATCATACTACATTAAGATTGTCATATAAGATCATCTTGGATCATAGCAACGAAATACCATACATATAGCATACTTGGGATAGAGATCGTTGCATTTTTGCCTAGTAGGTTGTGCACAAGTTCCGTATTCGCCTATTGTGCAATCGTGCTAGCGTCTCTCTAGTATTGTGC
The DNA here is from genome assembly GCF_002162155.2 of Triticum dicoccoides. Taxonomy (NCBI): domain Eukaryota; kingdom Viridiplantae; phylum Streptophyta; class Magnoliopsida; order Poales; family Poaceae; genus Triticum; species Triticum dicoccoides. The sequence goes on from NC_041383.1 coordinate 355,750,558, forward strand.
AACAAGAGCATTTTCATGGATTCCACATTTTGGCTCACTTTTGGTTTGCACAATCCCATTTATCTATTTGCGTGTGTGTTTCCGTGTACCCCTACTTGCTTGGTCTACTTGTTGCATTTGAAAATTTGTGAATCTTTTCTAACATTATTGAATCTCACTTTCAATTGCATCAAATTTTGTGCCACCATCCTAACCAAGCTCCACCATAAGCTTTTACTTGTGTAGGTGTGAGAACCGACAAGAATTGGTACCAATAGTGCTATTTCATTGTCCGCATTTGAGTGAACTTGATTCATCATCAACATCGGTCAAGGTACATTGGTATAAGTTCTTCTCCTTCTACCACTCACATTTTGCTTGGAATGATGGATAGGCCGAGTACTTCTACCAACCCATTCTTCATCGAGCAAGACGACGACATGTCATCATACGTCACCAAGAGCCACATCTTTGGTGCACAACGAGCGTTGCATCAAGAGCAACAAGCAATGAACGACCGCATCGATAACCTCGCCACCGACTTGCGACTCTCCGAGCAACGTACAAGACACTACTTCGACAACAAGCTCGATGCGCACAAGCAAGAGAATGATGCAAGAATGGACGAGATCTACGCCTTGTTGGTGAACCGGCCTCCTTCTACATCGTCATACTAAAGACGGAGCCACTCAAGTCGACTGATAGAGGCAAAGGTGTCCCGTCTTTCGATGAGATGATGGATATCGCTTTGGCGGAAGTCGACTTTGACAATCAGACTACGAACGTGCGAGGACATCGCGCCTTAGCAATCGCTAAACCAACTCCGAGAGGTTATTGACCACGCCGGAGCACGATCAACCTGACCACAAGGGTCTGTTTCCTGCGAGCAAACGAAGAACAAGAAAGAAACTGAGATTGCAATCTGGATATTGTGAATATAAGATGAAAGCTTTATTGATCAAGGTGGGGTTCTGTGACGCCTTTGTCTGGTCGTTGAACACAAATGAAGTACGCGAAGTTGCAGCTATGGCGTACTTTTAATATAAACAAAACTCAAAGTCTAAACGGTGCCCTAAGGGCTGTATATATGGAGGAAGAGGGGGTGAATTTCGTGGCCCTTGGTGGAGGGGTACGAAACTAAACCTATCTCTTGTTTCCCCACACATACGGACTCTAAAAATAGCCTATACTCATGTATTTCAAAATTACATGGGCTTGGCCCAATAATAAGGTGACGCAACACCTAGAATAGCCTCTGGACGAAATTTATGAAGTGGCATCTTGTATATTTCGTCCAAGGCTTCATGCACTCATTATGGTGGCTTCAAAGTCCTGAAGTCATCACTTCTAACTCCGTTCTTGTTCCCCTTGCGCATGCCATCATCTCCATGCTTGTTCTTGCTCCAATGTTCATCCTTCTCCGAGCTAGGCCCTTCATTTGTAAGGAAAACAAATGTATCCAATTTAGGCAGCATCGTATTCTCATGAACATTAGAATCATTACCAAGAAACAAAAGTACCTGATAATTTAATTGGCGTGCGCGAGCTCTAGTAATTGGTCCAGTATATGTAGCAGTAGGGGCTGTGGGTGTAACAATGGTATTGATGTCCTCAGCATCCTCCCCTTCTTGAAATGAAGTCATCCTCGATGGAAGCTCATCCTCCTCACCCGAATAAGGCTTCAAATCTGCAATGTTAAAAGTGGGACAAACCCCAAAATCTGCAGGCAGCTCAAGTTTATATGCATTATCATTTATTTTCTCCAACACCTTAAAAGGACCATCAGCACGTGGCATTAACTTTGATTTGCCCAAATCAGGAAATCTATCCTTACGCAAATGTAACCAAACAAGATCTCCAGGTGCAAACACAAGATGTTTTCTACCCTTATCTCCAGCAAGTTTATATTTAGCATTCAAACGCTCAATGTTTTCCTTAGTTAACTCATGCATTTTTAAAATCAATTCAGCATGTTGTTTAGCATCAAAATTAACCTTCCTCGAAGATGGAAGAGGCAACAAATCAATAGGTGCACGAGGTAGGAAACCATACACAATTTCAAAAGGGCACATCTTAGTAGTAGAATGCAATGAAAGATTATAAGAAAATTCAATATGAGGCAAGCATTCTTCCCACATTTTCTTATCATTCTTCAAAACAACCCTAAGCATAGTAGACAATGTTCTATTGACTACTTCAGTTTGTCCATCAGTTTGGGGGTGACAAGTAGTACTAAAAAGCAGTTTAGTCCCCAACTTTGCCCATAAACATCTCCAAAAGTGGCTAAGAAATTTAGTATCACGATCTGAAACAATAGTATTGGGAACACCATGCAAGCGAATAATTTCACGAAAGAACAAATCAGCAACATTAACGACATCATCGCTTTTATGACATGGTATAAAGTGTGCCATTTTTGAGAATCTATCCAGGACAACAAATATGCAATCCCTCCCCTTCTTTGTTCGAGGTAAACCTAAAACAAAGTCCATAGATATATCCTCCCAAGGAACACTAGGTACAGGCAAAGGCATATATAAACAATGAGGATTGAGTCGTGACTTAGCTTTTTGTCATGTAGTGCAGTGAGCAATAAAACACTCAACATCCCGTCTCATCTTTGGCAAAAGAAATGTGTAGCAAGTACTTCCTCCGTATTCTTCACACCAAAGTGTCCCATTAATCTCCCTCCATGCGCCTCCTGCAACAACAAAAGACGAATAGAGCTAGCTGGAATGCATAGCTTGTTAGCACGAAACACAAATCCATCATTAACAACGAACTTGTTCCATGTTCTCCCTTCTTTACAATTATGCAATACATCTTTAAAATCAGCATCATGCACATATTGATCTTTGATGGTCTCCAAACCAAATATTTTGAAGTCAAGTTGTGAAAGCATAGTATAGTGACGAGACAATGCATCAGCAATAACATTTTCTTTACCCTTCTTGTCTTTAATAACATAAGGGAAAGTCTCAATGAATTCAACCCATTTAGCATGTCTACGATTCAGTTTAGCTTGACTTTGATGAGGATATCAATACCATTGTTACACCCATAGCCCCTACTGTTACATAGACCGGACCAATTACTAGAGCTCGCGCACGCCAATTAAATTACCAGGTACTTTCGTTTCTTGGTAATGATTCTAATGTTCATGAGAATATGATGCTGCCTAAATTGGATACATTTGTTTTGATTACAAATGAAGGGCCTAGATTGGAGAAGGCTGGACATTGGAGCAAGAAAAAGCATGGAGTTGATGGCATGCGCCAGGGGAACAAGAACGGAGTTGCAAGTGATAATTTCAGGACTTTGAAGCCACCATAAGGAGTGCATGAAGCCTTGGACGAAATATAGAAGATGCCACTTCATAAATTTCATCCAGAGGCTATTCTAGGTGCTGCGTCACCTTATTATTGGGCCAGGCCCATGTAATTTCGAAATACATAAGTATAGGCTGTTTTTAGAGTCCGTATGTGTGGGGAAACAAGAGATAGGGTTGGTTTCGGACCCCTTCCCCAAGGGCCACGAAATTCCCCCGTCTACCTCCATATATATAGCCCTTAGGGCACCGTTTAGACTTTGGGTTTTGTTTAGGTTAAAAATTCGCCATAGCTGCAACTTCGCGTACTTCATTTGTGTTCAACGACCAGACCAAGGCGTCACAGAATCCCACCTTCATTAATAAAGCTTTCCTCTTTTATTCGCAATATCCAGATTGCAATCTCAGTTTCTTGCTTGTTCTTCGTTTGCTCGCAGGAAATGGACCCTCGTGGTTAGGTTGATCGTGCTCCGGCATGGTCAATAACCCCTCGGAAGTTGGTTTAGCGGTTGCTAAGTCGCGACGTCTTCGCAGGTTCGTAGTCGGATCGTCAAAGTCGACTCCCAAAGAAAACGATTGTTATCTCATCGAAACATTGGGACACCTTTGCCTCTATCAAGTGGTATCAGATTTCCAGGTTGGTCGGTGAGATTTTTCAGTTTTTCGTAGTTTAGATCGAGTCTGTTATTCATACCTATAGTCCACGAAAAAGCCAAAAAATAAAATTAGGGTTAGTTCATCTTATCCGATCCAATCTGAGCCTTTGCATAATCTTTTCTGTATTTGCTTTGTTGAATTTGCAGTTGCAGCGCCGTGTCAAGTTGCTGGTCCTAGCGTCTAGTACTTTAGAGTTTCGAGTTCTGTTCACAAGTTGTCACGCCGCCGCCGCACCATTGTCATCACCGCTGCCATATACCACCATCATCATCACCGCTGCCATATACCACCATCGTCATCACCGCTGCCATATACCACCATCATCATCGCCGCGACCATATACCACATATCCACCGCCATCACACTAATCCGAGTCAACCTCCATCACAGATTCGCCACCAGTCTCTGTTCCATCGCCCTGCAAATATCTGCCACCAGTCCGAGTTTCCACCAGATTCATCTCCGCCACTAGTCCTAGTCCGAGTCCAGTTTTGTTGCTTTGTTCTCGATTTCCAGATCACGCGATACTCTGAGTCGTGACAGAGTAGGACTCCCAAACTTCCGAGCCATCCACAGAAGAAAAATAGTTCCAGTTTAAAAAAAAGAGGAAAAAAAGTGCAAAAAAAGTGAAAAAAGAGAGAAAATTCAGAGTGTGCCCCTCCCTTGTTTACATGCAGCGCCGTGATTTTGTTAGTGTTCTAGGCTTGCGTCTCTAGTACGGTCTAGACTAGGACCAGCACAGTACCGTCGTTGAGCATTTATTCAACTTTGCATCTCTGAATTGATTATAGCTGACCCTTTTTGCTACCATACTATAAGCCTTCCCAGCTCCACATACATCTACGTCGTGCGTTTGACTCTCCCTGGCAATCGCTCTATCCAAGCTTTTGAGAGTTTTGACTACAACGATTGTCGATCACCGCCTGCTATTGGGTAAGAACTGGTAAGAATTTGAGTTTTGCTTGCGGATATGTGACACCTACCACCACCTCTTGTTAGTAGTCTGTAGGATCATATTCTTGTGTGTTTCTATTGCTACTAACCATGCCAGGATCACAAGCCGACGAGACTGACTGGGAGAATATGACGAATAAGGAGTTGCATGATAAATTTCAGCAAATGATGAGTGGACACGTGCAAGATGTGCTAAACAGATTTGAAGAGGCCATGGAGAAGATAGATGGCATGGAGAAGATGTTCGAAACAAAGCTTGATAACAAGTTTAATGAATTGCTCGCGCGTCTTCCACCACCACCACCGGCTGCACCTAACGCACCTCTACAACAACAACAACAACAACAACAATGACTACCTCCACGTCGCAAAACAGCCCTCCGGCGAGCGAGCCGTCCCTCTTGCGCTTGGCCAAACTGTTGGTGCTGCTGTTGATAATTCTGTTGCTCCTGCTGCTGATGCGGAGGAGGATGATTATGTGGGAGATTACGCGGATGAAGTTGATCAAAATCAGAACTACGTGCAACCACCAGCACCACAACCACCAGGTTGTCCACATGCAAATAATGGCAATGTTAGGGCTCCCCCTCAGGTACGAGATCATGACCATCTCCCTAAACTAAAATTGAATATTCCACCATTTGAGGGTAGATATGTTCCTGATATATATCTTACTTGGGAGTTAGAAACTGAACAACGATTTACATGTTTACAATATCCTGAGGACAGACGTGTTCCTGCTACTATTTGTGCTTTCACTAGCTTTGCATGTGTTTGGTGGTCTGAACATTGTAGATTATATCCTGTTCCGGTGATAGAGGCAAAGGTGTCCCGTCTTTCGATGAAATGATGGATATCGCTTTGGTGGAAGTCGACTTTGACGAACCGACTACGAACGTGCGAGGACGTCGCGCCTTAGCAATCGCTAAACCAACTCCGAGAGGTTATTGACCACACCGGAGCACGATCAACCTGACCACGAGGGTCTATTTCCTGCGAACAAACAAAGAACAAGCAAGAAACTGAGATTGCAATCTGGATATTGTGAATATAAGATGAAAGCTTTATTGATCAAGGTGGGGTTCTGTGACGTCTTTTTGTGGTCGTTGTACACAAACGAAGTACGCGAAGTTGCAGCTATGGCGAACTTTGATCTAAACAAAACCCAAAGTCTAAACGGTGCCCTAAGGCCTGTATATATGGAGGAAGAGGGGGTGAATTTCGTGGCCCTTGGTAGAGGGGTCCGAAACTAACCCTATCTCTTGTTTCCCCACACATACGGACTCTAAAAATAGCCTATACTTATGTATTTCGAAATTACATGGGCCCGGCCCAATAATAAGGTGACGCAGCACCTGGAATAGCCTCTGGACGAAATTTATGAAGTGGCAGCTTGTATATTTCATCCAAGGCTTCATGCGCTCATTATGGTGGCTTCAATGTCCTGAAATCATCACTTATAACTCCGTTCTTGCTCCCCTTGCGCATGCCATCATCTCCATGAATGTTCTTGCTCCAATGTTCATCCCTCGCCAACCTAAGCGCTTCATTTGTAAGCAAAACAAATGTATCCAATTTAGGCAGCATCATATTCTCATGAACATTAGAATCATAACCAAGAAACGGAAGTACCTGATAATTTAATTGGCGTGCGCGAGCTCTAGTAATTGGTCCAGTATATGTAGCAGTAGGGGCTGTGGGTGTAACAATGGCATTGATGTCCTTATCATTCTCCGCTTCTTGAAATGAAGTCGTCCTCGACGGAAGCTCATCTTCCTCACCCAAATAAGGATTCAAATCTGCAATGTTAAAAGTGGGACTAACCCCAAAATCTGCAGGCAGCTCAAGTTTATATGCATTATCATTTATTTTCTCCAACACCTTAAAAGGACCATCAGCACGTGGCATTAACTTTGATTTACGCAAATCGGGAAATCTATCCTTACGTAAATGTAACCGAACAAGATCTCCAGGTGCAAACACAAGATGTTTTCTACCCTTATCTCTAGCAAGTTTATATTTAGCATTCATACGCTCAATGTTTTCCTTAGTTAATTCATGCATTTTTAAAATCAATTCAGCACGTTGTTTAGCATCAAAATTAACCTTCTCCGAAGATGGAAGAGGCAAGAAATCAATAGGTGCACGAGGTAGGAAACCATACACAATTTCAAAAGGGCACATCTTAGTAGTAGAATGCAATGAACGATTATAAGAAAATTCAGTATGAGGCAAGCATTCTTACCACATTTTCTTATTATTCTTCAAAACATCCCTAAGCATAGTAGACGATGTTCTATTGACTACTTGATAGAGGCAAAGGTGTCCCGTCTTTCGATGTGATGATGGTTATTGCTTTGGTGGAAGTCGACTTTGACGATCCGACTACGAACGTGCAAGGACGTCGCACCTTAGCAATCGCTAAACCAACTCCGAGGGTTATTGACCATGCCGGAGCACGATCAACCTGACCATGAGGGTCTATTTCCTGCAAGCAAACGAAGAACAAGCAAGAAACTAAGATTGAAATATGGATATTGCGAATAACATAGGTTATTGATCAAGGTGGGGTCCTGTGACACCTTTCTCTGGTCGTTGAACACAAACGAAGTACGCGAAGTTGCAGCTATGGCGAACTTTTGATCTAAACAAAACCCAAAGTCTAAACGGTGCCCTAGGGGCTGTATATATGGAGGAAGAGGGGGTGAATTTCGTGGCCCTTGGTGGAGGGGTCCGAAACTAACCCTATCTCTTGTTTCCCCACATATACAGACTCTAAAAATAGCCTATACTTATGTATTTCGAAATTACATGGGCCTGGCCCAATAATAAGGTGACGTAGCACCTAGAATAGCCTCGGGACGAAATTTATGAAGTGGCATCTTGTATATTTCGTCCAAGGCTTCATGCACTCATTTTGGTGACTTCAAAGTCCTGAAATCATCACTTGTAATTCCGTTCTTGTTCCCCTTGCGCATGCCATCATCTCCATGCTTGTTCTTGCTCAAATGTTCATCCTTCTCCAAGCTAGGCCCTTCATTTGTAAGCAAAACAAATGTATCCAATTCAGGCAGCATCATGTTCTCATGAACATTAGAATCATTACCAAGAAACGAAAGTACCTGATATTTTATTTGGCGTGTGCGAGCTCTAGTAATTGGTCCAGTATATGTAGCAGTAGGGGATGTGGGTGTAACAATGGTATTGATGTCCTCATCATCCTCCCCTTCTTGAAATGAAGTCGTCCCGGACGGAAGCTCATCTTCCTCACCCAAATAAGGCTTGAAATCTGCACTGTTAAAACTGGGACTAACCCCAAAATCTGCAGGAAACTCAAGTTTATATGCATTATCATTTATTTTCTCCAACACCTTAAAAGGACAATCAGCACGTGGCATTAACTTTGATTTGCACAAATCAGGAAATCTATCCTTACGCAAATGTAACCAAACAAGATCTCCAGGTGCAAACACAAGATGTTTTCTACCCTTATCTCCAGCAAGTTTATATTTAGCATTCATACGCTCAATGTTTTCCTTAGTTAACTCATGCATTTTTAAAATCAATTCAGCACATTGTTTAGCATCAAAATTAACCTTCTCCGAAGATGGAAGAGGCACCAAATCAATAGGTGCACGAGGTAGGAAACCATACACAATTTCAAAAGGGCACATCTTAGTAGTAGAATGCAATGAACGATTATAAGCAAATTCAGTATGAGGCAAGCATTCTTCCCACATTTTCTTATTATTCTTCAAAACAGCCCTAAGCGTAGTAGACGATGTTCTATTGACTACTTGATAGAGGCAAAGGTGTCCCGTCTTTCGATGTGATGATGGTTATCGCTTTGGTGGAAGTCGACTTTGACGATCCGACTACGAACGTGCAAGGACGTCGCACCTTAGCAATCGCTAAACCAACTCCGAGGGTTATTGACCATGCCGGAGCACGATCAACCTGACCATGAGGGTCTATTTCCTGCAAGCAAACGAAGAACAAGCAAGAAACTAAGATTGCAATCTGGATATTGCGAATAACATAGGTTATTGATCAAGGTGGGGTCCTGTGACACCTTTCTCTGGTCGTTGAACACAAACGAAGTACGCGAAGTTGCAGCTATGGCGAACTTTTGATCTAAACAAAACCCAAAGTCTAAACGGTGCCCTAAGGGCTGTATATATGGAGGAAGAGGGGGTGAATTTCGTGGCCCTTGGTGGAGGGGTCCGAAACTAACCCTATGTCACACCCTAGCTAGTCATGCATCAGAGTGTGTGCATCATGTTTAAAATTCCATTTAATTTGAAATGGGGATTTGTGAAACCCTCAGAATCATTTCTGAAAAATGACCCAAATAAAAATTTCTCCAAAAGGGTCCAAGAAAATGCTCATGTTGCTCTCTGAAAATATTGGACAGAGATAAAAATCAAACCAATATTTTTAAGAGCTCATAGGTATTTATTTTGGGCATTTGGAATTAATGCATAAATATTTGCATTGGAAATATATTATTATATATTTTAATATATGTCCAAATATTATGCCAATTATAAAGGAGCTCTGGAATAATATATCTAGCTCCTGCAAAAATTGGCATAAGGTAAATAAAATGATTTAATATTTTATTTAAATCAAAACAAATGTCAGAAATTAGAAAAGAAAAATAAATAAAAGGAGGAGCTTACCTGGGCTCCTCCCTGTGCAGCCCAGCCAGCTGGCCGGCCCAGCCAGCAGGCGGCCCAGCCCGCCTCCCTCCTCTGTCGTCTTCGTCCTCGACAGAGGGAGGGGAGTGTGGCCGGCGCGCGCGCGCGCCACCGCTCCACGCCACCTGCTCGTCTGCCTGCCTGCCCTCCCCTCCTCGTCTCGATGCCCCGGACGACGCCACGCCCTCCCCCTGCTCTCTCTCACTCTCCCGCGGTTCTCCCCTCCTCTCCCTCGCTCTCTCTCTCACGGCCGAACACCACCATCGCCGCCGTTCGTCATAGCAGCCGCCACTGGCCACCCCTCGCCCCTCCGCTGAGCTCAGGAGCTCCGCCGCGACCCCCTCTTCCTCCCCACCAAGCCAAGCCTCTCCGGAAGCCCTGCATCGCTGCCCACGTCGCCGTTCCCCTCCTCGGCCACCGGAGATCGTCGCCGTCGAATCGGGAGCTACCGGACGTCCCCGAGCCCGCTAACCATCCCTGCAGCTCCGCGGTGAGCCACTGACCCGATTCCCCCTTGCCCCGTCGTCCCTAGCATCCTGTAGCTGCCGCCCCCTTGAGCTCCGAAGCTCACCGCCGCAGTGCCTCGTCGCCGTCGTGGCCACAGTCACCGTAGTGCCCAACCGAGCACACCCACGTCCTCACCGCACCGCGTAGAAGCCGTAGGTGCCAACCCCGCATCTCCGCAGCCGTTGTAGCCTCGACCCCGAGCTCAACCGAGCTCCGGCAGCCGCCACGGTCGTCGCCGTCGTCGGTACCGGCCACCTCAGGCACGGCCACCACCAACGTTCGACGCGCGGGAGCAAGAGCTCTCCAACGAGCCCAAGCACGGCCTCGCCCGGGCCCTGTAGCGCGTTTCCGCATCGCGCCGCCGTCTCGGGCCCCGCCGGCGTCATGTCGCCGGTGGGTTTGACCTGTCTAACCTGGGGTTTGACCCCCCCAGGGTCACTGACGCGTGGGCCCCGTCGGCCAGGTGGTCAGATTAGTGCTAATCACCGCTTAATTAACCCCCCTGACACTGACAGTGGGCCCCAGCGCCACTAACCCCTAATTAGGAATAAATTAACCCTGTTAAACCCCCCCTGTCACTGACGTGTGGCCCCCACACGTCAGGTTTGACCCCAGCCAGCCGCAGTTGACCGCTGACGTCATGCTGACGTCATGCTGGCGCAATATTTATATTTCTGGATTTAATTTAAATCAGGAAATTCCAGAATATTATTTAAACTTCAAAAATTCATAACTCTTATCCTGTAACTCCAAATTGGACAAATTATATATGAAAAATGATCAGAAAAATCCAATCTATCCATCTGTACTATTTTCATGCATGATCAAACAAGTTAAATTGATGTTTTAAGTAGAACAAGGAAAAGCACTTTAAAAGGCCATGTTTGAGTTTGAAATTTGAATCTTTGATTCAAATTTGTTCAAACCCTTCTGATTTTAGTTGCATTAGCCAAACCCACTCATATTGCCATGTTTCATGCATGCATCATATTGTTGCACATTGTTTGGTGATGGTTGTGTACCGGTGTCCTTTGCGACAGGTTCTGCCTCCGAGGAGTACCGTGATTACCCTAACGAACAACCGTATCAGTGCATCGAACCATCAGGCAAGCAACCAACCATTTGATCATATCGATACAATCCCATGTTCTCGCTCCTGCTCTCTTTTACTGCATTAAGACAACGCGTTTCAAACTGCTGTGTGCTACGGTAGTTGAACCCATTTCCTCTGCATGACCTGTCATTGCCACAGTAACTAGATGAAACCCACTAGCATGTGTAGGAGTTGATTGAGCCATATGTATGTGTTGTTCCTACCTTGCTATGCCTGCTATGCTTAGAGTCGTGTCAGGTCTGGTTCATCTGGGTGATGGGCTAGAGTGAAATGATTATGTCGGTAATGAGAGTGGTGTGGTGAACACGATTTGGTAAAGGTATCGATGAGAGGCCATGTAGGAGTACATGGTGGGTTGTTTCATTGAAGCCGACCTTAAGCACTGAGATCTGTATGTGTGATTTAAGAATCAGCTACTACCATGCATTGGGCCCGAAACCAATGGACCCTCTCGGCTTCTTATTCACCCTAGTTCTCCGTCCAGGAGTTGCAAGTAGTTTCTGGTGTTTGTAGCCTACTGGAGGCCGTGGACAACGCTGACCGTAGGGGTGGGCTGTGATGCGGTAGGTACGTGGCCGGGTGTACCGAATACCCGTTAGGTATCTCGGGAACCCTGTTCACATCGTTCGGGGCCGTATGGGAAACCTCGACCGGACTCCCTGCGGATGGAACCTGAATAGGCGATAAACCTGGACTGGAGGCTTAGGTGATTAGGTAGGTCGTGGCCGATACCCACGTTGGGCTTCCGCTTGAAGGTTGCCGAGTACATGTCGTGTGAACGACGGTAAGTGGTGAGAGCGTGTATGAAGAAGTACACCCCTGCAGGGTTAACATGATCTATTCGAATAGCCGCGTCCGCGGTAAAGGACTACTTGGTTGCCTATACAGTTCATAGACAAGTAAATGGAAACTGCTAAAAGCCTCAAGATAAGTGTGAGTGCCGAGGATGGCTCTTCCATAGGGAGACGGAGGTGGATCCTCGGTAGTGTATTGAAGTGGTGAGTAGTGGACTCGTGTGCGCAAAACCATTTCAAGTTGAAGTATCGTAGGATAGTCTAGCCAAGAGTCAAAGCTGGCTTGCTGCAATAACTCCACCAACCCTTCTTGATAATATGCATGTATGTAGGATCTGATGTAAGTCTTCTGAGTACCTTTGTACTCATGTTGCTATAATCTACATTTTTACAGAAGACGCTGCAACCCCTTCTGATGGGTTCTATGTAGACGTTGACATCAACGAGTAGGCTGAAGGCCCAGGTGGTGACCCTGAGCTTGTGAAGGACCACGTAGTATAGCTAGGCTTTCCAAGCCTCTTTTATTTTACTAGTTGTCTGTACTCAGACAAGTTACTTCCGCTGCTGGTTTGTATGACTGTATGACTTGAGTGTTGGGTCGTGAGACCCGTACCTTTGTGTATGTTATGTATGGCTCCCTGAGCCTTAAATAAAGTACTTGTGTCGTAGAGTCATGTTGTGATGCTTCGTTGTATTTGCACATATCGGGCATATTGTGTGTATGATTGAAATGCTTGGTATGTGTGGGATCTGACTATCTAGTAGTTTATCTTTAGTAGCCTCTCTTACCGGGAAATGTCTCCTAGTGTTACCGCTGAGCCATGGTAGCTTGCTACTGCTCTGGAACACTTAGGCTGGCCGGCATGTGTCCTTCTTCGTTCCTGTGTCTGTCCCTTCGGGGAAATGTCACGCTTTGAGTACCGGAGTCCTGTTAGCCCGCTACAGCCCGGTTTACCGGAGTCCTGCTAGCCCAGTGCTACAGCCCGGACCCACTTGCTGATGACCGACACGTTCGAAGCTGGGTCATGGATGCCTGTCCCTGTAAGTCTGTGCCACTTTGGGTTTACGACTAGTCATGTCAGCCCGGGCTCCTTATCATATGGATGCTAGCGACACTATCATATACGTGAGCCAAAAGGCGCAAACGGTCCCGGGAAAAGGTAAGGCGACACCCGTGGGGATACCGTGCGTGAGGCCGCAAAGTGATATGAGGTGTTACCGGCTAGATCGATGTGACATCGAGTCGGGGTCCTGACAACGTTGGCATCAGAGCCGGACTGCCTGTAGGTTCTCCAAGCCAAACTGGTCGATGTTGAGTCTAGAAATTCTTTAGTTATATGTAGGGGAATTGTTTGTGGGTTGGAACGTAAGGCTCTTTTTACTCCTTTATCTTATGACATTCTGATCTGAGTCAGTCCATTCTTCCACCAGGGGTTAAGGAATTAGGATCTATTCTCTCTATCAGGATCACGTGTTACTAATCAGTAGTACCTTATAGGTATGATGGATACAAGCCTAGTTCAGTTCTTTTACCACATTATGTTGCTAGGATGGTCTCAGAACTTTGATATGATGATGTTGAGTGTGTATGAAATCCTTTGTCAAATGTCTCAAAATCCTTCTTGAGCATTTACAACTGTTATGCTGCCGAAATTTTGCTAGAAATTCTAATGCCTTTGCATTATGATTGTGCTTTCAGATGGCCACTCGCGACCTCAATCAAGTGGTTCGCCTGACTCGATGCCTAGATGTACCCGGCCATACTACCAAGTTGGTCAGGGTAATGACTGAGGCTGGATACTGCTGGTATCCTGAGTACACGGTCGAAGAGCAATTTCGAGACTTTAATCAAAGCCAGTATCTCTGCACTGTCAGGATATTTCCATCTTATCCTGGATCCACCGAGCCCCTTCACTGCTCCTATGGACTCGGGGTTACTATTGAGATGGCTGTGCAGGACGCCGCCTACTCTATGATGACCATTATGCGAGTCAGTTCTGGTCTATTTCGGGATTCTGATTTCCGGTATATGCCAGGATCACTTCCGGGAGCACAAGGGTATCTCCAGGCTATCTATGCTGACCCCACCCAGGAGGATTCACGGACTCGCACTACTGCTGAGATGCTCGAGGATAAGGACCGTGAAAATCGGGCCTTGAGGTTAGAGCTCTTCAATACCCGTGCTGACCACTGGGCCACTTTGACTCGGTTCGCACCGGCGGTGCAAGCTGGATATTCGGATATGCGCGATCTCTATCCTGTGAGATCTGCTCTGCCAGACGTGATGGGTTGGCGTGATGTAGGAGGCATCACCCCACCTCGCGGTCCCCGCAGGCCATCGTCTGTTGGTCCAAGACCTCATCCTAGCCCCTATGGTCCACAAGCTCCGCGAGATCGTCTGTTTCCGGATGATCATGTTGAGCTTCCAGGCTATGGAGGTGACTTCTACGAGGACTACTACGGATCGGTCTGAGTTAGTGGTTGTATCACTAGTTCGCACTAGTTGTGTCGTCTATCGTCCTGCGTGACTCGTGGGATATGACCTAGTTTGTACTCTTTTCGGAGGTGTAGAAAAATAATGTATAGGAGCTTGGGATGCCTCCGATGAGATGTAATCCTCTTTTCACCGTAATAGTACTTTGTTTGGTCTTGTACTAAACCTTGTATGGTGTGTATGACGATGGAATAAAAGAAGCAGTTTCTGTATCTACCATGTCATACGGATGATCATCTTGCATTCCGAGTTATTCCTTACATTTTGTATCCTATGTTGGAATTTTATCATCCTGACTAAATCATTGTCTTGTTTACCTAGGATGGTCAACACGCGCGCTAACCCTGCTCCTCAAGAGCAGGCCGAAGGCAGTGAAGTCAGGGATGCAAATCTGCCTCATCCTCCTTCACTAGCCGAGGTTATGATGGAAGCTGAGAGAAACAAGCGGGAGACCAACCGTTTGTTGGAGCGTATTGAACAGAACACGGCACACCATCAGAGGACTAACGTGGTGTCACTCAGTGATTTTATCAAATTACATCCACCCACGTTCCACCACTCCGTCGAGCCTCTCGACGCTGATGACTGGCTTCGCAGTATCTCTCACAAACTGCGTTCCGCGCTGGTAGCGGAGGCTGACAAGGTCACCTTTGCTGCATATCATCTTGAAGGCCCCGCAAGTCTATGGTGGGAGAATTATGGAGCTATGCGCCCAGCGGGCCATGTCACTACTTGGGCTGAATTCAGTGAGGCTTTCCGTGAACATCACATTCCGGAGGGTCTCATGGACCGTAAACGTGAGGAATTTTGCAGTTTCACCCAAGGCCGACTTTCTGTGGATGCTTACAGCAGGGAGTTTGGTAATCTCGCACGATATGCAACTGAGGAAGTGTCTACTGACGCCAAGAAGCAAGCAAGGTTCCGTAAGGGACTTAGTCCTGAGCTTCGCCGTGACCTCCGTCTGCATGAGTGCACATCTTTTCAGAAACTTGTCAACAAAGCCATCAGTGCTGAAACTGGTCAGACTGACTATGACGCAACACGCAAGCATGGCCGTGATATGGGTTCCTCATCCGGTGTTGGTCCTCAGAAGCGCCGCGTGTGGGTGCCCAACACCGCCCTGCCACCCAGGTTCACACCAAGGCCATCTTTCCAGCCGCCTCGCCCCGTTCAACAGTCTGCACCGGCCAAGCCCTATGGGGGTCCAACTAACAATGCTCCTCCACGTACCAGTTCCGTGACTTGTTTCAAGTGTGGGGAATCTGGCCACTATATGCGTGAGTGTCCCCAGACCAACCCCAACCAGTCTACTAAAGCCGTTGGCCGTGGCAAGCCGACAGGAAAAGTATTCCACGCCAAGCCGGTCACCGCTTCACGTGGCCATGTCAACTGTATCTCTGCCGAAGAAGCTCAAGAGGATCCCAACGTCGTTCTCGGTACGCTCCTTGTTAATTGCCACCCGGCATCTGTTCTTTTCGATACAGGAGCCTCTCATTCTTTTATATCCGAAAATTATGCTCGTTTGCATAACGTTGCATTCTGTGACATGCCATCCACTATGGAAATTTCTACTCCTGGTTCTAGATGGCAGACCTCTAGGGTAAGTTATGGAAATGAAATCCAAGTCGACAGACTTGTTTTCCTCGCGTCTTTGATAGCCCTTAAATCTTCAGATATTAATATCATTCTGGGTATGGACTGGATGTCGGCTCATCAAGCCAAAATTGATTGCTTCTCTAGGACTGTTCAACTCACCCATCCTTCGGGGAAGATAGTCAATGTCTTGACCCGATTAGCCAAGCGACAGTTATATTCTCTTAACGCCAGCCCTTTGCCAGACCTTGAGGACATTCCGGTAGTCCGTGACTTCCCGGATGTCTTTCCAGAGGAATTGCCGGGTGTTCCACCTGACAGGGATGTCGAGTTCGTAATAGACCTCATCCCAGGAACCGTTCCGATTGCTAGAAGACCTTATAAGATGGCACCCCTAGAACTAGCCGAGCTTAAGAAACAACTCGATGAGTCCTTGAAAAAGGGTTTCATCCGCCCTAGATCATCTCCGTGGGCTTGCCCCGTCCTATTCGTCAAGAAGAAGGATGGTACGGACCGGATGGTTGTAGATTACCGACCTGTCAATTTGGTCACAATCAAGAACAAATATCCGCTCCCCAGGATCAACGACCTTTATGATCAGCTCGCTGGATCCTCAGTCTTCTCCAAGATGGATTTGAGGTTGGGCTACCATCAAATCAAAATCAGAAACGGGGACATTCCTAAAACGGCCTTTGTTACTCGTTATGGCCAATACGAGTACACCGTCATGTCCTTCGGTTTAACCAACGCTCCAGCCACCTTTTCTCGGTTAATGAACTCAATCTTCATGCAGTATTTGGACAAATTCGTCGTGGTTTACCTCGATGATATACTCATCTACTCCAAGAACGAGGAAGAACATGCCGAACATTTAAGGCTAGTGTTGAAGAAACTTCGAGAGCATCGCCTTTATGCCAAATTTTCTAAATGTGAATTCTGGTTGTCAGAAGTGACCTATCTGGGTCATGTAATATCTGGTAAAGGTATTGCTGTTAACCCTGAGCGAGTTCAAGCCGTCCTTAATTGGACTCCACCTGAATCGGTCAAGCAAGTTCGGAGTTTTCTGGGCTTAGCGAGCTATTGTCGTCGCTTCGTCGAGAACTTCTCCAAAGTTGCTAAACCTCTAACCGAACTCCTCAAGAAAGATAAAAAGTTCGAATGGACTCCACAATGTGAGCACAGCTTTCAGGAACTGAAAAGACGCCTGACTTCTGCTCCCGTACTGGTACCGCCAGACTTCTCCAAGGACTTTGTTATCTACTGCGACGCCTCGCGACAAGGACTAGGTTGCATTCTCATGCAAGATCGACACGTAATTGCTTACGCTTCACGGCAATTGCACCCACATGAGGAGAATTATCCTACTCATGATCTAGAGCTTGCAGCCGTAGTCTATGCACTTAAGACCTGGCGACATTACCTCCTCGGTAATCGTTGCGAAATATTCACTGATCACCAAAGTCTGAAGTACATTTTCACCCAACCGGATCTGAATCTCAGGCAGAGACGTTGGGTTGAGTTGATCACAGACTTTGACTTAGGAATAACCTACACCCCAGGGAAAGCCAACGTCATCGCTGATGCGCTAAGTCGTAAATCTTATTGTAACAATCTTGTGTTACAACAAAGTCAACCGCTTCTCCATGAGGAATTTCGGAAGCTTAACCTTCACATTGTACCTCAAGGTTTTCTTTCCACCTTGGTGGCAAAACCTACCCTTACGGATCAGATCATCAAAGCACAGAAGGTAGATCCGGGAATTTCCCGCATCAAGAGAAACATCCAGAAAGGAGTTGCGAATTGTTTCTCCATTAATGATCAAGGGGTCGTATACTTCGGGAATCGACTAGTGGTTCCCAATGTGCGAAACCTGAGGCGTTTGATCCTTAAGGAAGCTCATGAATCTCCTCTCACCATTCATCCCGGTAGTACTAAGATGTATCAGGACCTACGCCAGAGGTTCTGGTGGACTAGGATGAAGAGAGAAATTGCTCAGTATATTGCTAATTGCGACGTCTGTCGTCGTGTAAAAGCAGAGCATCAACGGCCTGCTGGCACCCTTCAACCCCTAGCTATTCCTGAATGGAAATGGGATAAAATTGGTATGGATTTCATTACCGGTTTTCCCAGGACCAAGAGAGGGAATAATGCTATTTTCGTCGTGGTCGATCGTCTTTCCAAAGTAGCCCATTTCTTATCTGTTCGTGAGAGTATAACCGCTAGCCAGCTGGCAGACTTATACATCTCCCGAATAGTGTCCCTCCATGGTGTTCCTTTGGAAATTAACTCGGATCGAGGAAGTCTTTTCACCTCTCGATTTTGGGAAAGTTTCCAAAATGCTATGGGAACCCGTCTCTCCTTTAGCACCGCCTTCCACCCTCAGTCGAGTGGTCAAGTGGAACGCGTCAACCAGATTCTAGAAGACATGCTTCGAGCCTCTGTTATCTCATTCGGAATGGATTGGGAGAAGTGTCTTCCATTTGCCGAATTCGCTTACAACAACAGCTATCAATCTAGCTTGGGTAAAGCCCCTTTTGAAGTTCTCTATGGACGACGGTGTCGAACACCCCTTAACTGGTCAGAGAGCGGGGAAAGACAATTCTTTGGCCCGGATATGATTCAGGAAGCAGAAGAACAAGTTCGCATCGTTCGTGAAAAGTTGAAAACAGCCCAATCTCGTCAAAAGAGTCAATATGACCGAAAACATAAGGCTATGACTTTCGAGGTTGACGAGAAGGCTTATCTTCGGGTCACCCCTCTGAAGGGAACCCATCGTTTCGGTATCAAAGGCAAATTGGCTCCTCGTTACATTGGACCTTTTCGCATTCTCGCCAAATGAGGAGAAGTTGCCTACCAGTTGGAACTACCTCCGCACCTCTCCAGAGTCCACGATGTCTTCCACGTTTCTCAACTCAGGCGTTGCTTCTCGGATCCTATCCGTGGAGTGGACCACGAAACGCTTGATCTCCAAGATAACCTTACATATCGAGAGTACCCCATTCGTATCCTCGATCAGGCCGAACGTACCACCCGACGTCATAATATCAAGTTTCTCAAAGTTCAATGGTCGCACCATTCTGAGGATGAAGCAACTTGGGAAAGGGAGGATCGTCTTCGACTTGAGTATCCCGCCTTCTTCCCGGAGGAAACCAAATCTCGGGACGAGATTCTTTTGAGTGGGGGTGAGTTGTCACACCCTAGCTAGTCATGCATCAGAGTGTGTGCATCATGTTTAAAATTCCATTTAATTTGAAATGGGGATTTGTGAAACCCTCAGAATCATTTCTGAAAAATGACCCAAATAAAAATTTCTCCAAAAGGGTCCAAGAAAATGCTCATGTTGCTCTCTGAAAATATTGGACAGAGATAAAAATCAAACCAATGTTTTTAAGAGCTCATAGGTATTTATTTTGGGCATTTGGAATTAATGCATAAATATTTGCATTGGAAATATATTATTATATATTTTAATATATGTCCAAATATTATGCCAATTATAATGGAGCTCTGGAATAATATATCTAGCTCCTGCAAAAATTGGCATAAGGTAAATAAATAATAACTTATTTAAATCAAAACAAATGTCAGAAATTAGAAAAGAAAAATAAATAAAAGGAGGAGCTTACCTGGGCTCCTCCCTGTGCAGCCCAGCCAGCTGGCCGGCCCAGCCAGCAGGCGGCCCAGCCCGCCTCCCTCCTCTGTCGTCTTCGTCCTCGACAGAGGGAGGGGAGTGTGGCCGGCACGCGCGCGCGCCACCGCACCACGCCACCTGCTCGCCTGCCTGCCTGCCCTCCCCTCCTCGTCTCGATGCCTCGGACGACGCCACGCCCTCCCCCTGCTCTCTCTCACTCTCCCGCGGTTCTCCCCTCCTCTCCCTCGCTCTCTCTCTCACGGCCGAACACCACCATCGCTGCCGTTCGCCATAGCAGCCGCCACTGGCCACCCCTCGCCCCTCCGCTGAGCTCAGGAGCTCCGCCGCGACCCCCTCTTCCTCCCCACCAAGCCAAGCCTCTCCGGAAGCCCTGCATCGCCGCCCACGTCGCCGTTCCCCTCCTCGGCCACCGGAGATCGTCGCCGTCGAATCGGGAGCTACCGGACGTCCCCGAGCCCACTAACCATCCCTGCAGCTCCGCGGTGAGCCACTGACCCGATTCCCCCTTGCCCTGTCGTCCCTAGCATCCTGTAGCTGCCGCCCCCTTGAGTTCCGAAGCTCGCCGCCGCCGTGCCTCGTCGCCGTTGTGGCCACAGTCACCGTAGCGCCCAACCGAGCACACCCACGTCCTCACCGCACCGCGTAGAAGCCGTAGGTGCCAACCCCGCATCTCCGCAGCCGTTGTAGCCTCGACCCCGAGCTCAACCGAGCTCCGGCAGCCGCCACGGTCGTCGCCGTCGTCGGTACCGGCCACCTCAGGCACGGCCACCACCACCGTTCGACACGCGGGAGCAAGAGCTCTCCAACGAGCCCAAGCACGGCCTCGCCCGTGCCCTGTAGCGCGTTTCCGCATCGCGCCGCCGTCTCGGGCCCCGCCGGCGTCATGTCGCCGGTGGGTTTGACCTGTCTGACCTGGGGTTTGACCCCCCCAGGGTCACTGACGCGTGGGCCCCGTCGGCCAGGTGGTCAGATTAGTGCTAATCACCGCTTAATTAACCCCCCTGACACTGACAGTGGGCCCCAGCGCCACTAACCCCTAATTAGGAATAAATTAACCCTCTTAAACCCCCCCTGTCACTGACGTGTGGCCCCCACACGTTAGGTTTGACCCCAGCCAGCCGCAGTTGACCGCTGACGTCATGCTGACGTCATGCTGGCGCAATATTTATATTTCTGGATTTAATTTAAATCAGGAAATTCCAGAATATTATTTAAACTTCAAAAATTCATAACTCTTATCCTGTAACTCCAAATTGGACAAATTATATATGAAAAATGATCAGAAAAATCCAATCTATCCATTTGTACTATTTTCATGCATGATCAAACAAGTTAAATTGATGTTTTAAGCAGAACAAGGAAAAGCACTTTAAAAGGCCATGTTTGAGTTTGAAATTTGAATCTTTGATTCAAATTTGTTCAAACCCTTCTGATTTTAGTTGCATTAGCCCAACCCACTCATATTGCCATGTTTCATGCATGCATCATATTGTTGCACATTGTTTGGTGATGGTTGTGTATCGGTGTCCTTTGCGACAGGTTCTGCCTCCGAGGAGTACCGTGATTACCCTAACGAAGAACCGTATCAGTGCATCGAACCATCAGGCAAGCAACCAACCATTTGATCATATCGATACAATCCCATGTTCTCGCTCCTGCTCTCTTTTACTGCATTAAGACAACGCGTTTCAAACTGCTGTGTGCTACGGTAGTTGAACCCATTTCCTCTGCATGACCTGTCATTGCCACAGTAACTAGATGAAACCCACTAGCATGTGTAGGAGTTGATTGAGCCATATGTATGTGTTGTTCCTACCTTGCTATGCCTGCTATGCTTAGAGTCGTGTCAGGTCTGGTTCATCTGGGTGATGGGCTAGAGTGAAATGATTATGTCGGTAATGAGAGTGGTGTGGTGAACACGGTTTGGTAAAGGTATCGATGAGAGGCCATGTAGGAGTACATGGTGGGTTGTTTCATTGAAGCCGACCTTAAGCACTGAGATCTGTATGTGTGATTTAAGAATCAGCTACTACCATGCATTGGGCCCGAAACCAATGGACCCTCTCGGCTTCTTATTCACCCTAGTTCTCCGTCCAGGAGTTGCAAGTAGTTTCTGGTGTTTGTAGCCTACTGGAGGCCGTGGACAGCGCTGACCGTAGGGGTGGGCTGTGATGCGGTAGGTACGTGGCCGGGTGTACCGAATACCCGTTAGGTATCTCGGGAACCCTGTTCACATCGTTCGGGGCCGTATGGGAAACCTCGGCCGGACTCCCTGCGGATGGAACCTGAATAGGCGATAAACCTGGACTGGAGGCTTAGGTGATTAGGTAGGTCGTGGCCGACACCCACGTTGGGCTTCCGCTTGCAGGTTGCCGAGTACATGTCGTGTAAACGACGGTAAGTGGTGAGAGCGTGTATGAAGAAGTACCCCCTGCAGGGTTAACATGATCTATTCGAATAGCCGCGTCCGCGGTAAAGGACTACTTGGTTGCCTATACAGTTCATAGACAAGTAAATGGAAACTACTAAAAGCCTCAAGATAAGTGTGAGTGCCGAGGATGGCTCCTCCATAGGAGGACGGAGGTGGATCCTCGGTAGTGTATTGAAGTGGTGAATAGTGGACTCGTGTGCGCAAAACTATTTCAAGTTGAAGTATCGTAGGATAGCCTAGCCAAGAGTCAAAGCTGGCTTGCTGCAATAACTCCACCAACCCTTCTTGATACTATGCATGTATGTAGGATCTGATGTAAGTCTTGCTGAGTACCTTTGTACTCATGTTGCTATAATCTACATTTTTACAGAAGACGCTGCAACCCCTTCTGATGGGTTCTATGTAGACGTTGACATCAACGAGTAGGCTAAAGACCCAGGTGGTGACCCTGAGCTTGTGAAGGACCACATAGTATAGCCAGAGGCTTTCCAAGCCTCTTTTATTTTACTAGTTGTCTGTACTCAGACAAGTTACTTCCGCTGCTGGCTTGTATGACTTGTATGTTGGGTCGTGAGACCCGTACCTTTGTGTGTATGTTATGTATGGCTCACTGAGCCTTAAATAAAGTACTTGTGTCGTAGAGTCATGTTGTGATGCTTCATTGTATTTGCACATATCGAGCATATTGTGTGTATGACTGAAATGCTTGGTATGTGTGGGATCTGACTATCTAGTTGTTCATCTTTAGTAGCCTCTCTTACCGGGAAATGTCTCCTAGTGTTACCGCTGAGCCATGGTAGCTTGCTACTGCTCTGGAACACTTAGGCTGGCCGGCATGTGTCCTTCTTCGTTCCTGTGTCTGTCCCTTCGGGGAAATGTCACGCTTTGAGTACCGGAGTCCTGTTAGCCCGCTACAGCCCGGTTTACCGGAGTCCTGCTAGCCCAGTGCTACAGCCCGGACCCACTTGCTGATGACCGACATGTTCGAAGCTGGGTCATGGATGCCTGTCCCTGTAAGTCTGTGCCACTTTGGGTTTACGACTAGTCATGTCAGCCCGGGCTCTTTATCATATGGATGCTAGCGACACTTTCATATACGCGAGCCAAAAGGCGCAAACGGTCCCGGGAAAAGGTAAGACGACACCCGTGGGGATACCGTGCGTGAGGCCGCAAAGTGATATGAGGTGTTACCAGCTAGATCGATGTGACATCGAGTCGGGGTCCTGACAGCGTTGGTAGCTTTAGTTGCATTAGCCCAACACACTCATATTGCCATGTTTCATGCATGCATCATATTGTTGCACATTGTTTGGTGATGCCTGTGTATCGTTATCCTTTACGACAGGATCTGTCCCCGAGGAGTACCGTGACTACCCTAACGAAGAACCGTATCCGTGCATCGAACCATCAGGCAAGCAACCAACCATTTGATCATATCGATACAATCCCATGTTCTCGCTCCTGCTCTCTTTTACTGCATTAAGACAACACGATTCAAACTGCTGTGTGCTACGGTAGTTGAACCCATTTCCTCTGCATGACCTGTCATTGCCACAGTAACTAGATGAAACCCACTAGCATGTGTAGGAGTTGATTGAGCCATATGTATGTGTTGTTCCTACCTTGCTATGCCTGCTATGCTTAGAGTCGTGTCAGGTCTGGTTCATCTGGGTGATGGGCTAGAGTGAAATGATTATGTCGGTAATGAGAGTGGTGTGGTGAACACGATTTGGTAAAGGTATCGATGAGAGGCCATGTAGGAGTACATGGTGGGTTGTTTCATTGAAGCCGACCTTAAGCACTGAGATCTGTATGTGTGATTTAAGAATCAGCTACTACCATGCATTGGGCCCGAAACCAATGGACCCTCTCGGCTTCTTATTCACCCTAGTTCTCTGTCCAGGAGTTGCAAGTAGTTTCTGGTGTTTGTAGCCTACTGGAGGCCGTGGACGGCGCTGACCGTAGGGGTGGGCTGTGATGCGGTAGGTACGTGGCCGGGTGTACCGAATACCCGTTAGGTATCTCGGGAACCCTGTTCACATCGTTCGGGGCCGTATGGGAAACCTCGGCCGGACTCCCTGCGGATGGAACCTGAATAGGCGATAAACCTGGACTGGAGGCTTAGGTGATTAGGTAGGTCGTGGCCGACACCCACGTTGGGCTTCCGCTTGAAGGTTGCCGAGTACATGTCGTGTAAACGACGGTAAGTGGTGAGAGCGTGTATGAAGAAGTACACCCCTGCAGGGTTAACATGATCTATTCGAATAGCCGCGTCCGCGGTAAAGGACTACTTGGTTGCCTATACAGTTCATAGACAAGTAAATGGAAACTGCTAAAAGCCTCAAGATAAGTGTGAGTGCCGAGGATGACTCTTCCATAGGGAGACGGAGGTGGATCCTCGGTAGTGTATTGAAGTGGTGAGTAGTGGACTCGTGTGCGCAAAACCATTTCAAGTTGAAGTATCGTAGGATAGTCTAGCCAAGAGTCAAAGCTGGCTTGCTGCAATAACTCCACCAACCCTTCTTGATAATATGCATGTATGTAGGATCTGATGTAAGTCTTGCTGAGTACCTTTGTACTCATGTTGCTATAATCTACATTTTTACAGAAGACGCTGCAACCCCTTCTGATGGGTTCTATGTAGACGTTGACATCAACGAGTAGGCTGAAGGCCCTGGTGGTGACCCTGAGCTTGTGAAGGACCACGTAGTATAGCTAGGCTTTCCAAGCCTCTTTTATTTTACTAGTTGTCTGTACTCAGACAAGTTACTTCCGCTACTGGTTTGTATGACTGTATGACTTGAGTGTTGGGTCGTGAGACCCGTACCTTTGTGTATGTTATGTATGGATCCCTGAGCCTTAAATAAAGTACTTGTGTCGTAGAGTCATGTTGTGATGCTTCGTTGTATTTGCACATATCGGGCATATTGTGTGTATGATTGAAATGCTTGGTATGTGTGGGATCTGACTATCTAGTAGTTTATCTTTAGTAGCCTCTCTTACCGGGAAATGTCTCCTAGTGTTACCGCTGAGCCATGGTAGCTTGCTACTGCTCTGGAACACTTAGGCTGGCCGGCATGTGTCCTTCTTCGTTCCTGTGTCTGTCCCTTCGGGGAAATGTCACGCTTTGAGTACCGGAGTCCTGTTAGCCCGCTACAGCCCGGTTTACCGGAGTCCTGCTAGCCCAGTGCTACAGCCCGGACCCACTTGCTGATGACCGACACGTTCGAAGCTGGGTCATGGATGCCTGTCCCTGTAAGTCTGTGCCACTTCGGGTTTACGACTAGTCATGTCAGCCCGGGCTCCTTATCATACGGATGCTAGCAACACTATCATATACGTGAGCCAAAAGGCGCAAACGGTCCCGGGAAAAGGTAAGGCGACACCCATGGGGATACCGTGCGTGAGGCCGCAAAGTGATATGAGGTGTTACCGGCTAGATCGATGTGACATCGAGCCGGGGTCCTGACACCCTATCTCTTGTTTCCCCACACATACAGACTCTAAAAATAGCCTATACTTATGTATTTCGAAATTACATGGGCCTGGCCCAATAATAAGGTGACGTAGCACCTAGAATAGCCTCGGGACGAAATTTATGAAGTGGCATCTTGTATATTTCGTCCAAGGCTTCATGCACTCATTATGGTGACTTCAAAGTCCTGAAATCATCACTTGTAATTCCGTTCTTGTTCCCCTTGCGCATGCCATCATCTCCATGCTTGTTCTTGCTCCAATGTTCATCCTTCTCCAAGCTAGGCCCTTCATTTGTAAGCAAAACAAATGTATCCAATTCAGGCAGCATCATGTTCTCATGAACATTAGAATCATTACCAAGAAATGAAAGTACCTGATATTTTATTTGGCGTGTGCGAGCTCTAGTAATTGGTCCAGTATATGTAGCAGTAGGGGATGTGGGTGTAACAATGGTATTGATGTCCTCATCATCCTCCCCTTCTTGAAATGAAGTCGTCCCGGACGGAAGCTCATCTTCCTCACCCAAATAAGGCTTGAAATCTGCACTGTTAAAACTAGGACTAACCCCAAAATCTGCAGGAAACTCAAGTTTATATGCATTATCATTTATTTTCTCCAACACCTTAAAAGGACAATCAGCACGTGGCATTAACTTTGATTTGCGCAAATCAGGAAATCTATCCTTACGCAAATGTAACCAAACAAGATCTCCAGGTGCAAACACAAGATGTTTTCTACCCTTATCTCCAGCAAGTTTATATTTAGCATTCATACGCTCAATGTTTTCCTTAGTTAACTCATGCATTTTTAAAATCAATTCAACACGTTGTTTAGCATCAAAATTAACCTGCTCCGAAGATGGAAGAGGCACCAAATCAATAGGTGCACGAGGTAGGAAACCATACACAATTTCAAAAGGGCACATCTTAGTAGTAGAATGCAATGAACAATTATAAGTAAATTCAATATGAGGCAAGCATTCTTCCCACATTTTCTTATTATTCTTAAAAACAGCCCTAAGCATAGTAGACAATGTTCTATTGACTATTTGATAGAGGCAAAGGTGACCCGTCTTTCGATGAGATGATGGTTATCGCTTTGGTGGAAGTCGACTTTGACGATCCGACTACGAATTTGCGAGGACGTCGTGCCTTAGCAATCGCTAAACCAACTCCGAGAGGTTATTGACCACGCCGGAGCATGATCAACCTGACCACGAGGGTCTATTTCCTGCAAGCAAACGAAGAACAAGCAAGAAATTAAGATTGCAATCTGGATATTGCGAGTAACAGAGGAAAGATTTATTGATCAAGGTGGGGTTCTATGATGCCTTTCTCTGGTCGTTGAACACAAACGACGTACGCGAAGTTGCAGCTATGGCGAACTTTTAATCTAAACAAAACCCAAAGTCTAAACGGTGCCCTAAGGGCTGTATGTATGGAGGAAGAGGGGGTGAATTTCGTGGCCCTTGGTGGAGGGGTCCGAAACTAACCCTATCTCTTGTTTCCCCACACATACGGACTCTAAAAATAGCCTATACTTATGTATTTCGAAATTACATGGGCCTGGCCCAATAATAAGGTGACGTAGCACCTAGAATAGCCTCGGGACGAAATTTATGAAGTGGCATCTTGTATATTTCGTCCAAGGCTTCATGCACTCATTATGGTGGCTTCAAAGTCCTGAAATTATCACTTGTAAATCCGTTCTTGTTCCCCTTGCGCATGCCATCATCTCCATGCTTGTTCTTGCTCCAATGTTCATCCTTCTCCAAGCTAGTCCCTTCATTTGTAAGCAAAACAAATGTATCCAATTTAGGCAGCATCATGTTCTCATGAACATTAGAATCATTACCAAGAAATGAAAGTACCTGATATTTTATTTGGCGTGTGCGAGCTCTAGTAATTGGTCTGGTATATGTAGTAGTAGGGGCTGTGGGTGTAACAATGGTATTTATGCCCTCATCATCCTCCCCTTCTTGAAATGAAGTCTTCCTCGACGGAAGCTCATCTTCCTCACCCAAATAAGGCTTAAAATCTGCAATGTTAAAACTGGGACTAACCCCAAAATCTGCAGGTAGCTCAAGTTTATATGCATTATCATTTATTTTCTCCAACACCTTAAAAGGACCATCAGCACGTGGCATTAACTTTGATTTGCGCAAATCAGGAAATCTATCCTGACGCAAATGTAACCAAACAAGATCTCCAGGTGCAAACACAAGATGTTTTCTACCCTTATCTCCAGCAAGTTTATATTTAGCATTCATACGCTCAATATTTTCCTTAGTTAACTCATGCATTTTTAAAATCATTTCAGCACGTTGTTTAGCATCAAAATTAACCTTCTCCGAAGATGGAAGAGGCAACAAATCAATAGGTGCACGAGGTAGGAAACCATACACAATTTCAAAAGGGCACATCTTAGTAGTAGAATGCAATGAACGATTATAAGTAAATTCAATATGAGGCAGGCATTCTTCCCACATTTTCTTATTATTCTTCAAAACAACCCTAAGCATAGTAGACAATGTTCTATTGACTACTTGATAGAGGCAAAGGTGTCCTGTCTTTCGATGAGATGATGGTTATCGCTTTGGTGGAAGTCGACTTTGACGATCCGACTACGAACGTGCGAGGACGTCGCGACTTAGCAATCACGAAACCAACTCTGAGAGGTTATTGACCACGCCGGAGCACGATCAACCTGACCACGAGGGTCTATTTCCTGCAAGCAAACGAAGAACAAGCAAGAAACTAAGATTGCAATCTGGATATTGCGAATAACAGAGGAAATATTTATTGATCAAGGTGGGGTTCTGTGACGCCTTTCTCTGGTCATTGAACACAAACGAAGTACGCGAAGTTGCAGCTATGGCGAACTTTTAATCTAAACAAAACCCAAAGTCTAAACGGTGCCCTAAGGGCTTATATATGGAGGAAGAGGGGGTGAATTTCGTGGCCCTTGGTGGAGGGGTCCGAAACTAACCCTATCTCTTGTTTCCCCACACATACGGACTCTAAAAATAGCCTATACTTATGTATTTCGAAATTACATGGGCCTGGCCCAATAATAAGGTGACGTAGCACCTAGAATAGCCTCGGGATGAAATTTATGAAGTGGCATCTTGTATATTTCGTCCAAGGCTTCATCCACTCATTATGGTGGCTTCAAAGTCCTGAAATTATCACTTGTAAATCCGTTCTTGTTCCCCTTGCGCATGCCATCATCTCCATGCTTGTTCTTGCTCCAATGTTCATCCTTCTCCAAGCTAGTCCCTTCATTTGTAAGCAAAACAAATGTATCCAATTTAGGCAGCATCATGTTCTCATGAACATTAGAATCATTACCAAGAAATGAAAGTACCTGATATTTTATTTGGCGTGTGCGAGCTCTAGTAATTGGTCTGGTATATGTAGTAGTAGGGGCTGTGGGTGTAACAATGGTATTGAGGTCCTCATCATCCTCCCCTTCTTGAACTGAAGTCTTCCTCGACGGAAGCTCATCTTCCTCACCCGAATAAGGCTTCAAATCTGCAATGTTAAAACTGGGACTAACCCCAAAATCTCCAGGCAGCTCAAGTTTATATGCATTATCATTTATTTTCTCCAACACCTAAAAAGGACCATCAGCACGTGGCATTAACTTTGATTTGCGCAAATCAGGAAATCTATCCTTACGCAAATGTAACCAAACAAGATCTCCAGGTGCAAACACAAGATGTTTTCTACCCTTATCTCCAGCAAGTTTATATTTAGCATTCATACGCTCAATGTTTTCCTTAGTTAACTCATGCATTTTTTAAATCAATTCAGCACGTTGTTTAGCATCAAAATTAACCTTCTCCGAAGATGGAAGAGGTAACAAATCAATAGGTGCACGAGGTAGGAAACCATACACAATTTCAAAAGGGCACATCTTAGTAGTAGAATGCAATGAACGATTATAAGTAAATTCAATATGAGGCAAGCATTCTTCCCACATTTTCTTATTATTCTTCAAAACAACCCTAAGCATAGTAGACAATGTTCTATTGACTACTTGATAGAGGCAAAGGTGTCCCGTCTTTCGATGAGATGATGGTTATCGCTTCGGTGGAAGTCGACTTTGACGATCCGACTATGAACGTGCGAGGACATCACGCCTTAGCAATCGCTAAACCAACTCCGAGAGGTTATTGACCACTCCGGAGCACGATCAACCTGACCACGAGGGTCTATTTCCTGCAAGCAAACGAAGAACAAGCAAGAAACTAAGATTGCACTCTGGATATTGCGAATAACAGAGAAAGATTTATTGATCAAGGTGGGGTTCAGTATCGCCTTTCTCTGGTCGTTGAACACAAACGAAGTACGCGAAGTTGCAGCTATGGCGAACTTTTAATCTAAACAAAACCCAAAGTCTAAACGGTGCCCTAAGGGCTTATATATGGAGGAAGAGGGGGTGAATTTCGTGGCTCTTGGTGGAGGGGTCCGAAACTAACCCTATCTCTAGTTTCCCCACACAGACGGACTCTAAAAATAGCCTATACTTATGTATTTCGAAATTACTTGGGCCTGGCCGAATAATAAGGCTTCAAATCTGCAACGTAGCACCTAGAATAGCCTCGGGACGAAATTTATGAAGTGGCATCTTGTATATTTCGTCCAAGGCTTCATGCACTCATTATGGTGGCTTCAAAGTCCTGAAATCATCACTTGTAAATCCGTTCTTGTTCCCCTTGCGCATGCCATCATCTCCATGCTTGTTCTTGCTCCAATGTTCATCCTTCTCCAAGCTAGGCCCTTCATTTGTAAGCAAAACAAATGTATCCAATTTAGGCAGCATCATGTTCTCATGAACATTGGAATCATTACCAAGAAACGAAAGTACCTGATATTTTATTTGGCGTGTGCGAGCTCTAGTAATTGGTCTGATATATGTAGCAGTAGGGGCTGTGGGTGTAACAATGGTATTGATGTCCTCATCATCCTCCCCTTCTTGAACTGAAGTCTTCCTCGACGGAAGCTCATCTTCCTCACCCGAATAAGGCTTCAAATCTGCAATGTTAAAACTGGGACTAACCCCAAAATCTCCAGGCAGGTCAAGTTTATATGCATTATCATTTATTTTCTCCAACACCTAAAAAGGACCATCAGCACGTGGCATTAACTTTGATTTGCGCAAATCAGGAAATCTATCCTTACGCAAATGTAACCAAACAAGATCTCCAGGTGCAAACACAAGATGTTTTCTACCCTTATCTCCAGCAAGTTTATATTTAGCATTCATACGCTCAATGTTTTCCTTAGTTAACTCATGCATTTTTAAAATCAATTCAGCACGTTGTTTAGCATCAAAATTAACCTTCTCTGAAGATGGAAGAGGCAACAAATCAATAGGTGCACGAGGTAGGAAACCATACACAATTTCAAAAGGGCACATATTAGTAGTAGAATGCAATGAACGATAATAAGCAAATTCAATATGAGGCAAGCATTCTTCCCACATTTTCTTATTATTCTTCAAAACAGCCCTAAGCATAGTAGACAATGTTCTATTGACTACTTGATAGAGGCAAAGGTGTCCCGTCTTTCAATGAGATGATGGTTATTGCTTTGGTGGAAGTCGACTTTGACGTTCCGACTACGAACGTGCGAGGACGTCGCGCCTTAGCAATCGCTAAACCAACTCCGAGAGGTTATTGACCACGCTGGAGCGCGATCAACATGACCACGAGGGTCTATTTCCTGCAAGCAAACGAAGAACTGGCAAGAAACTAAGATTGCAATCTGGATATTGCGAATAACAGAGGAAAGATTTATTGATCAAGGTGGGGTTCTATGACGCCTTTCTCTCGTCGTTGAACACAAACGAAGTACGCGAAGTTGCAGCTATGGCGAACTTTTCATCTAAACAAAACCCAAAGTCTAAACGGTGCCCTAAGGGCTGTATATATGGAGGAAGACGGTGTGAATTTCGTGGCCCTTGGTGGAGGGCTCCGAAACTAACCCTATCTCTTGTTTCCCCACACATACGGACTCTAAAAATAGCCTATACTTATGTATTTCGAAATTACATGGGCCTGGCCGAATAATAAGGTGACGTAGCACCTAGAATAGCCTCGGATGAAATATATGAAGTGGCATCTTGTATATTTCGTCCAAGGCTTCATGCACTCATTATGGTGGCTTCAAAGTCCTGAAATCATCACTTGTAAATCCGTTCTTGTTCCACTTGCGCATGCCATCATCTCCATGCTTGTTCTTGCTCCAATGTTCATCCTTCTACAAGCTAGGCCCTTCATTTGTAAGCAAAACAAATGTATCCAATTTAGGCAGCATCATGTTCTCTTGAACATTAGAATCATTTCCAAGAAACGAAAGTACCTGATATTTTATTTGGCGTGTGCGAGCTCTAGTAATTGGTCCAGCATATGTAGCAGTAGGGGCTGTGGGTGTAACAATGGTATTAATGTCCTCATCATCTTTCCCTTCTTGAAATGAAGTCGTCCTCGACGAAAGCTCATCTTCCTCACCCAAATAAGGCTTCAAATCTGCAATGTTAACTAACCCCAAAATCTCCAGGCAGCTCAAGTTTATATGCATTATCATTTATTTTCTCCAACACCTTAAAAGGACCATCAACACGTGGCATTAACTTTGATTTGCGCAAATCAGGAAATCTATCCTTACGCAAATGTAACCAAACAAAATCTCCTGGTGCAAACATAACATGTTTTCTACCCTTATCTCCAGCAAGTTTATATTTAGCATTCATACGCTCAATGGTTTCCTTAGTTAACTCATGCATTTTTAAAATCAATTCAGCACGTTGTTTAGCATCAAAATTAACCTTCTCTGAAGATGGAAGAGGCAAAAAATCAATAGGTGCACGAGGTAGGAAACCATACACAATTTCAAAAGGGCACATCTTAGTAGTAGAATGCAATGATAGATTATAAGCAAATTCAATATGAGGCAAGCATTCTTCCAACATTTTCTTATTATTCTTCAAAACAACCCTAAGCATACTAGACAATGTTCTATTGACTACTTCAGTTTGTCCATCAGTTTGGGGGTAACAAGTAGTACTAAAAAGCAGTTTAGTCCCCAACTTAGCCCATAAACATCTCCATAAGTGGCTAAGAAATTTAGTATCATGATCTGAAACAATAGTATTGGGCACACCATGCAAGCGAATAATTTCACGAAAGAACAAATCAGCAACATTAATGACATCATCGCTTTTATGACATGGTATAAAGTGTGCCATTTTCGAGAATCTATCCACGACAACAAATATGCTATCCCTCCCTTTTTTGTTCAAGGTAAACCTAAAAGAAAGTCCATAGATATATCCTCCCAAGGAACACTAGGTACAGGCAAAGGCATATATAAACCATGAGGATTGAGTTGTGATTTAGCTTTTTGACATGTAGTGCAGGGAGCAATAAAACGCTCAACATCCCGTCTCATCTTTGGCCAAAAGAAATGTGTAGCAAGTACGTCCTCCATCTTCTTCATGCTAAAGTGTCCCATTAATCCCCCTCCATGCGCCTCCTGCAACAACAAAATACGAATAGAGCTAGCTGGAATGCATAGCTTGTTAGCATGAAACACAAATCCATCATTAACGACGAACTTGTTCCATGTCCTACCTTCGTTACAATTCTGCAATACATCTTTAAAATCAGCATCATGCATATATTGATCTTTGATGGTCTCCAAACCAAATATTTTGAAGTCAAGTTGTGAAAGCATAGTATAGCGACGAGACAATGCATCAGCAATAACATTTTATTTACCCTTCTTGTGTTTAATGACATAAGGGAAAGTCTCAATGAATTCAACCCATTTAGCATGTCTACGATTCAGTTTAGCTTGACTTTTAGTATGTTTCAAAAATTCATGATCAGAGTGTATAACAAATTCTTTGGGCCATAAATAATGTTGCCATGTCTCTAAAGTCCGAACAAGAGCATATAATTCTTTATCATAAGTAGAATAACACAGACTAGGCCCACTCAATTTTTCAGAAAAGTATGCAACAGGTTTGCCATCTTGTAATAACACACCTCCTAATCCAATTCCGCTAGCATCACATTCAAGCTCAAAAGTCTTATTAAAATCAGGAAGTTGGAGTAAAGGAGCATGTGTCAACTTATCTTTCAACACCGTGAAGGATTCTTCTTGTGCGGTACCCCAAACAAAGGGCACATCCTTCTTTGTAAGGTCATTGAGAGGTGCAGCAATGGTGCTGAAATCTCTCACAAAACACCTATAGAATCCAGCGAGGCCAAGAAAACTCCTCACTTGTGTGACCGTTTTGGGCTGCGGCCAACTCTCAATAGCTTCAATCTTGGCTTTATCAACTCCAATTCCCTGTGGAGTAACAACATAGCCAAGAAAAGACACTCGGTCGATGCAAAAGGTGCACTTCCTAAGGTTACCAAACAAACGTGCATCACGTAGAGCAATAAAAACAACACATAAATGTTCCAAATGTCCCTCCAAAGATCTGCTATAAATCAATATGTCATCAAAGTAAACTACCACAAATCGTCCAATGAAAGCACGTAAAACTTCGTTCATTAATCTCATGAAAGTACTAGGTGCATTAGTTAACCCGAAAGGCATGACTAACCACTCATATAATCCAAACTTAGTTTTAAATGTTGTTTTCCATTCATCCCCCAATTTCATACGAATTTGATGGTATCCACTACGCAAATCAACTTTGGAGAATATTGTAGAGCCACTCAATTCATCAAGCATATCATGTAGCCTAGGAATAGGATGACGATAACGAATAGTAATATTATTAATGCCTCTACAATCAACACACATACGCGATGTACCATCCTTTTTTGGCACTAGAATAATAGGAACATCACAAGGACTAAGGGATTCGCGTATATAACCTTTGTCGAGCAGCTCCTGTACTTGACGCATAATCTCCTTCGTCTCCTCTGGATTGGTACGGTATGGCGCACGGTTTGGCAGTGAAGCACCGGGAATTAAGTCAATCTGATGCTCAATCCCTCGAATAGGTGGTAATCCCAGTGGCACGTCTTGTGGAAAGACGTTAGCGAACATGTGCAAAATGTTAGTGACAGCAGGAGGCAAAGAGGAAGGCACGTCCTCGAATGAAAATAATGTCTCTTTCCACACAAAAGCATAGCAAACAGATTTGCTGAAATCTAGCTCATCAATATCAGATTTGGTGGCAAATAAACATGCACTTTTCAATTTAATTTCAGAAGCAACACTAGATGGTTTATTATTAGGCTTCATTTGTTGCTCAAATTCTTTTGCCACTATCTGATTTTCACTCTTATTTTGCTCCTGTTTTGCTTTATTAGCTCTATTAATATCATCTTTCAAAATGGAATCAGGAGTCATAGGAAGCAAAGTAATATTTTTATCCCTATGAACAAGAGTATACTGATTGTTTCTACCATGGTGTATAGAATTTTTGTCAAATTGCCATGGTCTACCAAGTAATAAGGAACATGCTTGCATAGGTACCACATCACAATCAACATAATCAGTATATGTAGAGATACTAAAATGCACAAGAACAGTACGTGTTACCTTAACCTTGCCGCTGTTGTTGAACCATTGGATGTGGTAAGGATGTGGATGTGGTCTTGTGGTGAAAGAGAGCTTCTCCACCATCTCCATGCTAGCCAAGTTGTTGCAGCTCCCTCTGTCTATGATGACGTGCACAAAACGTTCCTTCACAACTCCCTTTGTATGGAACAAATTATGCCTCTGATTTTGCTCAGCTTGTGTAACCTGCACACTCAAAACACATTGAGCAACTAAACATTCATACCTATCAGGATCTTCAGGAGCCATGTATTGCGTCTCATGATCAGAATCATCTCCACCGTGTTCTTCACTTGTAATAAGGGCCAAAGTCTCCTCATCATAGTCACTAGCAGACTCATTCCCACCATCCTCAGTAGCAATCATCACACGCTGAGATTTGCATTCTTGCTCATAATGTCCTCTTGATGAGGACATCAATACCATTGTTACTCCCACAACCCCTGCTGCTATACATACTGGACCAAGTACTAGAGCTCGTGCACGCCAACTAAATTACCAGGTACTTTCATTTCTTGGTAATGATTCTAATGTTCATGAGAATATGATGCTGCCTAAATTGGATACATTTGTTTTGCTTACAAATAAAGGGCCTAGCTTGGAGAAGGATGAACATTGGAGCAAGAACAAGCATGGAGATGATGGCATGCGCAAGGGGAACAAGAACGGAGTTACAAGTGATGATTTCAGGTCTTTGAAGCCACCAAAACGAGTACATGAAGCCTTGGACGAAATATACAAGATGTCACTTCATAAATTTCATCCAGAGGCTATTATAGGTGTTGCGTCACCTTTTTATTGGGCTAGGCCCATGTAATTTCGAAATACATAAGTATAGGCTATTTTTAGAGTCCGTATGTGTGGGGAAACAAGAGATAGGGTTGATTTCGGACCCCTCCACCAAGGGCCAGGAAATTCCCCCTCTCTTCCTCCATATATACAGCCCTTAGGGCACCGTTTAGACTTTGGGTTTTGTTTAGATTAAAGTTCGCCATAGCTGCAACTTCGTGTACTTTGTTTGTGTTCAACGACCAAACAAAGGCGTCACAGAACCCCACCTTGATCAATAAAGCTTTCATCTTATATTCGCGATATCCAGATAGCAATCTCAGTTTCTTGCTTGTTCTTCGTTTGCTCGCAGGAAATAGACCCTCGTGGTCAGGTTGATCGTGCTCTGGCGTGGTCAATAACCTCTCAGAGTTGGTTTAGCGATTGCTAAGGCGCGACGTCCTCGCACGTTCGTAGTCGGATCGTCAAAGTCGACTTCCACCAAAGTGATATCCATCATCTCATCAAAAGACGGGACACCTTTGCCTCTATCAAGTGGTATCAGATTTCCAGGTTGCTCGGTGAGATTTTACAGTTTTTCGTAGTTTAGATCGAGTCTTTTCTTCATACCTATAGTCCATGAAAAATCCACAAAAAAAATTAGGGTTAGTTCATCATATCCGAACCAGTCTGAGCCATTGCATAATCTTTTTTGTATTTGCGTTGTTGAATTTGCAGTTGCATCATCATGTCTAGTTGTTGGTCTTATTGTCTAGTCCTTTAGAGTTTCGAGTTCTGTTCACAAGTTGTCACGCCGCCGCCGCATCATCATCATCACCGCTGCCATATACCACCATCGTCATCACCGCTGCCATATACCACCATCGTCATCACCGCTGCCATCTACCACCATCGACATCACCGCAGCCATATACCACATATCCACCTCCATCACGCCAATCCGAGTCCACCTGCAACATATATCTGCCACCAGTCCGAGTTCCACCAGATTCATCTTCGCCACCAGTCCGAGTTCCACCAGATTCATCTCCGCCACCAATCCTAGTCCGAGTCTAGTATTTGTTGCTTTGTTTTTGACTTCCAGATCACGCCATACTCCGAGTCATGATAGAGAAGGACCCCCGAACTTTCGTGTTACCCGCAGTAGAAAAATAGCTCCAGTTTCAAAAAAAAAAACTAAGTCTGGAAAATTCCGGCTAGGCAGTTTCTAGACCTTTTGTAGACTTTATCGAAAAAAATTGTTGCGGAGCTAAAAAAAAGAGAGAGAAAACGTGCAAAAAAAAGTGCAAAAAAAGAGAGAAAAAATTCAGAGTGTGCTCCTCCCTTGTTTACGTGCAGCGCCGTGATTTTGTTAGCGTTCTAGGCTCGCGTCTCTAGCATAGTCTAGCCTAGGACCAGCACAGTACCGTCATTGAGCGTTTATTCAACTTTGCATCTCTGAATTGATTATTGCTGACCCTTTTTGCTACCATATTATAAGCCTTCCCACCTCCACATACATCTACGTCGTGCGTTTGATTCTCCCTGGTAATCGCTCTATCCAAGCTTTGAGAGTTTTGACTACAACGGTTGCCGATCACCACCTGCTGCTGGGTAAGAACTGGTAAGAATTTGAGATTCGCTTGAAGGATTTGTGACACACCACCATCACCACCGCTTCCTAGTAGTCTGTAGAATCATATTATTTTCTGTTTCTATTGCTGCTAACCATGCCAGGATCACAAGCCGATGAGACTGATTGGGAGAACCTGACGAACAAACAGCTACATGATAAATTTCAGCAAATGATGAGTGGACAGGTGCAAGATGTGCTAAACAGATTTGACGAGGCCATGGAGAAGATAGATGGCATTGAGAAGACGTTCGAAACAAAGCTTGATAGCAAGTTTAATGAATTGCTCACGCGTTTTCCACAACCACCGCCGGCTGCACCTATCGCACCTCTACAACAACAACAACAACGCCTCCTTCCGAATCAGTATGGACGAGCGAAGCGTGTTCTTATTGAGGATGGCCAAACTTCTGGTGCTGCTGTTCCTGTTGTTGATGCTTCTTTGGCTCGTGCTACTACTGCTGCTGGTACCTAGGAGGATGATGAGTATGCGGGCGATTATGAGGATGAGGTTGATCAAAATAAGAACTACGTGCAGCCACCAGCACCACCACCAGCAGGTCGACCTCAGGTATATATTCGTAATGGTAGGCCTGCGCCACCACCTCAGGTACGAGATGATGTCCATATTCCTAAACTGAAATTGAATATTCCACCATTTGAGGGTAGATATGTTCCTGATATATATCTTACTTGGGAGTTAGAAACTGAACAACGTTTTACATGTTTACAATATCCCGAGGAGAGACGAGTTGCTGCTGCTGTTTGTGCTTTCACTAGTTTTGCATGTGTATGGTGGACTGAACATTGTAGATTATATCCTATTCCAGCTACTTGGGCTGCTTTCAAAACTGCTATGCGTACTCGTTGGATTCCACCATATTATCAACGTGAATTGCTTCAAAAATTGCAGCGTTTAAGACAAGGAAAAAATTCTATAGAAGAATATTATCAGGAATTACAAACTGGCATGATTAGATGTGGTGTTGTTGAGGAGAATGAAGCTATGCTTGCATGTTTTACGGGTGGATTAAATAGAGAGATTCAGACCATTCTAGAGTATAAGGAGTATACTAATATCACTCATTTATTCCATCCTGCTTGTAAAGCTGAACGTGAAGTGCAGGATCGACAAGCAATGGCGCGCACTAACTTTTCTGCAGGTCGACCTTCCTCATGGACACCGCGTGCATCTTCTACTTCCACTGCACCAGCAACTCCATCAGGTGCCATCTCTAGCCGTGATACAAGAAAGCAGGCACAACCACCATCATCTGCCAAGAGCGCACCTGCCGGGCCTGCACAGAGCTCTTCTTCTTCCATGGGATCAACAGGGCCCACAAGTGATATTATTTGTCGTTGTTGTAAGGGAAGAGGTCATTATGCGCGAGAATGCAAATCTCAGTGTGTGATGATTGCTACTGAGGATGGTGGGTATGAGTCCGCTAGTGACTATGATGAGGAGACTTTAGCTCTTATTACACGTGAAGAACATGGTGGAGATGATTCTGATCATGAGACGCAATACATGGCTCCTGAAGACGCTGACAGGTATGAATGTTTAGTTGCTCAACGTGTTTTGAGTGTGCAGATCACACAAGCTGAGCAAAATCAAAGGCACAAATTGTTCCATACCAAGGGAGTTGTGAAGGAACGTTGTGTGCGCGTCATCATAGACGGAGGGAGCTGCAACAACTTGGCTAGCATGGAGATGGTGGAGAAGCTTTCTCTCACCACAAGACCACATCCACATCCTTACTACATCCAATGGTTCAACAACATCGGCAAGGTTAAGGTAACACGCATTGTTCGTGTGCATTTTAGTATCTCTACATATGCTGATTATGTTGATTGTGATGTGGTACCTATGTAAGCATGTTCCTTATTACTTGGTAGACTATGGCAATTTGATAAAAATTCTGTACACCATGGTAGAAACAATCACTATACTCTTGTTCATAAGGATAAAAATATTACTTTGCTTCCTATGACTCCTGATTCCATTTTGAAAGATGATATTAATAGAGCTAATAAAGCAAAACAGGAGAAGAATAAGAGTGAAAATCAGATTGTGGCAAAAGAATTTGAGCAACAAATGAAGCCTAATAATAAACCATCTAGTGTTGCTTCTGAAATTAAATTGAAATGTGCATGTTTATTTGCCACCAAATCTGATATTGATGAGCTAGATTTCAGCAAATCTGTTTGCTATGCTTTTGTGTGCAAAGAGGCATTATTTTCATTCAAGGACGTGCCTTCGTCTTTGCCTCCTGCTGTCACTAACATTTTGCAGGAGTTCGCTGACGTCTTTCCACAAGACGTGCCACCGGGATTACCGCCTATTCGAGGGATTGAGCATTAGATTGACTTAATTCCCTGTGCTTCACTGCCAAACAGTGCACCATACCGTACCAATCCAGAGGAGATGAAGGAGATTATGCGTCAAGTACAAGAGCTTCTCGACAAAGGTTATATACGCGAATCCCTTAGTCCTTGTGTTGTTCCTATTATTCTAGTGCCAAAAAAGGATGGTACATCACGTATGTGTGTTGATTGTAGAGGCATTAATAATATTACTATTCATTATCGTCATCCTATTCCTAGGCTAGATGATATGCTTGATGAATTGAGTGGCTCTACAATATTCTCCAAAGTTGATTTGCGTAGTGGATACCATCAAATTCGTATGAAATTGGGAGATGAATGGAAAACAGCATTTAAAACTAAGTTTGGATTATATGAGTGGTTAGTCATGCCTTTTGGGTTAACTAATGCACCTAGTACTTTCATGAGATTAATGAACGAAGTTTTACGAGCTTTCATTGGACGATTTGTGGTAGTTTACTTTGATGAAATATTGATTTATAGCAGATCTTTGGAAGAACATTTGGAACATTTAGGTGCTGTTTTTATTGCTCTACGTGATGCACGTTTGTTTGGTAACCTTGGGAAGTGCACGTTTTGCACCGACCGAGTATCTTTTCTTGGCTATGTTGTTACTCCACAGGGAATTGAAGTTGATAAAGCCAAGATTGAAGCTATTAAGAGTTGGCTGCAGCCCAAAACGGTCACACAAGTGAGGAGTTTTCTTAGCCTCGCTGGATTCTATATGCGTTTTGTGAGAGATTTCAGCACCATTGCTGCACCTCTCAATGAGCTAACAAAGAAAGATGTGCCTTTTCTGTAGGGTACCGCACAGGAAGAAGCCTTCAAGGTATTGATAGATAAGTTGACACATGCTCCTTTACTCCAACTTCCTGATTTTAATAAGACTTTTGAGCTTGAATGTGATGCTAGTGGAATTGGATTAGGAGGCGTGTTATTAAAAGATGGCAAACCTGTTGCATACTTTTCTGAAAAATTGAGTGGGCCTAGTCTGAATTATTCTACTTATGATAAAGAATTATATGCTCTTGTTCGGACTTTAGAAACATGGCAACATTATTTATGGCCCAAAGAATTTGTTATACATTCTGATCATGAACGTTTGAAACATACTAAAAGTCAAGCTAAACTGAATTCTAGCCTTCAAAAATTGCAGCGTTTAAGACAAGGAAAAAATTCTATAGAAGAATATTATCAGGAATTACAAACTGGCATGATTAGATGTGGTGTTGTTGAGGAGAATGAAGCTATGCTTGCACGTTTTACGGGTGGATTAAATAGAGAGATTCAGACCATTCTAGAGTATAAGGAGTATACTAATATCACTCATTTATTCCATCCTGCTTGTAAAGCTGAACGTGAAGTGCAGGATCGACAAGCAATGGCGCGCACTAACTTTTCTGCAGGTCGACCTTCCTCATGGACACCGCGTGCATCTTCTACTTCTACTGCACCAGCAACTCCATCAGGTGCCATCTCTAGCCGTGATACAAGAAAGCAGGCACAACCACCATCATCTGCCAAGAGCGCACCTGCCGGGCCTGCATAGAGCTCTTCTTCTTCCATGGGATCAACAGGGCCCACAAGTGATATTATTTGTCGTTGTTGTAAGGGAAGAGGTCATTATGCGCGAGAATGCAAATCTCAGTGTGTGATGATTGCTACTGAGGATGGTGGGTATGAGTCCGCTAGTGACTATGATGAGGAGACTTTAGCTCTTATTACACGTGAAGAACATGGTGGAGATGATTCTGATCATGAGACGCAATACATGGCTCCTGAAGACGCTGACAGGTATGAATGTTTAGTTGCTCAACGTGTTTTGAGTGTGCAGATCACACAAGCTGAGCAAAATCAAAGGCACAAATTGTTCCATACCAAGGGAGTTGTGAAGGAACGTTGTGTGCGCGTCATCATAGACGGAGGGAGCTGCAACAACTTGGCTAGCATGGAGATGGTGGAGAAGCTTTCTCTCACCACAAGACCACATCCACATCCTTACTACATCCAATGGTTCAACAACATCGGCAAGGTTAAGGTAACACGCATTATTCGTGTGCATTTTAGTATCTCTACATATGCTGATTATGTTGATTGTGATGTGGTACCTATGCAAGCATGTTCCTTATTACTTGGTAGACTATGGCAATTTGATAAAAATTCTGTACACCATGGTAGAAACAATCACTATACCCTTGTTCATAAGGATAAAAATATTACTTTGCTTCCTATGACTCCTGATTCCATTTTGAAAGATGATATTAATAGAGCTAATAAAGCAAAACAGGAGAAGAATAAGAGTGAAAATCAGATTGTGGCAAAAGAATTTGAGCAACAAATGAAGCCTAATAATAAACCATCTAGTGTTGCTTCTGAAATTAAATTGAAATGTGCATGTTTATTTGCCACCAAATCTGATATTGATGAGCTAGATTTCAGCAAATCTGTTTGCTATGCTTTTGTGTGCAAAGAGGCATTATTTTCATTCAAGGACGTGCCTTCCTCTTTGCCTCCTGCTGTCACTAACATTTTGCAGGAGTTCGCTGACGTCTTTCCACAAGACGTGCCACCGGGATTACCGCCTATTCGAGGGATTGAGCATTAGATTGACTTAATTCCCTGTGCTTCACTGCCAAACAGTGCACCATACCGTACCAATCCAGAGGAGATGAAGGAGATTATGCGTCAAGTACAAGAGCTTCTCGACAAAGGTTATATACGCGAATCCCTTAGTCCTTGTGTTGTTCCTATTATTCTAGTGCCAAAAAAGGATGGTACATCACGTATGTGTGTTGATTGTAGAGGCATTAATAATATTACTATTCATTATCGTCATCCTATTCCTAGGCTAGATGATATGCTTGATGAATTGAGTGGCTCTACAATATTCTCCAAAGTTGATTTGCGTAGTGGATACCATCAAATTCGTATGAAATTGGGAGATGAATGGAAAACAGCATTTAAAACTAAGTTTGGATTATATGAGTGGTTAGTCATGCCTTTTGGGTTAACTAATGCACCTAGTACTTTCATGAGATTAATGAACGAAGTTTTACGAGCTTTCATTGGACGATTTGTGGTAGTTTACTTTGATGAAATATTGATTTATAGCAGATCTTTGGAAGAACATTTGGAACATTTAGGTGCTGTTTTTATTGCTCTACGTGATGCACGTTTGTTTGGTAACCTTGGGAAGTGCACGTTTTGCACCGACCGAGTATCTTTTCTTGGCTATGTTGTTACTCCACAGGGAATTGAAGTTGATAAAGCCAAGATTGAAGCTATTAAGAGTTGGCTGCAGCCCAAAACGGTCACACAAGTGAGGAGTTTTCTTAGCCTCGCTGGATTCTATATGCGTTTTGTGAGAGATTTCAGCACCATTGCTGCACCTCTCAATGAGCTAACAAAGAAAGATGTGCCTTTTCTGTAGGGTACCGCACAGGAAGAAGCCTTCAAGGTATTGAAAGATAAGTTGACACATGCTCCTTTACTCCAACTTCCTGATTTTAATAAGACTTTTGAGCTTGAATGTGATGCTAGTGGAATTGGATTAGGAGGCGTGTTATTAAAAGATGGCAAACCTGTTGCATACTTTTCTGAAAAATTGAGTGGGCCTAGTCTGAATTATTCTACTTATGATAAAGAATTATATGCTCTTGTTCGGACTTTAGAAACATGGCAACATTATTTATGGCCCAAAGAATTTGTTATACATTCTGATCATGAACGTTTGAAACATACTAAAAGTCAAGCTAAACTGAATTCTAGACATGCTAAATGGGTTGAATTCAGTGAGACTTTCCCTTATGTCATTAAACACAAGAAGGGAAAAGAAAATGTTATTG
The DNA here is from genome assembly GCF_002162155.2 of Triticum dicoccoides. Taxonomy (NCBI): domain Eukaryota; kingdom Viridiplantae; phylum Streptophyta; class Magnoliopsida; order Poales; family Poaceae; genus Triticum; species Triticum dicoccoides. The sequence continues at coordinate 355,794,462 of NC_041383.1, forward strand.
CTGATGCATTGTCTCGTCGCTATACTATGCATTCACAACTTGACTTCAAAATATTTGGTTTGGAGACCATCAAAGATCAATATGTGCATGATGCTGATTTTAAAGATGTAATGTAGAATTGTAAAGAAGGAAGAATGTGGAACAAGTTTGTCGTTAACGAAGGATTTGTGTTTCGTGCTAACAAGCTATGCATTCCAGCTAGCTCCGTTCATCTTTTGTTGTTGCAGGAGGCGCATGGAGGAGGATTAATGGGACACTTTGGCATGAAGAAGACGGAGGACGTACTTGCTACACATTTCTTTTGGCCAAAGATGAGATGGGATGTTGAGCGTTTTATTGCTCGCTGCACTACATGTCAAAAAGCTAAGTCATGACTCAATCCTCATGGTTTATATATGCCTTTGCCTGTACCTAGTGTTCCTTGGGAGGATATATCTATGGACTTTGTTTTAGGTTTACCTCGAACAAAGAATGGGAGGGATAGCATATTTGTTGTCGTGGATAGATTCTCGAAAAGGGCTCACTTTATACCATGTCATAAAAGCGATGATGCTGTTAATGTTGCTGATTTGTTCTTTCGTGAAATTATTCGCTTGCATGGTGTGCCAAATACCATTGTTTCAGATCGTGATACTAAATTTCTTAGCCACTTTTGGAGATGTTTATGGGCTAAGTTGGGGACTAAACTGCTTTTTAGTACTACTTGTCACCCCCAAACTGATGGACAAACTGAAGTAGTCAATAGAACATTGTCTACTATGCTTATGGCTGTTTTGAAGAGTAATAAGAAAATGTGGGAGGAATGCTTGCCTCATATTGAATTTGCTTATAATCGTTCATTGCATTCTACTACTAAGATGTGCCCTTTTGAAGTTGTGTATGGTTTCCTACCTCGTGCACCTATTGATTTGTTGCCTCTTCCATCTTTGGAGAAGGTTAATTTTGATGCTAAACAACGTGCTGAATTGATTTTAAAAATGCATGATTAACTAAGGAAAACATTGAGCGTATTAATGCCAAATATAAACTTGTTGGAGATAAGGGTAGAAAACATGTTGTGTTTGCACCTGGAGATCTTGTTTGGTTACATTGGCGTAAGGATAGATTTCCTGATTTGCGCAAATCAAAGCTCATGCCACGTGCTGATGGTCCCTTTAAGGTGTTAGAGAAAATAAATGATAATGCATATAAACTTGAGCTGCCTGCAGATTTTGGGGTTAGTCCCACTTTTAACATTGCAGATTTGAAGCCTTATTTGAGAGAGGAAGATGAGCTTCCATCGAGGACGACTTCATTTAAATAAGGGGAGGATGATGAGGACATCAATACCATTGTTACACCCACAGCCCCTGCTGCTATACACACTGGACCAATTACTAGAGCTCGCGCATGCCAACTAAATTACTAGGTACTTTTGTTTCTTGGTAATGATTCTAATGTTCATGAGAATATGATGCTGCCTAAATTGGATACATTTGTTTTGCTTACAAATGAAGGGCCTAGCTTGGAGAAGGATGAACATTGGAGCAAGAACAAGCATGGAGATGATGGCATGCGCAAGGGGAACAAGAACAGAGTTACAAGTGATGATTTCAGGTCTTTGAAGCCACCATAACGAGTTCATGAAGCCTTGGACGAAATATACAAGATGTCACTTCATAAATTTCGTCCAGAGGCTATTATACGTGCTGCGTCAGGTTTTTATTGGGCCAGGCCCATGTAATTTTGAAATACATAAGTATAGGCTATTTTTAGAGTCCGTATGTGTGGGGAAACAAGAGATAGGGTTGATTTCGGACCCCTCCACCAAAGGCCACGAAATTCCCCCTCTCTTCCTCCATATATACAGCCCTTAGGGCACCGTTTAGACTTTGGGTTTTGTTTAGATTAAAGTTCGCCATAGCTGCAACTTCACGTACTTCGTTTGTGTTCAACGACCAGACAAAGGCGTCACAGAACCCCACCTTGATCAATAAAGCTTTCATCTTATATTCGTGATATCCAGATTGCAATCTCAGTTTCTTGCTTGTTCTTCGTTTGCTCGTAGGAAACAGACCCTCGTGGTTAGGTTGATCGTGCTCCAGCGTGGTCAATAACCTCTCGGAGTTGGTTTAGCGATTGCTAAGGCGCGACGTCCTCGCACGTTCGTAGTCGGATCGTCAAAGTCGACTTCCACCAAAGCGATATCCATCATCTCATCGAAAGACAAGACACCTTTGCCTCTATCACCTCTTCCCTTACAACGACGACAAATAATATCACTTGTGTGCCCTGTTGATGCCATGGACGAAGAAGAGCTCTGTGCAGGCCCGGCACGTGCGCTCTTGGCAGATAGTGGTGGTTGTGCCTCTTTCTTGTATCACGGCTAGAGGTAGCAGCTGATGGAGGTGCTGGTGCACTGGAAATAGAGGATGCACGCGGTGTCCATGATGAAAGTCGACCTACAGAAAAGTTAGTTCGCGCCAATGCTTGTCGATCCTGCACTTCACGTTCAGCTTTACAAGCAAGATGGAATAAACGAGTGATATTAGTATACTCCTTATACTCTAGAATGGTCTGAATCTCTCTATTTAATCCACCCATAAAACGTGCAAGCATAGCTTCATTCTCCTCAACAATACCACATCTAATCATGCCAATTTGTAATTCCTGATAATATTCTTCTACAGAATTTTTTCCTTGTCTTAAACGCTGCAATTTTTGAAGTAATTCACGTTGATAATATGGTGGAACCCAATGAGTACGCATAGCAGTTTACGAAGCAGCCCAAGTAGTTGGAATAGGATATAATCTACAATGTTCAGACCACCATACACATGCAAAACTAGTGAAAGCACAAACAGCAGCAGCAACCCGTCTCTCCTCGGGGTATTGTAAACATGTAAAACATTGTTCAGTTTCTAACTCCCAAGTAAGATATATATCAGGAACATATCTACCCTCAAATGGTGGAATATTCAATTTCAGTTTCGGGATATGGTCATTATCTCGTACCTGAGGTGGTGGTGCAGGCCTACCATTGCGAATATATACCTGAGGTCGACCTGCTGGTGGTGGTGCTGGTGGCTATACGTAGTTCTAATTTTGATCAACCTCATCCTCATAATAGTCCTCCACCTCTACAGTAACAGCAGGAGCTACATAAGCACCAACAGCAGTAGCAGCGGCACCAGAATTTTGTCTTGGCTCAATAGGAACACGCTCTGCTCGCCCTACTGTATCGCGGTGTAGAGCTGGTTGTGGGAGACGTTTGAGTAATTCATCAAACTTGGCGTCCAACTTGGTGTCAATTGACTTCTCAACGTCATCCATCTTTTCCATTGCCTTTCCAAAGCTGGCCATCACGTCTTCCACCTGTTGACCCAACATTTGATGAAACTTATCATGAAGCTCATTGTTCGTCATGTTCTCCCAGTCAATCTCGTCGACTTGTGTTCCTGCCATAGTTAGCAGGAATAGAAACAGACAAGAATATGATCCTACAGACTACTAGAATATGGTGGTGGTGGGGTGTCACAAATCCGTCAAGCGAATCTCAAATTCATACCAGTTCTTACCCAGTAGCAGGCGGTGATCGGCAACCGTTGTAGTCAAAACTCTCAAAGCTTGGATAGAGCGATTACGAGGGAAAGTCAAACACACGACGTAGATGTATGTGGAGCTGGGAAGGCTTATAATATGGTAGCAAAAAGGATCAACAATAATCAATTCAGAGATGCAAAGTTGAATAAACGCTCAATGACGGTACTGTGCTGGACCTAGGCTAGACCGTGCTAGAGACGCGAGCCAAGAACACTAACAAAATCACGGCGCTGCACTTAAACAAGGGAAAAGCACACTCTGGAATTTTTTTCGCTCTTTTTTTTGCGCTACTCTTTTTTTTCCGCTGCTCTTTTTTTGCGAAAAATCACTATAATGGCGAGTGTCTCAAAACTCTTCCCAGGTCAAACTGACGAGATGGGCACAAAATTTTTTGACAATTTTTTTTTCGGAAATCAGGGCAGCGACGACGAAAAAGTGCGACAAAAAATCACTATGATGGCGAATGTCTCAAAACACTCTTTGGGACCTAAAAATAGGATAGGGAAAATATATTTTCGGTCGCCGAATTTTGGCCTAAATACTGCCCGGGGGTCTCCAGACTCTTTTTTTTAAAACCTACTCAGGCAAGGAAACACGAATTGGAAATTAGATGGATATCGAAAACAAACCTAATATGCAAGGAACTCAGATTGGTGGTGGATATATGGTGGTAGGATATGGTAGCGATGGTGGTATATGATAGCGGTGGTGGTATATGGCAGCGTTGGTGGGATATGGCAGCGATGGTGGTATATGGCAGCGGTGGTGGTATAAGGCAGCGTTGGTGGGATATGGCAGCGGTGGTGGTATATGGCAACAACGATGAAGATAGTGCGGCGGCGGCGTGACAAACTATGACAGAACTCGAAACTCTAAAGGACTAGATGCAAAGACCAGCAACTAGACACGACGATGCAACCGAAAATTCAACAAAGCAAAACCCTAAAAAGATTATGCAAAGGCTCAGATTGGTTCGGATATGATGAACTAACCCTAAATTTTTTTGTGGCTTTTTCGTGGACTGTAGGTATGAAGAACCGACTCTTTCTAAACTACAAAAAACTGTAAAATCTCACCGAGCAACCTGGAAATCTGATACCACTTGATAGAGGCAAAGGTGTCTCGTCTTTCGATGAGATTATGGATATCGCTTTGGTGGAAGTCGACTTTGACGATCCGACTACGAACGTGCGAGGACGTCGCACCTTAGCAATCGCTAAACTAACTCCGAGAGGTTATTGACCACGCCGGAGCACAATCAACCTGACCACGAGGGTCTGTTTCCTGCGAGCAAACAAAGAACAAGCAAGAAACTGAGATTGCAATCTGGATATTGCGAATATAAGATGAAAGCTTTATTGGTCAAGGTGGGGTTCTGTGACATCTTTGTCTGGTCGTTGAACACAAATGAAGTACGTGAAGTTGCAGCTATGGCGAACTTTGATCTAAACAAGACCCATAGTCTAAATGGTGCCCTAAGTGCTGTATATATGGAGGAAGAGGGGGTGAATTTCGTGGCCCTTGGTAGAGGGGTCCGAAACTAACCCTATCTCTTGTTTCCCAACACATACGGACTCTAAAAATAGCCTATACTTATGTATTTCGAAATTACATGGGCCTGGCCCAATAATAAGGTGACGCAACACCTAGAATAGCCTCTGGATGAAATTTACGATGTGGCATCTTGTATATTTCGTCCAAGGCTACATGCACTCATTATGGTAGCTTCAAAGTCCTGAAATCATCACTTGTAACTCCGTTCTTATTCCCCTTGCGAATGCCATCATCTCCATGCTTGTTCTTCATCCAATGTTCATCCTTCTTCAAGCTAAGCCCTTCATTTGTAAGCAAAACAAATGTATCCAATTTAGGCAGCATCATATTCTCATGAACATTAGAATCATTACCAAGAAATGAAAGTACCTGATAATTTAATTGGCGTGCGGGAGCCCTAGTAATTGGTCCAGTATATGTAGCAGTAGGGGCTGTGGGTGTAACAATGGTATTGATGTCCTCATCATCCAGCTACTGGGTTGCTTTGAAAACTTCTATGCGTACTCGTTGGGTTCCACCATATTATCAACGTGAATTACTTCAAAAATTTCAGCGCTTAAGACAAGGAAAAAATTCTTTAGAAGAATATTATCAGGAATTACAAACTGGCTTGATTAGATGTGGTTTTGTTGAGGAGAATGAATCTATGCTTGCATGTTTTATGGGTGGATTGAATAGAGAGATTCAGACCATTCTAGAGTATAAGGATTATAATAATATCACTAGTTTATTCCATCTTGCTTGTAAAGCTGAACGTGAAGTGCAGGATCGACAGGCGTCGTCGCGAACTAACTTTTCTACAGGTCGACCTTCATCATGGACACCAGGAGCATCATCTACTTTCACTGCACCATCACCTCCTTTAGGTGCCACCTCCAACCGTGATACAAGAAAGCAGGCAGAACCACCACTATCTGCCAAGAGCACACCTGTCGGGCCTGCACAGAGCTCTTCTTCTTGCATGGCGTCAACAGGGCACACAAGTGATATTATTTGTGGTCGTTGTAAGGGAAGATGACATTTTGCGAGAGAATGCAAATCTCAGCGTGTGATGATTGCTACTAAGGATGGTGGGTATTAGTCCGCTAGTGACTATGATGAGGAGACTTTGGCTTTTATTACACATGAAGAACACGGTGGAGATGATTCTGATCATGAGATGCAATACATGGTTGCTGAAGATGCTGACAGGTATGAATGTTTAGTTGCTCAACGTGTTTTGAGTGTGCAGGTTACACAAGCTGAGCAAAATCAGAGGCATAATTTGTTCCATACAAAGGGTGTTCTGAAGGAACGTTCTATTCGCCTCATCATAGATGGAGGGAGCTGCAACAACTTGGCTAGCATGGAGATTGTGGAGAAGCTATCTCTCACCACAAGACCACATCCACATCCTTACTACATTCAATGGTTCAACAATAGCGGCAAGGTTAAGGTAACACGTACTATTCATGTGCATTTTAGTATCTCTACATATGCTGATTATGTTGATTGTGATGTGGTACCTATGCAAGCATGTTCCTTATTACTTGGTAGACCATGGCAATTTGATAAAAATTCTGTACACCATGGTAGAAACAATCAGTATACTCGTGTTCATAAGGATAGAAATATTACTTTGCTTCCTATGACTCCTGATTCCATTTTGAAAGATGATATTAATAGAGCTAATAAAGCAAAACAGGAGAAAAATAAGAGTGAAAATCAGATTGTGGCAAAAGAATTTGAGCAACAAATGAAGCCTAATAATAAACCATCTAGTGTTGCTTCAGAAATTAAATTGAAAAGTGCATGTTTACTTGCCACCAAATCTAATATTGATGAGCTAGATTATAGCAAATCTGTTTGCTATGCTTTTATGTGCAAAGAGGCATTATTTTCATTCGAGGATGTGCCTTCCTCTTTGCCCCTGCTGTCACTAACATTTTGCAGGAGTTCGCTGACGTCTTCCTACAAGACATGCCACCAGGATTACCACCTATTCGAGGGATTGAGCATCAAATCGACTTAATTCCTGGTGCATCACTACCCAACTGTGCACCATACCGTACCAATCCAGAGGAGACGAAGGAGATTATGCATCAAGTACAGGAACTGCTTGACAAAGGTTATATACGTGAATCTCTTAGTCCTTGTGCTGTTCCTATTATACTAATGCCTAAAAAGGATGGTCGCGTATGTGTGTTAATTGTAGAGGCATTAATAATATTACTATTTGTTATCATCATCCTATTCCTAGGCTAGATGATATGCTTGATGAATTGAGTGGCTCTACAATATTCTCCAAAGTTGATTTGCGTAGTGGATACCATCAAATTCGTATGAAATTGGGAGATGAATGGAAAACAGCATTTAAAACTAAGTTTGGTTTATATGAGTGGTGCCGGTGTACTAGAATAGGGGTACCCTAGTACCCCGAACTTGTGCACGGGCAATTGCAGCACCCCGCGGCAAAGGCTTGCCGGGCGAACGCCAAGATCCCCCAAGGTTCCCTTGGAGCCATCCAAAAACAAAGTATTTAAGCTAAGGAGACAAGACCCCGGCAAGAGGAGCTTGCCGGGAAGGCCAACCAAGGTGCTCCAAGGAACTTGCCGCGACGCGCCACGCGCTCCGGCAAGGCAACAAGGCCCCGACAAGAGGAGCTTGCCGGGAAGACTAAACAAGGTACACCGAGGCCTGGTGAGTGACGAGCTTCTGGACCCGGCGAGATAACAACAGCGGCAAGGCGCTTGCCGCAGCAGGCGGCCACTCTGTGCCCATGCTCCAGCGCATCCACCAACGTGTCGCTCTGGGGGCCTCTTCGGGCGCGCATGGCGGGAGGCTGTGCAGCTAGCGGTGCGCAGTAGCATGCGAAGCTGACAAGATCGCCATCGTGGCGAATGGTGGCGCCCCTAACGGTCCTTTTCTGCACTGTTCGAGCGACTCAGACGGGCATTTAGTGCCCTTGTCCCCTGCCGTCAGGGTTAGGTAGGGTGCACTGTACAAGCAACTGTATCAACTACCTTGCTTTTTACGTTTTTACCCTCCTCTGCGTTGCCACCTATCGGTGACCCCTTTAGCGTATAAAAGGAGGCCCATGCGCAACGTAGGGGGGTTCGGGTTTTCGAGGTTCGGACAGTTTGCTTCGATTCATTTGTAGCCCAGAAAACATCACACTCTCTCGCTCGAGAGCAAGAACACCAGATAATACAACCAGACAAGCAGCAGTAGGAGTGTTATCTCTCCGGAGAGCTCCGAAGCTGGGTAAACTGCTCGTGTGCCTCGCCTCGATCTGCTCTTCGTGCGACCTCCGCCCCCCGCCGAACCGAAAGGGGCCCGGTCCGCCGGCCCCATAGGTGTTCGTGGATCAGTTTTCCCCGACATCTTTGGCGCGCCAGGTAGGGGGCGTGTTGAGATTGTGTGAACCAGATCCGGCGTTCACACGAGCTAGATCTTTATTCCCTTCATCAACATGCCACCGAAGAAGAAGACTTCAGCGGCAACCGCTCCATCCACGTCACTTCCGCCACCGTTGGAGCAAACGAGTGGTGGGATGGATGCCGGCGGAAGAAAGGACGTCGACGAGGAAGCTCATGATGCCGTCAGGTCCAAGAACAAGGCTGCACAAACCTCGGCGACTGTACATGTTCCACGCCACTCTCAGGAGGCGCAAGATCAATAGCGTCATGGCACTAGCAGTGCCATATGCATGATAGCCCAAGACCAAGCTGGTGGATCTCGGGGCGCTCAAGACCAGCATGCACGCCAGCGTGCTGGCACGAGCGGGGCACGGTCGCCTGGACGGGATACTGCTCCTTCTAACATAGTTAGAAGTTCAAGCACGTCCCGCTCCTCACGCCGTCCGCCACTGCTACCCACCACTCCAGCAGAAGCTTTGGCACGAGCTCAACTTCTCCTAGATTACCCTCCGACGTCGAACAAGATCGACGAATGGAGAGCCACCATTCAGAGTCTCATCGGCTACGCCAACGGCGACACTCCACGGCGGCCGAGCGCGTCACTGCCGTGGCAGGACCGCCGGACGCGAGCCGGTGGCGACAAAACGGGCAGTGGTGCAACTACCATGCAATCACCGCCTCGAAGGCCAAGATCGCCGACTCGCCGGATCCACCTCGACAGCGACTCCACTGCATCGTCGGATCCATGAGCTCGTCGCGATCAGCGCCAAGTTCTTCATGATCGACAACAAGAAGACGCTCGAACCCGCATCGAGCGCCGAAGAGAAGCGCGACGTCAATCCGACAAGCGCGCTGGGCCCTTTGTTGACATGCATGCGCCAGGGGAACCAGGCGATCTGCCGTACGCGGTAGGTTGTCCTGCGTTCACTCGTGAGCTGCGGTAAGTCCAGTGGCCCAGTACAAAGAACTTCAAGCCAGACGTACCGGAGAAGTACGATGGCAAGACGCATCCGTCAGAGTTCCTCAGCATCTACACCATTGCGGTGCAAGCTGCCGGGGGATGAGATGACAAGATCCTTGCCAACTACTTCCCGCTGGTGCTCAAGCCCAACGTCAGATCCTGGCTCATGCACTTGCCGGACAACTCCATATCCTCTTGGGCTGATCTGTGCCATCAGTTTGTCGGCGCCTTTACAGGCGGACACAAGCCTCATGGCCAGGAGAGTGATCTTCATCTGCTCGCCCAGAAGGAAGGAGAGCCCCTGCGCAAGTACATTCAGAGATTCAGTAGTGTGCAGCACAACATCCCAGGCGTCCACCCTGCCGCGGTGATCAGCGCGTTCCATCAGAACGTGCGGAACCGCAGGATGCGGGAGGAAATGGCGATGTGCAAGATCAGGGACGTCAGTGAGTTATATGCACTGGCCGACAAGTGTGCGCATGCTGAGGAAGGGAGGAGACTCCCCGGAGAAAATATAGGAGCGGGAGGATCTGACAGTGAAGATGCTGCCCCGACAAGGAAAAACCGGCGGCTGAATAACAGAAGGAGGAAAGGCAAAGAAGTGCTAGTTGTTGAGCAGTCCGGCAACGGTGGTAGCGCCAAGGAAGCCAAAGCTGGTGACTCCGGCAAGGAGGTTGCCGCGGAGGTGGTGGCGGTCACCGGCAAGCAGGACGGCACCACAAGAAGTATTGCAAGATTCACCGCACCAAGGGCCATGATCTTCAGAACTGGAAGAGGGTCGAACAGCTTGTTGAGCAACAGAAAGCTGAATACGAGCGGCGCGACAAAGAGAAGGCCCAGGAAGGAGCTGGTGGGTCCGGCAAGAAACTTCCCGGCCGAGGAGGACGCCATGGCAAGGCCAAGCAACGGCAAGGAGACAGACCTCCTCGCGGCCGCAACAAGGATGAACATGACAGCGATGATGAAGATATGGATGATGAGGAGACTGATGAGCAGGAGTTCCAGAAAGCCACAGAGGTCCTGTGCGTTGACGGTGGTGCTTCTCTGCATGCCTCGCACCGCCAGCTCAAGCAGTGGGTGCGGGAAGTTAATGCAGCAGAACCACCCGTCGAGTCACGCAAGCGTCTGAAATGGTCCGGCACGCCTATCATCTTTGATATTGAGGACCACCCGGATCGCATAACAGCGGTCGGGTGCTTGCCGATGTTGGTTTCACCAACAATCCGCAACCTCAAGGTCACTAAGATGCTAGTTGACGGCGGGGCAGGCTTGAACCTGATCTCCTCCGCGGTGATCCAGAAGCTCCAGATCCCTGACAGCGAGCTCGAAGAGACCGGCACATTTCAAGGAATCAACCCGGGAAGGAGCAAGCCAAAGGGAAAGATCACGTTGCCGGTAACATTTGACAGCGAGCTGAACTTCAGGACCGAGAGGGTCACGTTTGACGCTGCCGACTTTCCATTGCCTTACAATGGAATCCTTGGCCGTCCGGCACTCGCCAAGTTCATGGCAGCCTCTCACTATGTGTACAACGTACTGAAAATGCCAAGCCCAATAAGTGTCATTTCTGTCCCTGGCGACAAGAAGGATGCTCTTATCTGTGCCGACAAGATCTACCGGGAAGCAACAGCTGCAGCAGAACGCAGGACACTTGCCGCTGAAGCTCCCGGGGGGGAGAAGAAGACCAAGTCCGGCAAGAGCTCTGATGCCTACTCCGGCAAGCGCACCTCTTCGGAGTGCTGCGCTACCGTCGAGGACGCACCATCGAGCTCCACCGGCAAGTGTAAGAAGGCAATGGCAGCTCCACCTGAGACCAAGAAGGTGTCCGCCAAGGAGGATGGCACTGGTGGTACCTTCACCATCAGCGCCACTCTTGACCCCAAATAGGAAAGCGCGCTCGTTGCTTTCCTGCGGGCGAATGTCGACGTGTTTGCGTGGCAACCGTCTGATATCCCCGGTGTTCCCAGGAAAGTGATTGAGCACCACCTTGCCGTCTGTCCTCATGCGCGGCCCGTCAAGCAGAGAGTCAGGAAGCAGGCAGTAGAGCGCCAAGAATTCATCGTAGAAGAAATCAAGAAGTTGGAAGCAGCAGGCCTTGTCAGAGGAGTACTCCATCCCACGTGGTTGGCCAATCCTGTTGTTGTGCGCAAGGCTAACGGGAAATGGAGACTTTGTATTGACTTCACTGATGTTAATAAAGCTTGTCCCAAAGACCCATTTCCCTTGCCGCGTATTGACCAGATTGTTGACTCCACAGCCGGATGTGATTTGCTTTCATTTCTTGATGCATACTCAGGATACCATCAGATCTTCACGGCAGAAGAAGATGAAGAGAAAACCGCATTTATCACCCCATGTGGCACGTACTGCTTCGTACGGATGCCTTTCGGTTTGAAGAATGCTGGTTCAACATTCGCAAGGGTAGTCCACCATGCTTTTGAGCCGCAAATGCACAGAAATGTGGAAGCTTACATGGATGACATAGTGGTCAAGAGCAAGAACAAGGCGACCCTGATTCAAGATTTAGACGAAACATTTGCAAATCTGCGCAAGATCAACCTCAAGCTTAACCCCGAGAAGTGCGTGTTTGGAGTCCCTTCCGGCAAGCTTCTCGGGTACTTCGTGTCTCAGCGGGGAATTGAAGCCAATCCTGACAAGATCAAAGCCATCGAGCAGATCGAAGCACCAAAGCACGTCAAGGATGTACGAAGGCTTGCCGGTTGCGTGGCTGCTCTCAGCAGGTTTATCTCTAGATCTGCCGAGCGCGCCCTGCCATTTTTCAAAATTTTGAAAAAGGCGGGTCCAATGAAATGGACTCTGGAAGCGGAGGCTGCGCTGTAGGACTTGAAGAGATACCTGTCCTCCACTCCAACGCTTGTCGCACCTAAGCCGCAAGAGAAGTTGCTGCTGTATATAGCGGCAACCAATCAAGTGGTTAGTGTTGCGTTAGTGGCGGAGAGGGAGGCGGATGATTAGCCAGCAACCACGGCAGATCCATCCAGCGACAAGCAAGGGGCTTCGTCGACAAGCTCTGGTCCCGACAAACATGGGTTTGCGCAGGAACATGATAAGATGCCAAGGAGAATGGTGCAGCGCACAGTTTACTTTGTTAGTTCTCTTCTGCAGGGGGCTAGATCAAGGTACTCTGGTGTGCAGAAGTTGCTTTTCGGCCTCCTCATGGCCTCGAGAAAGCTGCGCCATTACTTCCAAGCACATGAGGTCACAGTCGTCACTCGCTTTCCGCTGAAGAGGATACTGCAAAATCCAGAAGCAATGGGCAGGATTGTCGAGTGGGCGCTGGAACTGTCAAGCTTTGGCCTCAAGTTTGAGAGCACCTCAACTATCCAAAGCAGAGCTTTGGCAGAGTTCATAGCAGAGTGGATGCCAACCCCAGATGAAGAAATTTCAGAAACGAGCATCCCCGTCAAAGAGGCAAACAAAGAGTGGTTGATGTACTTTGATGGTGCCTTCTCGCTGCAAGGCGCTGGTGCAGGCGTGCTGCTTGTCGCACCCACCGGAGAGCACCTCAAGTACGTAGTCCAGATGCACTTTCCCAAAGAGCAAGCAACCAACAATACTGCAGAGTATGAAGGATTGCTTGTCGGTCTCAGAATCGCAGCAGACCTTGGGATCAAGAAACTCATTGTCAGGGGTGACTCACAGCTTGTCGTCCGACAAGTGAACAAGAACTACCAGAGTCCATTGATGGAAGCGTATGTCAATGAAGTGAGGAAGCTACAAGAGCACTTTGATGGCCTACAAATGGAGCATATCCCAAGAGCTCAGAATGATATTGCTGACGGCCTGTCAAAGTGCGCCGCCCTAAACTTACCTGTGGAACCAGGGATCTTTGTGCTTAAGTTGACTCAACCATCCGTAACACCATCAACTGGACAAAGCAAGAAGAGGAAGTTGGTTTCTGGTGACTACTTTCCAGCAGAGCTCCCCGAAGCCGCTGCCAAGAAAGTCCCCAAGATCAACACCAAGGAAGCTGAGGGGCAGTCTGCTCCGGCAAGCCTTATGGTTTGTTCCGTTGAAGCAGAAGCTCCCGACAAGTTTTGCTCCGGCAAGCTTGCCGGGGAACATCAAGCTCCGGCAGGACCACAAGTCCTTGCCGTGGAAGCGGATGTTACCGCAGCAGCAGATGCGCCTTTAGTCCTTGTTGTCGAGCCACAAGCTCCAGCATGGGCACAGCAGATTGTCCACTTCCTTCAGACAGGAGAACTTCCCGAAGAACAAGAAGAAGCGGAAAGAGTAGCCCGGCAGTCAAGTATGTACCAGTTTGTCGATAGCATACTGTACAGAAGAAGACTCAACGGTGTGAAATTGAAGTGTATTCACCGGGAAGATGGACAAAAGTTGTTGGCGGAGATACATGGAGGCATATGTGGCCACCACATTGGCGCAAGAGCACTTGCCGGCAAAGCTTTTCGGCAAGGTTTCTTTTGGCCGACAGCCCTCCAGGATGCAACTGCACAAGTAACCAAGTGTGAAGCGTGCCAGTTCCACTCCAAACAGATACACCAGCCAGCTCAAGCTCTCCAGACGATCCCTTTATCCTGGCCATTTTCGGTCTGGGGGCTCGATATCCTCGGCCCTTTCCCCCGAGCTGTCGGGGGCTTTGAGTACTTGTACGTTGCAATCGACAAGTTCACAAAGTGGCCGGAAGTGCAGCCAGTGAGGAAGGTGACAGCACAGTCAGCAGTCAAGTTCTTCAGGTCGATTGTTTGCCGTTTCGGGATCTCTAACAGGATCATCACCGACAACGGCACGCAATTCACGAGCCGCACCTTCATGCAGTACGTCCAAGACCTTGGCGCCAAGGTCTGCTTCGCTTCTGTTGCTCATTCGAGAAGCAACGGTCAAGCAGAGAGGGCAAATGCTGAAGTGCTGCGCGGGCTCAAGACCAGAACTTTCGACAGGCTGCACAGGTGCGGAAGGAACTGGATCGAGGAGCTGCCGGTGGTTCTTTGGTCGATCAGAACGACGCCAAATCGAGCCACTGGCCAGACACCTTTCGCTCTAGTCTATGGAGCAGAGGCAGTTCTCCCCACGGAACTCGTATACGGATCACCTCGAGTGCTCGCTTATGATGAGCTTGAGCAAGAACAGCTGCGGCAAGACGACGCGCTGCTCCTTGAGGAAGATCGTCTTCAGGCTGCTGTACGAGCTGCTCGATACCAGCAAGCTTTGCGCCGCTATCATAGCCGCAAAGTTAAAGCCAGAAGCTTCAAGGAAGGTGACCTTGTTCTTCGGCGCGTTCAGTCCGCCAAGAATTCCAACAAGTTGACGCCGAAGTGGGAAGGCCCTTATCGGGTGAGACGAGTCACAAGGCCTGGCGCTGTCCGCCTTGAGACCAAAGATGGCATTCCGGTGAGCAACTCCTGGAACATATAACATCTTCGTAAGTTTTTCCCATAAGGCGCGGTTGGCGGAACCCGTTCCGGCAACCACCTTTTGTACAAGTCTTGCCGCTGTTGCATGTAATCCTTTGTACAAAGCCGGGCGCAGATCCCGTGCATAAGTAAAACCCCATGTGCTCTGCACAGCTTGTCCATTTCATGCATTAGTTCCTTTCTTGCATGCGATTATCTGACACTTTGTGCAGCACCTACATCCGGTAAGCAGTAACGAGCCGAAGAGCTCCATATTATTATTTTCTCTTCTTTCTTTTTCTTTTAAAGGAAAAGAAGGTTCTCTC